>NC_092335.1:37880000-38240000 GCF_046630445.1 Rutidosis leptorrhynchoides | reverse complement strand
TTTATTGGGGATGTTGGAGATTTTGAGATTACAAGTGGAAGTCACATTGTTGATATGTTCTTTTTAAACTGTACCCACACTAGTTGATTCATTTGGTTATCGTTCGTTGGTTCTACTTTCACTTATGAAGACGTTATCATTTAGTAGAAGATTATTTTCGAGTCGAATTTGCTTGAGGACAAGCAAGACTCTAGTGTGGGGTGATTTGATATTGCACATTTCTCATATATTTATCATGGCAATATCCGTCATTTTTAGTCCATTCGGATACGGTTTTGATCTTTATTCGCGATAATTGGGAAGATTATGATTCGAGAGCCGAGAAGATCTTTTATACGCCTTTTTGATCATTTTGAGGTATGTTCCATGTTATTTTATCAGCGGTGCTTTAATACGATGGAGCGATGTGGTTTTGGGCATTTTTATGGTGTAAAACGAAGAAGTTTCTGTGTAAGTATTAAGCCGCGGCGCGGCCAGAAGACCTGCGGCGCGGGATAAAACTAAATTTGAGGGTCGAGCATTATGATAAAGGTTGGAGTGCTGGCAAGTTTTAAGCCGCAACGCGGCTATTGGGGTCGCGGCGTGGGTCGTTCCTGATGGCGGTTTTTAAGCTATAAAAGGGAAATTAAACCCTAACTTTGATCCACTTTTGATCCTGACGAATTCCAGCAACCTTGGGGCGATTTTTAGTGATTTTTGGGGAATCCCAACGTCATCTAATCAACTCAATCATTCCGGAAACACGTTTTGATTCGTCAATCATTCAAGATCAAGATTTCATCTAGGTTTAATTCTTATCAACAATAATGAATTATCTTAATTGTTTGTTTTTGATTTCTATTGTTGCCATGGTTATTGGCTAAGTTATTTAATGTTTGTCTAGACTTATAAACCTTTGTATTGGATGCTACTTATCAGTTATTCTTTTAATTAATGATGATTTGATGTTTGAATTAAAGAACGATTCTTATTAAAGCTAGACTTTTCGATTCAATTGGTTGTGTATTTGTTTGATAGGACGAGAGTTCATTAATTTAATACATAAATTTACAATTGGTTTGTCTTAATTGATTGTTTGCTTACTCGGAGACGAGAGTAAATTGGATTCAAAAGGCTAGACAAAATAGGGGTGAATTATACGCAACGAGAGTTGGTGTGATTGAGATTCGAGTCTTCATCTCAATTGAGATATTTAGTCACAATTAGGAGGTCTTAGGCTACGAGGAATTCCGTGTCGTGTAATCTTAATTGAAGTGTTTGCGCTGGGGAATTCCAGGTGAACCGACTAGATAATTCACATTAGTTAGATAATAACTGGGGCTTAATCTAAATGCATCCAATACTAGGTGTAAAAGGTCTAGACAAACATTCGTTCTCCTATTTGATTACAACTGTCTTATTTTTACTTGTCTGTTTGCTTTAAAGCTTAAACTTAAAAACACAAAAATATTGTCTTTTACTTTTAATCTATCATTGATTTGGCTAATCGTTAAATAGCCACAAAACAAATTATCCAGTACTTTCAATTTTCATAGATTAACTTAGTTTACTCTTATTAGTTGCAATCTTAATTCTCACGTTTAAATTGTCCTTGGAACGATTTTGGAATTACCAACTTTATACTATTGCACGATCACATACTAGATAAATTACATACTAGATTTTACACATCACATACCATTTCATAATATATTCAACTATAATTGACTTAATAATAATCTTGATGAACTCAACGACTCGAATGCAACGTCTTTTGAAATATGTCATGAATGACTCCAAGTAATATCTCTAACATGAGCAAATGCACAGCGGAAGATTTCTTTAATACCTGAGAATAAACATGCTTTAAAGTGTCAACCAAAAGGTTGGTGAGTTCATTAGTTTATCGTAATCAATCATTTCCATAATTTTAATAGACCACAAGATTTCATATTTCCGTTTCTCATAAACATCATGCATAAAAATCATTCATATGGATTGAATACCTGGTAACTGACCTTAACAGGATGCATATAGAATATCTCCATCATTCCGGGACTCACATCGGACATGATAAATCGAAGTACTAAAGCAGTTCAAATTCTCTGACTGGGGCTTGTTAGTGCCCATAGATCTATCTTTAGGATTCGCGTCAATTGGTGGCAATTATCATAAACACCAATTCTTAGGCTACCAAGCTAAAAAGGGGCATATTCGGTTCAATAATCCAACTATAGAATGTAATTTAGATTACTTGTGTCTATTTAATAAAATATTTATAATAGCAGCGCATGTATTCTCAGTCCCAAAAATATATATTGCAAAAGCATTGAAAAATGGAGCAAATGAAACTCACAATATTGTATTTCGTAGTAATTAAGCATATGGCATTGAACAAGTGCAAGGTTGGCCTCGGATTCACGAACATATATTAATTATGTATATTAATACATATAATAGTAATCAAACAATTATATATATTATTATTAGTGATATACTTGTTATTTAAATGATTTCTGCATTCTACTAATAACTTACAAATATTTATTTTATATATCTTACTTATTATAAAAATAATAATATAGTTAAGTTATATATATTAGATATATTTTTATGTACTAATATTTATTTAGTTAAAATAATAATAATAAATAAAATGCCGTAATATCTTTATAATAATAATATCAGTAGTTATAATAATATTAATACTCATTTTAAAAGTAATGATAATAATAATACTAATAATAATAATAACTATAAAATTAATAATTTCACTGTTAATGATAATTGTGATACTAATTTTTGTAATTGCATATTAATAATACTCATGATAATATAAATAATAATAATACTTATAACCATATTAGTGGTAATAATAATAATAATCTTATTATTAATTTTTTTAATGATGATAATAATAACTTATAGTATGATAGTTATAGTAATACTTAACTTATCAATAAAAATAATAATAATTATGTAAATCTTATTACTAATGTTAATCTTAATAATAATACTCTTGTTAATAATAATAATAATAATAATTCAAAAATAACACTAATACTATTATTAATGATAATAGTTTGTATTAGTTTCATACTAACAATAATAATAATAATCCTACTCATAATAATACTTATATCAATATTAATACTAATAATAACACTAATAATAATACCTAGTGATATTTCTTAATAACAAAAATGATAATATTATTAACCCTAGTATTTATGTTACATAATAATAATAAAAATAATTAATGATAACAACAACAACAATAACAACAACAATAACAACAACAACAACAACAATAATAATAATAATAATAATAATAATAATAATAATAGAAATTAAATTAAAAGTGTATATACCCTTTAAAAAGCTTTTCCAAAAAGAATTGCCCGAGACCGGGCTCGAACTCGTGACCTCTCGATCACAGACTAAACACTCAAACCATCCAAGTTGTTCCATTTTTCTGTTTTACAACCCAGACTGTATTTATTTATCCCGTAATTTCGTGTCCTATCTTCTTCTTCTTTAATTCTCAAACGAATCCAACTCACCCAAAACACAACCGTGCATTACAATATCAATTTAGGACTTAGTATCCATCGTATAAACACCTATTTGTGATTAATTAGTTTGAAAAAAAATAAATATATAGGAGAACAGTCTGCTGCTCGTTGAGGTTATTTACACATAAAAAAAATTGATTTTTGAATTTGGTATTGTTTTAGCCAAAGATTACAACACCAATTTTGTTTCAAAACACTCCTATAATCTTTCTGAATCCTCAATTTGACAGAAAACATCGAAACAATTACGAATTTTAAAGATGAACACAAATTTGACTTTTTTTTAGAATTAACCTTTAACTTCAAAATTTGGATTCGATAAGAAGAATTGGGAGTTCAAACTTTTCAGAAAGTTTACATAGAGTAATCCTAACACTTCTGCATTTTTAGTTTTTGAAAATTCATTCGAAATCGAATTATGGTGAAAAAGATGTAGCGAACAGGGGTATCGTGTGTGTGTTCTATCTTTTCTGTTTTTCTTCAGCAACTAATCAGAGATTGATAATACATAACGTGCTTGTGAGTGTCAAAACAGCAACCAGAAGTGACTGAAGTTGGATTGTAGTTATAATTGATTGACAGAGTACAAAACGTGAGCAGGAGAAGAGAAAAAAAAATAAAATTAGATAGTGATTGATATCTGATTCGATTAATAGGTTTTATATAATATTAATAACTAATAAATATAAATACATTAATAATAATAATGCTGTAATAAATAAATAAAATAATAATAAAAATACTGTTAATATTAGTAATAATTATCATAATAATAATAATAATATTTAGAACAATGATAATAATAATTTTAATAATGTTAATAATGATTTTAATAATAATAATAATAATATTTATGATTGTAATAATAAGGTGTTCTATAATATCAATTTTTTTTAATAATTTTAACAATAATAATAGTAATAATCATAATAATAATCAAAATCATGATTTCACTACTAATCATAAAAATATTGATATTACTGATGATAACAAATTAATTGTATTAACTTATTTTAAGATACACATATTAATAATACTGACATTTATTTTAGTACTAATGAAAGTGATGATAACAATATTAATGTGTTAACTTGTAATTACATATATCAGTATTACAATTTATAATTATGTAATATTTAATGATTACATAATATATATATGTATAATAACATATATTGTATATACATTTTAATATATTGCACTATACATATAATTATCAATTAAGTATAGAATTTATATATATATATATATATATATATATATATATATATATATATATATATATATATATATATATATATATATATATATATATATATATATATATATATAATTACTATATCTATAATTATGTTTTATTTATCAAGTTTTATTACATAGATTAATTATACATATATTGGAACAATTAAACTCAAAGTGTATATATTAATACTTTGTTAACGTTTGACAATTTTGTTTAAAAAAAATATATATATTTACATTCAATATGATCTATATAATTAACTAAACAGTTTTAAATAACAAGTTTTAAATTACCTTAAGTTACCTTTCATAATAACTAAATCACATAATTGTTTAATTTATAACATATAATTATTTTCATATACATTTCTATTTATAAACGGTGGTCCGTGAATCGTCGAGAGCAGTTGAAGGGTAATTGCATATATAAAAATAGTTCAAAATTTTTGAGATTCAACATTACAGACTTTGCTTATCGTGTCGGAACATATAAAGATTAAGTTTAAATTTGTTCAGAAATTTTCGGGTTGTCACAATCACTCTCGGCATGCGGGTAGTGAGGACGTGGGCGGAGGATGAATTTTCGGACCATATGTGGTGATAATGCTAAAAACAAACATATATTTAATAGCATTATCCCTCAAGAAAGACAAGCTTTTAGTTGCAACTGTTCTATTTACAAGTGATATTCGTTTAAATAATAAAAGGTGAAGACAAAAGACAGATTCGACGAATTGAAGACGTAAACGACCAAAATGCTCAAAAGTACAAAGTACAATCAAAGTGGTTCCAATTATTGATGCGAAACGTCTCAAAATTACAAGAGTACAAGACGCGAAACGCAAAATACAAGATATTAAATTATACGCAAGGACGTTCGGAAATCCGGAACTGGGACCAAAGTCAACTCTCAACGCTCGACGCAACGGACTAAAAATTACAAGTCAACTATGCACATAAATATAATATAATATTTAAATAATTCTTAAAATTATTTATATATTATATTTATATTTAAAATCCGTCGGCAGAATGCAAACAAATCATGTGAGCTCATGGCCTGGAAGGCAAAAATCCATGCGATCGCATGGCAGTAGGTAGCAGGCCACATCTATAAATTTCGCGTGTTTTGGCTCAGTTTTACAAATCTTTTTCTTTCCTTTCTCTCATACGTATATATATATATATATATATATATATATATATATATATATATATATATATATATATATATATATATATATATATTAATTTTAATTTTAATTTTAATTCTAATAATAAGGGTATATTAGCGAATGTTGTAAGGGTATAAGTCGAAATTCTGTCCGTGTAACGCTACGCTATTTTTAATCACTGTAAGTTATGGTTAATGTTATTTTTAATTTAATGTCTCGTGGCTAAGTTATTATTATGCTTATTTAAGACGAAGTAATCATGATTTTGGGCTAAAATATTTAAAATTGGGTAATTGGGCTTTGTACCATAATTGGGGTTTGGATAAAAGAACGACACTTGTAGAAATTAGACTATGGGCTATTAATGGGCTTTATATTAACTAAATGATACCTCGTTGATTTAATATATAGACTTATAATTTGACGTATTTATGTATAACCACATACGCTTGACTGGGCACGATGGGCGGGATATCTATAAATACCAATAATTATTCATTTTACCGGACACGGAACTGGATTAATAGTTAATAGACTTGTTGAAACAGGGGTGGATTACATTCAAGGGTAATTGGTGTAATTGTTAACAAAGTAGTAAAACCTTGGTTTACACGCAGTCGATAACCTGGTGTATTCATTAAACAAAGTATTAAGACCTTGTTACAATTCGAATCCCCAATTAGTTGGAATATTTGACTTCGGGAATAAGAATAATTTGACGAAGACTTTCGCACTTTATGATTATGACTGATGGACTATTATGGACAAATCCTTATGGACATATCGAATAATCCAGGACAAAGGACAATTAACCCATGGGAATAAACTAAAAACAACCCGTCAAACATCATGATTACGGAAGTTTAAATAAGCATAATCCTTTATTTCATATTTAATTTCCTTTATTTCATATTTAATTGTACTTTTAATTATCGAACTTTTATTTACTGTCATTGTATTTAATTGCACTTTTAATTATCGTACTCTTTAATTATCGCAATTTTATTTTATCGCAATTTTATTTTATCGCACTTTTATTTATCGCAATTTCATTATCGTTATTTACTTTACGCTTTAAATTAAGTCTTTTATATATTTAATATTTTACATTAGGTTTTAACTGCGACTAAAGTTTTAAAATCGACAAACCGCTCATTAAACGGTAAAAACCCCCTTTTTATAATAATAATACTACTTATATATATTTTTGTATTTTTACAATTATAAGTTAAAAATATAGCGTTAAGCTTGGCTAAAGATCCCTGTGGAACGAACCGGATTTACTAAAAACTACACTACTGTACGATTAGGTACACTGCCTATAAGTGTTGTAGCAAGGTTTAGGTATATCCACTCTATAAATAAATAAATCACTTGTGTAAAATTGTATCGTATTTAATAGTATTTCCTTGTAAAAATTAATAGTATTTTATACCCCTTCGCTTTAACATCAAGTATTTTTGGCGTCGCTGCCGGGGAGACTAAAACGCCGGAAGCGAAACGCTATATATATATATATATATAAAAGATTTTTTTAAGTTCTTTGTATAAAAAAAATATACATTTTAAATATTAAAAACCAAATATATAAAAAGAAAATATAAAAAATCTATATATTTGTTTTTAAGAGTTGTTAAATATATATAAAGTTAAAAAGTATTTTTTATTTTAGTTTTTAAAATTAAATTTGTATTTAAGTTATATATATATTTTATATAATCTTAAAATAGAAAAAAATAATAATAATAAAACATTCGGGCCAGAACACTGTAGCAGCCCAATACAAGGCCTGGAATTCGAAGCCATGCGATCGCATGGCTGGATAACCTAAACCCCATGCAATCGCATGAGGGGTTCTGACACGCCCTAATTGATTCTCGTACAACATTAATTACGGAGTAATAATTATTATAATTTTTATTAAACCCTAATTAGGGTATAATTATTATATTATTTAGTTTTAATTTTATTATTTTGTATTACTTAGTTTTAATTTAGTTTTATTAGTTTTAAAATTAATACTTTTATAAATAATAATATAAAAATAATATTTTTATAAAAATTGTATTTTTAAAACTTTAAGTTTTATTTATATAAATTGTATATTTTTAGTCATTTTAGCGTAATTTTTGTATTTTTCGCTCATATTTAGTTTTAAAACATAGTATTTGCCATAGTTATTTTTATTTCTAGATTTTTAGGCTTTGCCGTAAAATCCCTTAAGTGCTTTTTCTTTAAACTAAGATTTAAGTGCTTTAGAATTTTGCGACGCCGTTTTTATATTTTAGTACCTTTTAAGTTATTGCCATTTGGGATATAGTTTTTCTTTTAAGCTTTATTACCTTTAGACGCAACTTTTAATTCTTAGTTTTTAGATTTTTAAGTTTCGACGCGCTATGTTCATTTTATTATTTTTCGATATTTATTTTTCGACGTTTTTCGACGCGCTCTTTTTCTTTCTTATTTTTCGCCGCTCTAGTTTTTAGGACTTAGATTTTTTTCTATTTCTTATCTAAAATTTCTTTAAATTTCAACGAAAAATTATTTTAAGTGGTTAAATTGATAGACATCCAAATTTTCTGCTTCGTAGTAATAGTTGAATTTGTTAGTGGTTGAGTTGTGAGCTTCCGATTTAAAGGGTTCTGGCTCCCTGCTGCATCTATTGACTATTCGAAACGTGGGCAAAAGCAGAAAAGACTGTTAATTTGATAACTTAAATAATTTTTATCTTTTATAACTAATAGGATATTCAGTGAATGCACCGAGCAAAACGTTCACCACCTTTTGTACGTTCACCACCTGTAACTCGATCAAGACATCTAGAAAATATTGTCGCCGTTGATTTTTCTTTAGAATCGTCATCCAGTCAACCAAGTACTCCAATTCAAATTTTCGATAATCCATTTTTTGAACCCGACCTCACAATTGAGAATCCGGAGGATATTCAGGGACAATTCAGAGATCCTGAACCATTAATCTTTCCTCTGGAACCACCAATCATTTAAACGGAGATTATCGAGGAAACAACCATTAAATCAGAATCCTCTAGTGATTCAGATTCAACAAATTCAATCATGGAAAATCTGGAACCTCTAAGTATGGAAGACCGAATGAGAGCTAAACGCACTTGCCAAGGTCACGCAATTACTCAACCAGACATTAATGCGCCAGATTATGAAATCAAGGGACAAATTCTACACATGGTAACTAATCAATGCCAATTTAGTAGTGCACCGAAGGAAGATTGATAGTGCTCCAAATGAACATATATTTAGTATCAATATCCTTCCGATATGACAAGTTTTCAGTTGTAATTGTTCCATATTCACGTAATATTCGTTTATATTAAATAAGTGCGAAGACAAAAGGCGAAAACGACGATTTGAAGACGGAAAGGTCCAAAATGCTCAAATGTACAAAGATACAATTAAAGTGGTTCAAATTATTGATGAAGAACGTCTAAAAATGACAAGAGTACAAGTTGCGGAACGCAAAGTACACGATATAAAATAATACGCGAAGACGTCCGAAAATCCGGAACCGGGACCCGAGCCAAGAAGAAACGCCCGACGCAACGGACCAAAAATATCTAGTCTACTATGCATATAAATATAATATAATATATAAATAATTATTAAAATTATTTATATTTTATATATATTTAATAAATATGTCGACGAACGTAAAAACAAAAAGTATGTGAGCTGTCCCTGGTAGCCATGCGACTCGCATGGCTGGAAGGCCATTCTCATGCGAGTCGCATGAGCCCAAAAATCTGGCCAGGTCTATAAATTGCAACGTTTTCTTGCCAGTTTACAACAACACACACACAAATACATAATAATACTCCATAAGATAATAAATATATATATATATATATATATATATAGTATAGATTAGTGTTATATTAGATTAGTTCGGGTTATGTAAAGGTTATTTTACGGGTTTTTAAAGTCGGAGCTCTGTCCGTGTAACACTACGCGATAAATAATCAATGTAAGCTATGTTCTTCTTTTTAAATTAATGTCTCGTACTTAAGTTATTATTATGCTTATTTAATCCGAAGTAATCATGATGTTGGGCTAATTACTAAAATGGGTAATTGGGCTTTGTACCATAATTGGGGTTTGGACAAAAGAACGACACTTGTGGAAATTAGACTATGAGCTATTAATGGGCTTTATATTTGTTTAACTAAATGATAGTTTGTTAATGTTAATATAAAGATTTACAATTGGGCGTCCCTATAAATTACCATATACACTCGATCGGACACGATGGGCGGGGTATTTATATGTACGAATAATCGTTCATTTAACCGGACACGGGAATGGATTAATAGCCACTAGAATAATTAAAACAGGGGTGAAATTACATTCAAGGGTAATTGGTGTAATTGTTAACAAAGTAGTAAAACCTTGGTTTACACGCAGTCGATAACCTGGTGTATTCATTAAACAAAGTATTAAAACCTTGTTACAATTCGAATCCTCAATTAGTTGGAATATTTAACTTCGGGTATAATAATAATTTGACGAGGGCACTCGCATTTTATATTTATGACTGATGGACTGTTATGGACAAAAACCAGACGGACATATTAAATAATCCAGGACAAAGGACAATTAACCCATGGGCATAAAATTAAAATCAAAACGTCAAACATCATGGTTACGGAAGTTTAAATAAGCATAATATATTTTATTTCATTTTTTCTCGTACTTTTATTTATTGTCATTTCAATTATTGTTATTTATTTTATATTGTTATTTAAATATCGTCATTTACTATACGCTTCGCTTAAAATATAAATCGACAAACCGGTCATTAAACGGTAAAACCCCCACTTTTATATATTATTATATATATCTTTATATATTTTTGTACAAATATAATTATATAAAAATAAGTGTTTCATAAGCCCGTCTCCCTGTGGAACGAACCGGACTTACTAAAAACTATACTACTCCGCGACTAGGTACACTGCCTATTGTGTTGTAGCAAGGTTTTGGTATATCCATTTTGTAAATATTTAATTAAAACTTGTTAAATTTTGTAGCATTCCGTATTAAAAATATAATACTATTTCGTAACCCCGTGCTACCACATCAAGTTTTTGGCGCCGCTGCCGGGGAGTCGGCGAAATATTTATTTACATTTTTAGAAAAACAATATAAAATCTAAAAAAAAAAAAAAAAAAAAAAATTTTAAAACCGAAAAAAAAAAAATATACTTATATATATTTTTAAGATTTTTATTTACAAAATTATCAAATATTTCTATTTTTAGTTTTATAAAAATATAAGTTTTTATTTAAACTATATAAATATTTTATATTAAATTTTAAAACAGAAAAATTAAAAAATAGAAAAACAGAAAAAAAAAAAAAAATAATAATAATAATAAGTAATCGGGCCAAGGTACTGTAGCAGCCCAACTTTTGGCCTGGATCCGAACACCATGCGAGTCGCATGATATTTCAACTGAACCCCATGCGAGTCGCATGAGGTCTTCTGACAGGCCACCATTCTACCCTAATTTCGCATTTATTACGGATTTTATTATTATTATTATTATAAACCCTAATCTATTTATTATTATTATATTTCAGTTTTTAATTAGTTATTATTACTTATAATTAGTTTTATTTTATTTAAAATTAATACTTTTATAATATAAATATAAAAATAATATTTTTATAAAAATATATAATTTTATCAACTTTTTATTTTCCTTTATATTTTGTATCTTTTATTTATTTTTAGCGTAATTTTTGTATTTTTATCATTCGTGCTTAGTTTTAAGTCTAGTTTTTGCCGTAGTTTCATTTTTATTTCTAGAATTTTTAGGCATTGCCGTAAAATCCCTTAAGTGCTTATTCCTTAGACTAAGATTTAAGTGCTTTAGAATTTTGCGACGCCGTTTTTCGCTTTAGTTTTAAATAGATTTTAGTGCCTTTAAGTAATTGCGGATTTCCTATAGAATTGCTTCTAAGCCTTAATACCTTTAGGCACAACTTTTTAGATTTAGTTTTTAGACTTTTAAGTTCCGACGTTTTATTTTCTTATTTTTATTTTTCGACGCCTATTTTTCTACCTTTTTATTTTTTCGACACTTTTCGACGCGCAATCTATTTCTTTCTTATTTCTCGACGCTCTAGTTTTTAGGACCTAGAATTTTCTCTATTTCTTATCTAATTCTCAAAACGGAAAGAAAAATTATTTAAGTGGTTAAATTAATGGACGTTGACAATTTTCTGCTTCGTAGTAATAGTTGGATTTGTTAGTGGCTGAGTTGTGAGCTTCCGATTTAAAGGGTTCTGGCTCCCTGCTGCATCTTTTGGCTATTCGAAACGTGGGCAAAAGCAGAAAAGTCTATTAATTGGACAACTTATATAAGTTTTTCTATTTTTATAACTAATAGGATCATTTGTGAATGTAGCTAAAATTTGGCCGTCGCAATAAAATGGAAAATTTTGAAAACAAGGCCTTGGAAACTCTTTTTGAACTCCAAAATCAATTAAATCAATACTCTCAACCGAGTGTTGATGACAATTCGTTCAGTCAATCTTGGATCACAAATGACGAAACAATAACTGGTTGTGAAATCTGTGGAGATTATCACTCAACATGGGAATGTTATTATTACGTTCCTATGGAAAAATACGTACCCACAGAACCTGAATGGAACGATTATGAAGAACGCAATTCAAACTGGGATTATTCCCAAGAATATATCCAAACTCAACAACCAGAAGACGAGGAAAATTACGTGTCCGAAAATTCTTTAGACAATATGAAAATCAAACTCGAAGAACTTGATGCTCAAAAGGAACAAATGAGAGAGTTTGTAAACCGGCAAGCTGAAACTCTATCAGATTACACACCTGTTGATCTGAGGAGTCGTGTGCAAGAAAATCTCAAATCATCGAATTTTGATGAATTCGAGAGCTCCGAAATCACCAACTATCCCGATGATACTTTTTATTCAGTCTTACCAAATTCACAACATATCGACACATTAGCCTCTACCGACGAAATAATCAATCCATCAATGGAGGATGAAGAAGAAGAAAGGGTGACAAATTGGTACTCTTGGGAAAACGATAACGTTGAAAATTTTACCCCCGAGGCCAAACCGAACTTCACCATTCCACAACCTCCTAACCCAATATTCTCAATAGACGAGTCATCTACTGAAGATGAACCACGAGCTGTAATAGATAATGACACCTCGGATTTCACCCAATTGGGTAATAGAGGTGAAACCTTTGATTCCGAGAATGAACGGAAGGAAATATTAGAAATTGTCCACCCTATAGATATAAGTATGTCGGTGTATATCGATCCATTTGACCAAGAACCAGAAAAGAGACATATCCATTTACTAAAAGCTACACTTAAAAAAGAATTAAGTAGTGACGATCGGGTGGGTCTAAACTTTAAACCCATTGATATATTATACACCACCCGAGATGTAAATAATTGGCTCACTATTTTAATTCGAGGAACTTATTCCACCGACTTCACATATCGTCAGCTAAAGTGTAGGGAAGTCTAACCCCACTTAACGTTAAATTAGGGGTTCGGGTTAGTGCATAACTCGTTAATAAACATGCATGATAAGTTAGGGTAAAAGACGCATTTTCAAAGATTAGCAAACTGTTCAAAAAAAAGCAACCATTTTTGAAGAAAAACATGTGTGATAAAATAAGAAGGAATGAACGATGAGGCGCGCCATCTATCATTCGACGAGCTTTGTAAGTACAAACTAGGTATTCTTAATCACTTTTCTACACTAATCACCCTCATGAATTTATAATTATAGTCTGATTTCATGCAAATGAGGGCATTGCATGATCTCAAGTGTGGGGAAGGGTTATAAATTCTCTCGGGTTTACACTTAGTTTATTTGCCAAATTTTGTGAAAATTTGAAAAAATTTTCAATTAAATGAAGTCAAAATCATGTTTATATATATTTATGAACGATGAAAACTAGGCGTTAATACCGAAATTATCGTTACCTCGAAAAGGACATAAATTGAGAAACAACCCAAAATGCTTGAATTCATTTAAGAATGGAATAAAGGAGAATAAAAAGGCAAAGAAAGAAACTAAGTGTGGGGAGAATATACCAAGTCATTCAATTAAGAACTATCTATCACATGTTTCTGTAAAGTTATTGCAGGTGTTTTGTTTTGGACTAAATTAACTGTTTTACCCGGTTTATTGTGATACTTTTGAAAGAAAGATGGATCTACACGATGAATCAATTCCATCATTAAAAGGAAGTAAAGTCTTCCGAAAAAGACACGCGCTTCTTGATTTAGGTCATGAAGTTGTCGTCCAGACCAGCTGTAGGTTGACGAAAAACCTAGAAAAGTCATCACTAAAATCAGCAGGAAATCCACGGACCTCAGCATCAAACAGGGTCGTCAAGTGGTCAGACTTATCCTAACCATGAGAGGGTCTGTCTTGTAAAATGGGGAGGGCACCGTGCAAATTAGCTTGATAAGACTAATGAATCAGATCCCCAGAAAGGATAATCTCCTTAAAGATTAAAAATCAGCTTTTAAGACTGATATTACTCAATCCTAGAGATTGACCTTAAAGATTGAGAATTCAAACTCATGGAATTCAATGATATCTAAACTCGAGCTTGAACGAGAAAATATTTTGATCAAAAATACAAACCGATTTGTTTTCTGAAAACCCATTTTCAATGCGTTCATTACCATTGAACGTAAAATCCTGAGAATTCATCAGAATTCATTAGGTCACCTGAACCAAATCGGGTGTCAACCGTAAGAACGGTGGTTGCATAGCATGGTCGGAGACAGGACCTTGTGCCAGACCGAAAAATCATAGGATGATCTTTACTATTGCTCCTACCAAGGATAGTTCTAGCATCCGACACGTTTAAAAAGACCATGAAAATTTGCATGTCATTAGACATTGCATTAACAGTTTCTTGTTCATCGCTTTCCTTTACAACCGGACGGTAGTTTACCGAAAGGTAATATACGGAACAAGTAAACTGGATGTGTGCTTTCCGATACCAGGATAGCAGTGGATTACACGAACCTAAAAGTTTTAAGCCAAAATATTGATCCACAAATATATTTTGCAACACCAAAGAATGGATTAAATCAGAAAACTTGTCTAGGGTAAAATCTAGCTTGAATTTTTAAAAGATCAAATGTTTTCATAAAGATCCAATTTCCTAAAGGATCTACATTTTTATAGTCATGTGGGACTGTAAACCGCCTTTCAAATGTGCACTTTGCTTTGGAAACCGAAAGTAAATCGGCTATTTGATTGTAAGTGTCGTTGACCTAAACCCAAGGCAACTGTGGATGACACACCCACCTTTAACTATGGTTCTATCATTACTATCATTGTTTATACCGCTCTATCAAAATCACTGATGTACAAAGTGTGAAGAATAAAGAAGTGATTCGTGTGATGTATTATATTATTTCAAGACTGTATTGCTTGAGGACAAGCAACGTTCAAGTGTGGGGATATTTGATAGTGCTCCAAATGAACATATATTTAGTATCAATATCCTTCCGATATGACAAGTTTTCAGTTGTAATTGTTCCATATTCACGTAATATTCGTTTATATTAAATAAGTGCGAAGACAAAAGGCGAAAACGACGATTTGAAGACGGAAAGGTCCAAAATGCTCAAATGTACAAAGATACAATTAAAGTGGTTCAAATTATTGATGAAGAACGTCTAAAAATGACAAGAGTACAAGTTGCGGAACGCAAAGTACACGATATAAAATAATACGCGAAGACGTCCGAAAATCCGGAACCGGGACCCGAGCCAAGAAGAAACGCCCGACGCAACGGACCAAAAATATCTAGTCTACTATGCATATAAATATAATATAATATATAAATAATTATTAAAATTATTTATATTTTATATATATTTAATAAATATGTCGACGAACGTAAAAACAAAAAGTATGTGAGCTGTCCCTGGTAGCCATGCGACTCGCATGGCTGGAAGGCCATTCTCATGCGAGTCGCATGAGCCCAAAAATCTGGCCAGGTCTATAAATTGCAACGTTTTCTTGCCAGTTTACAACAACACACACACAAATACATAATAATACTCCATAAGATAATAAATATATATATATATATATAGTATAGATTAGTGTTATATTAGATTAGTTCGGGTTATGTAAAGGTTATTTTACGGGTTTTTAAAGTCGGAGCTCTGTCCGTGTAACACTACGCGATAAATAATCAATGTAAGCTATGTTCTTCTTTTTAAATTAATGTCTCGTACTTAAGTTATTATTATGCTTATTTAATCCGAAGTAATCATGATGTTGGGCTAATTACTAAAATGGGTAATTGGGCTTTGTACCATAATTGGGGTTTGGACAAAAGAACGACACTTGTGGAAATTAGACTATGAGCTATTAATGGGCTTTATATTTGTTTAACTAAATGATAGTTTGTTAATGTTAATATAAAGATTTACAATTGGGCGTCCCTATAAATTACCATATACACTCGATCGGACACGATGGGCGGGGTATTTATATGTACGAATAATCGTTCATTTAACCGGACACGGGAATGGATTAATAGCCACTAGAATAATTAAAACAGGGGTGAAATTACATTCAAGGGTAATTGGTGTAATTGTTAACAAAGTAGTAAAACCTTGGTTTACACGCAGTCGATAACCTGGTGTATTCATTAAACAAAGTATTAAAACCTTGTTACAATTCGAATCCTCAATTAGTTGGAATATTTAACTTCGGGTATAATAATAATTTGACGAGGGCACTCGCATTTTATATTTATGACTGATGGACTGTTATGGACAAAAACCAGACGGACATATTAAATAATCCAGGACAAAGGACAATTAACCCATGGGCATAAAATTAAAATCAAAACGTCAAACATCATGGTTACGGAAGTTTAAATAAGCATAATATATTTTATTTCATTTTTTTCTCGTACTTTTATTTATTGTCATTTCAATTATTGTTATTTATTTTATATTGTTATTTAAATATCGTCATTTACTATACGCTTCGCTTAAAATATAAATCGACAAACCGGTCATTAAACGGTAAAACCCCCACTTTTATATATTATTATATATATCTTTATATATTTTTGTACAAATATAATTATATAAAAATAAGTGTTTCATAAGCCCGTCTCCCTGTGGAACGAACCGGACTTACTAAAAACTATACTACTCCGCGACTAGGTACACTGCCTATTGTGTTGTAGCAAGGTTTTGGTATATCCATTTTGTAAATATTTAATTAAAACTTGTTAAATTTTGTAGTATTTCCTAGTAAAAATAATAGTATTTCGTACCCTCACGCTACATCATCAAAGATCCAAATGAACATCTTCGAACCTTTAATAGGATCTGTACACTATTTAAAATCCGAGAAGTGGAGGATGAACAGATATATCTCATGTTATTTCCCTGGACTTTGAAGGGAGAAGCCAAAGATTGGTTAGAATCGTTACCTGAAGGGGCAGTTGATACATGGGACGTTTTAGTTGAAAAATTTCTTAAACAATTCTTTCCGGCATCTAAAGCCGTGAGACTTCAAGGAGAAATTGTTACGTTCACGCAAAAACCAAATGAAACTCTATATGAGGCGTGGACAAGATTTGGAAAGTTATTAAGAGGATGTCCGCAACATGGTTTAGACACTTGTCAAATAGTACAAATATTCTACCAAGGATGCGACATCACTACAAGAAAAGACATCGATATAGCAGCAGGTGGTTCCATTATGAAGAAAACCACAACTGACGCTTATAAAATTATTGATAACACTGCTTCCCACTCACATGAGTGGCACCAAGAAAAAGATATCGTTAGATCATCTAAAGCAGCTAGAGCCGATTCTAGCCATGACTTCAATTCCATTTCTGCAAAGATAGATGCTGTCGAGAGACGAATGGAAAATATGACTAAGGATATACACTCAATAAGAATTAGTTGTGAGCAGTGTGGAGGACCACATTTGACAAAAGATTGTCTCAATATTGAACTAACAATGGAACAAAGAGAGAATGTTTCATACATGAACCAAAGGCCTGGAAATAATTATCAGAATAATTATCAACCGCCAAGACCAATCTACAATCAAAATCAGAACTATAACCGAAATGTTCCATACAACAACCAACAAGGTCCAAGCAATCAACAAGTATCCAACAATACTTACAATCAACAAAGACCTATTTTTCAAAATAAACCACCACAAACCGATTATAAAAAGCCAAATTTAGAAGATATGATGTCAAAGCTAGTTGAATCTCAAACACAGTTTTTCACATCTCAGAAACAAACCAATGAACAAAATGCTCAAGCATTTAGAAATCAACAAGCTTCTATTCAAAATTTGGAACAAGAAGTAAGTAACCTAGCAAGGTTAATAGGTGAAAGAAAACCGGGAAGTTTACCTAGCGATACAAATGCTAACCCCCGGAATGAAACAGCTAAAGCCATTACCACAAGAAGTGGTATTACACTTAAACCACTTGAAATACTTGTAATTTCTGATGAAGCTATTCCTACTCCACAAAAACCACAATCTGAACAAGATAAGGAAACAGAACCGGTAGTTGAAAAGGTTAATGAAGATAACACAGTTAAGGCTAAACCTTATGTTAAACCATACCAACCACCACTTCCTTACCCGGGTAAAATGAGAAAAGAGAGACTTGAAGCCGGTCAATCCAAATTTTTGGATATGTTTAAACAAATAAATGTCAATCTTCCTTTCATTGATGTAATTTCAGGAATGCCTAGATATGCTAAATTTCTGAAAGATCTAATCACAAATAGAAAGAAAATGGAAGAACTCTCGGCTGTTACTATGAATGCAAATTGTTCTGCGGTACTATTGAATAAGATACCAGAAAAATTATCTGATCCAGGAAGTTTCACAATTCCATGCTTTTTGGGTAGTCTTAGTTCAATAGAAGCATTGGCAGACTTAGGTGCTAGTATAAATCTAATGCCGTATTCACTATACGCCAAACTAGACCTTGGAGAATTGAAACTAACACGAATAAATATACAACTAGCCGATCGATCAGTAAAATATCCTAGAGGGATAATGGAGAACATGCTAGTTAAAGTTGGTACTTTAGTATTTCCAGTAGACTTTGTTATTCTGGACATGGAAGAAGATTCTCGAGTTCCACTCATATTAGGAAGACCATTCTTAAACACGGCTAAAGCAATAATAGACGTGTTCGGTAAGAAACTGACCTTAAGTATAGAGGACGAGAGTGTTACCTTTTCAATTGATAGAGCAATGCAACAACCGCAATCTGCAGATGATACATGTTATTATATTCAAACTATAGATTCACATGCAGAATTGTTAGAAGAATTTCCAGAATTACAAGGAACAGGAGAATGTTCTTTAGGAGAAGGAACTGAACCAATTGATGAAACTGAAATGTTAGCTACACTTATGGCTAATGGATATGAACCAACAACAGAAGAAATTCAAATGCTAAAAGAAGAAGACAGATATCGATACAAATCATCGATAGAAGAACCACCGACATTAGAGTTAAAGCCACTTCCAAACCTTTTCGAATACGCTTATTTACATGGTGATTCTGAATTACCTGTAATAATATCGTTTTCTCTTACTGAAAATGAAAAATCTCAACTCATTTCTGTGCTAAAAGCTCATAAACCAGCTATTGCATGGAAAATTCATGATATTAAAGGAATAAGTCCTTCGTATTGCACACATAAAATCCTTATGAAAGAATGTCATAAAACGTATGTGCAATGCCAACGAAGACTAAATCCTAATATGCAAGAAGTTGTTAAGAAAGAAATTATTAAACTACTAGATGCAGGTTTAATTTATCCAATCTCTGATAGTCTATGGGTAAGCCCAGTTCAATGCGTACCTAAGAAGGGTGGCATTACGGTCATCACAAATGAGAAAAATGAGCTTATTCCTACTAGGACTGTAACATGATGGCGTGTTTGTATTGATTATAGAAAATTAAATGACGCCACCAGAAAAGATCACTTTCCCTTACCTTTCATTGATCAAATATTGGAAAGATTAGCCGGAAACAGTTACTATTGTTTTCTTGACGGTTTTTCCGGATATTTTCAAATTCCAATAGCACCCGAGGACCAAGAGAAAACCACGTTTACGTGCCCTTATGGTACTTTTGCTTATAAACGCATGCCATTTGGACTTTGCAACGCCCCTGCAACCTTTCAAAGGTGCATGATGGCGATTTTTCATGACATGATAGAAGAATGCATGGAAGTTTTCATGGATGACTTTTCAGTCTTCGGTGATACATTTGAAAACATGTCTAGTTAATCTTGAATGAATGCTTATTAGATGCGAACAATCAAATCTAGTACTTAATTGGGAGAAATGCCATTTCATGGTTAAAGAAGGCATCGTTCTTGGTCATAAAATTTCAAAGGAAGGAATTGAAGTGGATAGAGCTAAAGTAGATGTAATTGCTAAACTTCCACATCCCACCAATGTTAGAGGAGTTAGGTGTTTTCTAGGGCATGCCGGTTTTTACCGACGTTTCCTAAAAGATTTTTCTAAAATTGCCACTCCTATGAATAAACTCCTAGAAAAGGATGCTCCATTCATCTTTTCGGATGAATGCATCAAATCTTTTAATATTCTTAAAGAAAAACTCACTAATGCGCCGATCATGATAACACCAAATTGGAATCTACCGTTTGAACTAATGTGCGATGCAAGTGATTTTGCAATTGGAGCCGTTTTAGGACAAAGGATTTCCTATTTATTATGCTAGTAAGACGTTACAAGGAGCACAAACAAATTACACAACTACTGAAAAAGAACACCTTGCTATTGTCTTTGCTTCTGACAAATTTCGTTCATATCTCGTTCTAGCTAAAACGGTGGTCTATACCGACCATTCTGCTCTTAGATACCTCTTTTTGAAACAAGATGCCAAACCAAGATTAATCCATTGGATCTTACTCTTACAAGAGTTCGATATTGAGATCTGAGATAAAAAGGGAGCAGAAAATCTCGCAGCTGATCATCTTTCTCGTCTTGAAAATCCCGAATTAAAAGTTCTAAATGAATCGGCCATACAAGACAACTTTCCTGATGAATATCTATTGAAGATAGATTATAATGAAATTCCATGGTTTGCAGACTATGCAAACTATTTAGTATGTGAATTCCTTGAAAAAGGATTATCGTACCAAAAATGAAAGAAATTCTTTAGTGATATAAAACACTATTTCTGGGAAGATCCACATTTGTTTAAAAGTTGTCCCGATGGAATAATACGCCGATGTGTATTCGGAGATGAAGCTAGTCAAATATTAAACCAATGTCACACAGGACCAACATGAGGGCATTATGGGCCTCAACTAACAGCAAGAAAAGTTTACGATGCTGGATTCTATTGGCCTACAATTTTCAAAGACGCACAACTTCTTTGCAAATCCTGTGATGCTTGTCAAAGGGCCGGAAAAATAAGTCAACATGATGAAATGCCACAAAATGTCATTCAAGTATGTGAAGTATTTGACATTTGGGGTATTGACTTTATGGGTCCATTTCCAAAATCTCATAATAATCTCTACATTCTCGTTACCATTGATTATGTATCTAAATGGGCGGAAGCACAAGCTCTCCCAACTAACGATGCACGAGTTGTAGTCAACTTTTTAAAATGTCTTTTTGCAAGGTTCGGAACACCGAAAGCTTTAATAAGTGATCGGGGTACTCATTTTTGTAATAATCAACTTGAGAAAGTTCTCAAAAGATATGGAGTAACTCATAAAATCTCCACCGCTTATCATCCACAAACAAGTGGACAAGTTGAAAATACCAACCGAGCTTTAAAACGTATTCTAGAGAAAACCGTAGGATCAAATCTGAAGGAGTGGTCCATTAAATTGGAGGATGCACTCTGGGCTTTTAGAACAGCCTACAAAACTCCAATTGGAACCACACCTTTTAAACTCGTTTACGGAAAAGTATGTCATCTTCCAGTAGAAATTGAACACAAAGCATTTTGGGCTTTGAAGACATGTAATCTTGATTTACATGAAGCCGGACATCTACGATTAAGTCAACTAAACGAATTAGAAGAATTAAGACTTGAGGCATACGAAAATTCATTAATCTATAAAGAAAGAACGAAGAAATGGCATGATAAAAGAATTAGAAGTTCAAAAAAATTTAAGGAAGGAGACAGAGTTCTTCTTTTCAATTCACGATTCAAACTATTTCCTGAAAAATTGAAATCAAGATGGTCTGGACCATTTATAGTCAAAAGAGTTTTCCCATACGGAACAATAGAGTTAATAAATTCAAATGGGATTGAATTTAAAGTTAATGGTCACAGAGTTAAACATTACATACATGGTCCGATAGAAGTTGACAATGAAGTCAATCATAATTTCACCACCCAAGAAAACCCTCAAAATGAAAACATAAATATGTTATCAACAACATATGAAAAATCAAAATTGGAAAATAGGGAGGATTCAAATTGGAGTGATGAAGAAGAATTCTTATACAAACCTCACATTCCAAGAAACGAAGAAAAATGTGAACAAGAAATTCAAATAGAAGTGAAAGAACCAAGAAAAGAACACCCAAAAAAGGTTTACAAACCAACTCGACTTACTAAAGCAGGAGACCCGGGTGAATTTATCATTTCTTGCTTGCTTAATGATGGTGCTATATATAATGGACTCGCAGATTTAGGAGCAAGTGCAAATATTATGCCTCTTTCCTTATACAAAAGATTAGGTATGGGTAAATTAAAACCAACCAAAATAGGTGTTCACTCATTTGACCTAACCATTAAACACCCGGTTGAAATAGCAAATAATTTACTTGTTAACGTGGGAAGTTTGACCTTTGTTGCAAACTTCATAGTGATTAATATGGAGGAAAACGTCGATATTCCTCTAATTTTAGGTCGCCCATTTTTAGCAACCACCGAGGCATTCATTGATGTAAGTGAAGGTAGAATGACACTTAGGGATGGTAATAAATCGATCACCTTTGTGAACCTAAAGTTTAGATCTCCATCAACCAAAACTGTTAGACCAATAAAAATACATAAGTGTGGGGAAGATGAAGAAACACTTAATGGTGATCCAATCACAAAGAACCCCGTTGATGATAAGAAATTAGATGAACCCGTTTTTAACAGTTCAACGAAGAAACTTTATAAACGGATTCACGATGCTAAGATTAAGGGAAACTTTAAGTTATGTAACCGATTAGTATCTAATTTATCGCCAAAAGAAAAGGCGATGTTAGTTGAATTTGTGAAAGCTACGGAGGAAATCAACAAATGGATTGAAGAAAAAGTCAGAGATATACAAATTGTTGATGATCCAATTGAAAATAACGTTAATCACAAATTCAACAACACATCTAACTAAGTGTGGGGAGGTTCGAATCTTTAAAGGATAATATGTATTTCTGTTAGAGTTAGATATTCTGTTTTCGTGTAGTTCTCGAGAATGGAATCCGAATGGTCTTTCCCTAGCAGACCCTAAAGAACTAGTCTTCTCCCCCCATTCTGAATTTTTATTTTTTTAGGTTTTACGAGATGAAGACTTCCTGTGAATTAAACCATGGTCTAATGCTACACGCTTTGATCACTAAACGTAATAATGACACCCTTCCAAGTGAATTGGTATCATTAATCAGAGGCAAATTGGATGGAGTAAGAAAAGAATCCAGGAACGAAAATAATAAGTTACATTTTGGTAAAGGAAAATCAAAATCCGAAGCGAAAAGAAGAGCACGACACCTTGAAAGATGTCACAAATGCGGAAAATGGTCACACGAAGGTAAATGTTCAAATAATCAAACATATTCAAATACCGAATTTGTTACTTTATGCAGAGATGGACCGTTCATATGTTTCGAAGAAAAAACGTTGAATGCTCGAGGTTACGCCTATGTAGCTATGGAAAACCAATTAGTCCGACTATCTTATGAATGGGCTAAAACAGGTCACTGAGAATTCTATTTCACAGGTAAGTATGTACAGTTTTTATTTTTATTTTATTGTTTTTAACCTTTTGATAATAAACGCTAAATTGTTCGCTATAAAGTATTAAATTGGTATTCAATAAAATTAGATTTTGCGACCGAAATTATTGATATCATACAAAAATTTATTACATCACTGCGAAATTTACCGTTTATTCTTAAGGTATAAATATCTTTAATCGATCAAACCAAAATATTTCAAAAATTCGTTATGAGTTAAACTAGGTTATGGAACCGAAATTACTTTACCGAAAAGAGGGGCGTATATTTTTGATAATATTTGATTGATTAAAGTGGGATAAAAAACACCAAACAGATTTTTAACTTTATTTTTACTTTGTTTTTTAAAATTAATAAATTAATATTAAATTATTATTGTAAACTTTTTTAAATCAATATATTTAAATTTGTAAGTATTTGAAAAATTAATATTTTTAATATAAGTTTGTATGTATAAAAACAAAAAAAATATAATATAAATTTGGTGTGAATTTTTAATTTTATGCATTTTAAATTTAAGTTTGGTGTGAATTTAAAAACAAAATTTACTTTATCTTATTAAGTTAAAAATATGATTTCTAAAATTCGTCGTGAGTTGAAGACTAGGTCGTTGAACCGAAATTGCTCTACCCAAGGGAGGGATGAGAACTTTTATTATCATTATTTTTAATCTTACTGAATTAAAGTATGCCAAAAATATTAAAAAACCCAAAAACCTTTGCTTTTAAAACTGCGCTTAAAATTGTCAAATTTTAAAATTTTGTCGAGGGACGGACTAGGACATCGTTCCGAAACGCCCTCATCCTAAAAAGAAACAAATTTTTAAAATTTTATTAATATATGTTTTAAAAGTTATAAGTTTTTTTTATATAAAAAAAAACAAAAATGTACTGTACCCGAACCCCATGCGATCGCATGGGGTTTGGCCTTCCAATCCATGCGATCGCATGGATCTGGAAATCAGGCCAGGATCAAAAGTCCCAGCGACCTGTTCTGTCTCACACTTCACACATACACAAACATACGAAAACACACACACATATCACCCAAAAATCACCATTTTAACACCAAAATCAACCAAATTTCATCCTACAATCCGCTATAATCATGCCTAGGTTCGGATTCTTCAACAAAAAAGGTAAAAATTACACCCCTAAACTCATAAATTTTCTAGTTTTTGTGATAATTACCAATATTTTACCTAATTTGATTTTGTTAATTTCTAGTGTAATTAGTGTTAAATTGTTAGTATTTTATGCATGTATAACCTAGATTGATGCTATTTAACATGATTTGAAGTCAAAAACTTCAAAAATTTTAAGAATCTAGGGTTTGTGTTCTTGAGCAATTTGGGGCTTTTTGATATAAACAGGTTATGGCCAATTTTTGTCATAAATTATTGCTAAATTAAGTAGTGTAACATGTTTAGGTAGTTAAATGATCCAAAATTCGATCCTAAACATGATTTTTGAGAATTAAAGTGGACTTTTTAGGTACAAAATTCATGAACTTGATTAATTTGATATAATTGTCATTTGAGACTTGTTTAATTGTTAGTAATGACTATTTTGACATGTTATTTGAGTTAAATGCTTATGAACTTTGTATACATTTTCATATAGGCTTATTTGAAAAAGTGTAGAATTAATAAAATTGTGAAAATGTGTATAAGTTTAATTTTGATTTAACATGTTATTGTAATTGTTTCAAGTTGTTATTTTGCTAACACTAATGCATATTTGGATGCACAAATTTTGTGTTTAATGTGTTTTGCAGAAAACCGATACTGCTGGTGCTTCATCATCATCTAGACAACCACAACAAGAACCTGAACCAGAATATGAGCCACAATACGAGCCAGAACCCAAACAAGAACCACAACAGGAACAACAACATCAACCTAATCAACATGTACCTTATTATGATCCGCTACAATTTGTTGATGCCTTCACAGTATTTCCAATACATCCACCAGTAGAATACCCAACGATTCCTGAACATACATTGCATCCTAATCTGAGATTCGATAGAAGCTGGAGAGATTACCCGGCATATCAAAATAATAAATTCAAATTAGTAACGAAAGATGTAGAGGTGCCTAGGGTAATTGATTGGAATCCTTTGGAAACGGTACATCTAGCTGACCGTGTTAGACTGCTATTGATTCAAAGGTATGGCAGTTCTTCTTTTACCGATTAGGAACATCTATTCACCATTCGTAGGCCTGTATATAAGGAATGGTGTGTCGAGCTTATGAGTACTATAGCATTAAATGCAGATGTAGATAGGTTAGATGATAGAAGTTTTCTTAGATTTATACTTGGTCGTAGGATGCACAGGATGTCCATGCTGGACATGGCCAGGGCTTTGCAGATATATACGCCCACTGAATTACTACTACCCGATTGTATTAATTTGATTTATCGTGGTGAAAGGGTATATAGGAATTTTGATGCGAACGCCGTCTGGAGGCGTATGTCAGATTATAATGTTTTTGGGCGGACAGGAACACATACCTACTTACATATTAACAGATCCGAGCTTCGTATAATTCATAGATTTTTGGCTAACTCGATTACACAGAGAGGTCACAACAAGGAAAAATTGACTTTACATGATTTATTTTACCTAAAGTGTATTCGAGACCCAAGAGGCTTTGTTAATATCCCTTACTGTGTTGGTTTTTATTTGTCTAAGATGGTGGAAGGAATGTAGGAAGGGGGGATAATTGGAGGAGGTATTTTTGTTACTCTCATTGGAGAGTATTTAGGTGTAGATAGGGATCAAGGGGGTCCACTTTTGATATGTAGAGAACAGGTTGAGCTTTTAGGATTGAGGGTTTATGCGGGTGCTAAGGTATTAAAGAGTAGACTCAATCAGCCAGTACCCTATTAAGGTAGTCATCCTCAGGTAGAGAGAGGTTCAGACGAGGAAATGGGGGAAGCGGATAACATTAGGGATGTCATTAGGGAGGCTATGACTGACGTCTACCAGCGTGCAGATGAGGTAGATATGACAAACGTGGAGAGATTTCGTCGGATGGAGCAGTGGCAAGCCCGGAATGATTACGAGCATTCCAGGCAACGACAGCATGATAGATGGGACTATCATCAGTGTCAGATTATGAGCCGGCTGTCACCTCAGGATCACTATGTTCCGACCCGACCCGCTTACTATCCTCCACACCAGCCCGAGATGAGACCACCATATACTCTCTACGACCCTAACCAGGCCTACCAGTACACCTATCACCAACCATGGAACCCGGACGATGACATGAACTGGAACCCCTATCCAGATTGATATAGTTCCGTTGGTGATTTCAATGATTTTTATCTTTTTATTATTTTTATTTATTTATGTTTAAACATATGATATTGTGATACATTAATGTATTGTTTAATATTTTTATTATTTGGACTAATATTTCATATTTGATTTGAAAGTGGGATTTTAAGTCCCATTTCAAATTACCATGCATGTTTATATTTGTATTGTATGTATTTTATTTCATGTACACAACAGGGTAAAACAGCGCATTTTCAAAGACTGGCATTAAGTTCAGCAAAAGCTAGTACTTTTGACGACAAAACGAAAAACAAATGTGATGTAACAACAAGACGGAATGAACAAATAATGTGCACCATTTATCATTCAACAAACAAACGCCAATATGTTTGGAAACTTTGGTAAAATTTAATCATTTTTCTACGCTAATAACCCTCAATAATTTAAATTGTTACTGATTTCTTGCAAATGAGGGCATTGCAAGATCTTAAAGTGTGGGAAGGGGCTAAATTCTTTCGGATTTTTAAAAATTTTTGATTTAAACACTTGGTTACCATTAAAAATACTAGTAACGCAGTAGTTGTATTAGAATCTAGTGCTCTCTGATAATAAAGAACAACCCTAGTCTTATATACTGACTACCCAATTCTAGTAATTTTTTTAAAAATTTTCAATTAATTGAACTCAAAATCATGTTTATACATATTTATGAACGATAAAACTAGGTGTTAACACCGAAATTATTGTTACCTCAGAAAGGAGATAAATTGAGAAACAACCTAAAATGTTAGAATTCATTTAAAATGGAATAGAGGACAATAAAAAGGCAAAGAAAGGAAAATAAAAGCCAGGTGTGGGAAAAATTACCAAGTTATTTAAAACATATATAACATATTTTTGTACAAATAACTGAAGATGCTTTTGTTTTAGACTAAACTAATCAGTTTTACCCGATTTACTGTAATATATTTGAAAGAAAGATGGATCTACACGATGAATCAATTCCATCATTAAAAGGAAGTAAAGTCTTCCGAAAAAGAAACGCGCTTCTTGATTTAGGTCAGGAAGTTGTCGTCCAGACCAGTTGTAGAGTCTACGAAAAACCTTAAAAAGTTTTCTCGAAAATCAGCAGGAAATCCATGGACCTCAGCATCAAACAGGGTCGCCAAGTAGTGAGACTTATCCTAACCATGAGAGAATCTGTCTCGTAAAATGGGGAGGACGCCGTGCAAATTAGCTTGATAAGACTAATGAATCAGACCCCCAGAAAAGGATAATCTCCTTAAAAGATTAAAAATCAGCTTTTAAGCCTGATATTACTCAATCCTAGAGATTGACCTTAAAGATTGAGAATTACAAACTCATGGAATTCGATGATATCTAAATTCGAGCTTGAACGAGAAAATATTTTGATCAAAATTACAAACCTATTTGTTTTCTGAAAAACCCATTTTTAATGCGTTCATTACCATTGAAGGTAAAATCCTAGGAATTCACCTGGAATTCATTAGGTCACCTGAACCAAATCGGGTGTCAACCGTAAGAACGGTGGTTGCATAGCATGGTCGAAGACAGGACCTTGTGCCAAACCGAAAAATTATAGGGTGATCTTTACTATTGCTTCTACCAAGGATAGTAATTGCATCTACATGTTATAGACCATAATTAAAAGCATGTCAGGGGACATTGCCTTAACAGTTGCTTGTTCAACGCTTTCCTTTACAACCGGACGGTAGTTTACCGAAAGGTAATATACGGAGCAAGTATACTGGATGTGTTGCTTTCCCAATACAAGGTTAGCTAGTGGGTGACACAAAACCGCAAGTTTTGAGCTAAAATTTTCAAATCTGAAACCCACAAAAACAATTTGCAAACACCGGTGAAGGGTTATTCCGGAAAACTTATCTAGGGTAAAAACTAGATTTAATTTTCAAAAGATCAAATGTTTTCATAAAGATCCAATTTCCTAAAGGATCTAAATTTTATAGTCATGTGGGACTGTAAACCACATCGTTACTACCATTGTTTACACCGCCGTATAGAAATCACTGATGTACAAAGTGTGAAGAATAAAGAAGTGATTCTAGTATTTTTATTTCAAGACTATATTGCTTGAGGACAAGCAACGCTCAAGTGTGGGAATATTTGATAATGCTAAAAACGAACATATATTTAATAGCATTATCCCTCAAGAAAGACAAGCTTTTAGTTGCAACTGTTCTATTTACAAGTGATATTCGTTTAAATAATAAAAGGTGAAGACAACAGACAGATTCGACGAATTGAAGACGCAAACGACCAAAAAGCTCAAAAGTACAAAGTACAATCAAAGTGGTTCCAATTATTGATGAGAAACGTCTCAAAATTACAAGAGTACAAGACGCGAATCACAAAATACAAGATATTAAATTATACTCAAGGACGTTCGAAAATCCGGAACCGGGACCAAAGTCAACTCTCAACGCTCGACGCAACGGACTAAAAATTACAAGTCAACTATGCACATAAATATAATATAATATTTAAATAATTCTTAAAATTATTTATATATTATATTTATATTTAAAATCCGTCGACAGAATGCAAACAAATCATGTGAGCTGGAAAAAGTGGCCATGCGATCGCATGGCCTGGAAGGCAAAAATCCATGCGATAGCATGGCAGTAGGTAGCAGGCCACATCCATAAATTTCGCGTGTTTTGGCTCAGTTTTACAAATCTTTTTCTTTCCTTTCTCTCATACGTAAATATATATATATATATATATATATATATATATATATATATATATATATATATATATATATTAATTATAATTTTAATTTTAATTTTATTTCTAATAATAAGGGTATGTTAGCGAATGTTGTTAGGGTATAAGTCGAAATTCTGTCCGTGCAACGCTACGCTATTTTTAATCACTGTAAGTTATGGTTAATGTTATTTTTAATTTAATGTCTCGTAGCTAAGTTATTATTATGCTTATTTAAGACGAAGTAATCATGATGTTGGGCTAAAATATTTAAAATTGGGTAATTGGGCTTTGTACCAAAATTGGGGTTTGGATAAAAGAACGACACTTGTAGAAATTAGACTATGGGCTATTAATGGGCTTTATATTAACTAAATGATACCTCGTTGATTTAATATATAGACTTATAATTTAACGTATTTATGTATAACCACATACGCTTGACTGGGCACGATGGGCGGGATATCTATAAATACCAATAATTGTTCATTTTACCGGACACGGAACTGGATTAATAGTTAATAGACTTGTTGAAACAGGTGTAACGACCCTGGATTTTCCAACGTTAATTATTAATAATTATTATTATTAATACGTGTGATTAAACGAATGTATGTTATTACATTTACATGTTGCCATGATTACCCGTACTTGACTTTAAATGCCCGAAACGTCTTTGTGACACACGTACATTACACGAATAATATTTTCAAGTATTATTTACATTCATGATTAAGTTTTATTAATCATTTTGATTAACTATGGTTATTAGTTAATTACTTGGGCTTTAATTGGATTTACTTATTAATTAATGGAACATGGGCCTTTATTAGTATTAATGGACCTATGAAGCCCACCCTACTTCTTTAGTGGACATATTAGCCCATACTTACATGTAAGTAACCCATTTAATTGTAACTAGTTAGTTTAAGAGCAATTGGAATCTAGTTGCACATCATTCCCATAAACAACCACCTAATAACCAACTTTTATGAACCTTTACATGCATGAAACTAGTGGGCAAATCTCTTCCCCCTTTTCTATCCTAAACCGTCGGCCAAGAGTACACAAGGGGAGGGTTTTTCATTTTTTTTTGACTACTTGTTCACTAGTATCTTTCACTTATTTCTCATTCTAAAAACACACACTTCAAACTCACTTTCAAATCTCTCTCAAACTTCTCTCTCTTTTCTCTCTAAACTTTGTAAGTATCATGAGTTTTCTTCTTCCTTTTTCTTGACATAGAACCGAATCCAACATGCATCATCATCATTCTTTGTTGTTAACTTGTTACTTGTCTTTGATAAGTTACTTACTAGTTGTTGACGTTGTTGTTCTTCACTAAATTCAAGAATCAAACTTACTAGATTCATTCTTCATTTTATCTTGAAATTTCAAGAACACACAAGAACTAAACTTACTAGTTTATGTTCTACATATGTTGTTTCAAAAGATTGTAAGTTCATGATTGTAAATCATACTTGTAATTCATGTTAGTAAATTTTAAAGTTTACTTTCTTAAAGATCAAACTTTGGTTTGAATCTTTAAAGTATGAACCACCATGAATTATTTACTTGTTTACTTAGTTTATTACTTCATATTATGCACTTTAAATTCATTTTTTGTTGGTTAATATTGGTCAAATGTTACTAGTTAACTTTGATCTCATTAATCTTGAACTAAAGTTAACTTTAAAGGTTCAAGAACATGTAAGTAAGATTTCTTTAATTATAACTTTGTACACTTATGTTAGATCTAGACTTTTGAGTCTTGGATCTTCAAGATCAAACTAAGAACTATGTTCTACAACTCAAGATCTTGATTTCATAAGTTTACTTTCAAGTTTGTAACTTATTATTAGTTTTAAAGTTTATGTATGTGTTAGATCTAAGACTTTGATGTAACTTTGGTTCATCAAAACACTTGCAACACTTAAGTGAGTTGTGCTTCATGTCTTAGACTTACACTTGGGTTATTATGGTCAAACCTTGGTGAAAATGATGCAAACACATCAACGAGTTGTACACTTGAAGCTATATGCATCAAGGACGAGAGCCATGATAAGCATCGAGCACCAAGAACCACCGGAACCTACTGACCCTACTGTTTTACTGTTTCTGTGTCTGACCCGTATGACCTGAGCTACTGTAATTATTATTTTCAGATAGCTCTGTTCGAGTAGATAACTTTTCATATAGGACTCCTCTTAATCCGAGTTACGGTTTAGGATTTATGGCCCTCCGATCGTCACTATGTCCATTTAACGTTGTGCTGAAAATTATGACCTACTCGCACTTAGACCGTCGCCACGGTCAAACGAAGACGAGTTTGCTTCTGTAATTTTTACCACAACTAAAGGACTCATATACAGAGCCATGGACACTAGTCTCACCTTATTTCATTAGGTATAGAGGCCGTGGTGACTGACCGAACTCAGCCTTTGTTTTAAACTACTTTCATGAACGAAACTTACTTTACACCTTTTGTTTGATGATGAATGATGATGACCCTTAAGACCTTATTTACATACTTTTAAAAATTTTGGGACGATTTACTGACTTAGTACTATTTGACTTAGGTTGAGGACCCGTTTGGACAACCTTCATTACTTGCTTACTTTCCGAGTCATACTTTACCGCTACTTTATCATTGTGAGTTATAGCATTCCCTTTTTACTTTAACTTATTTTGGGAACTGAGAATACATGCGGATTTTATATTTTACATACTAGGCACGAGTACTTAAACTTATATATGTGTGGGTTATACAACAGCATAAACATTCCCTTTAGCTCGGTAACGTTTAATCATTGGTTTTTGAACCGTGAACGCGAATCTTAGATATGGATCCATAGGGTTTGACATCCCCACTCAGGCTAGTAGCGCTAGCATTTAATGAGTGTTTAATACTTCGTAAACATATGCACTTGCCAAGTGTACTTTCAGGGGGTATAAACGTTAAGTTAGTTACCAAGTGCCCACGGTTAACATATACTTTATCATACTGTTTTGAAACGCTCTTTGTAGCACTGAAATCTCGTGGCCTACCTTACATACTGTTATACTTAAACTATAGCTCACCAACCTTTGTGTTGACGTTTTTAAGCATGTTTTTCTCAGGTGCTTAAGGTTATTTGCTTCCGCTGTCGTGCTAGTCTTGCCGTAGACACCCGCTGCTCTAGTGTATTCACCGCATGAACTGTTTATCTTGCATTCAAACTTTAATACATTTGAAACTATGTTTTGTAACGACCTAAGGGTCACATACATTTATTCATGCTTGCTATTCGTAGAAGCATACTGTTGGTGTAAAACAACTGACGTCGGTTATGACGTCATCTTTTATCGTGAATGCAACTTCTTTTATTACAGCATATAGTACTTAACCTTGTAATGATCCTGTTGTTGATGATTCGTACACGATGGTTTTGTACAGGGCATCGCATTTGGTATCAGAGAATTGGTTATAGGGAATTAGGATGCATTAGTGAGTCTAAGACAGACCCGAGTAGGATTCACTAATAGGACTAATCTACAACTTGCTAGTTTACTTGTTTCCGCTGAACTTACTGCATGCTGCTGCTTACTTTTACTGCTATATGCCGTATGATATTACATGATTTCACTACTGTATGATATTACTTGCTTTCGATTGCATGCTACTTCTGTATGATTCGTTATTATTGCCATGCTACTTATTGTTATACATGATATAACTGTTGGCCTAATACGTGCTGGCTTTATGACTTACTGACATGGAAAATTTATTTTTCCTTATTTAGATGTCGGATACTCCACCTGCTATCATTTTGGGCAGTTTAGACTCGTCAGCCACCCCACCTGCTGCTGCTGCCGATACACCGATCCCGCTACCCACGAGTGACCCCGGCGCTTCATCTTCCGGTAATAGCAGCCAGGCGCCTGCCCCAGTGGTTACTTCTAGCGGAGCCCAGGACCCTTCGGAGATTCCAGCTCCATCTGCCCCCGGACCTTCAGGATCACAGCCCCGCTCCGGCGAGATTGTGATTCCCGCAGAGTTCGGGGAAGGTCCATTCCGTAACCGGTATCGCCATTGGTGCCGACGCGCCCCTGATGGACGTCTCATTCCGATCAGACCCGCTCGTTACCAACAGATGATGGCCGCTCAAGGACGACCAGTTCAGCCACCCGTACAGCCACCACATGATTCGGACGACCCGTCATCCACTGATGCTTCATCCGACGACACCTCCTCAGACGACTCCAGTGATGATGAGGACCCTGCTGATATACCTATACAGGCTCCCTCCACCCCGCCGAAGAAGTGGTACCGTTTTGATGGCACCGTCATTCCAGGGGTGAATGGAGGTCGTGCTTTCACTGACGCATTTGGTCGGCGTCGTAGGGTTACTGCTCGTAAGCGGCTTGTGCCGTACCCTGCCGACCCACAAGTGCGTAAGGCACCCCGTTACATACTGACTATTTCTAGGGCCGGAACATCTGCACCCCGTTATGTAATGTCTGCACCACCGGCACCACCCGCACCCCCAGCACCGCCTGCCCCACCATCTCTCACAGTCAAGGAATTGACAAGGGAGGTGGAGATCCTCCGAGCTCGGGTAGCTGAGCTTGAGGAGCAGATGACTCATGTTATGGACATCCTACACCCACCTTCACCGTAGGGCTTTTGTATTTAGATTTTATTATGTAATCTAGTTGTAGTTTTATGTTTCACTTATGTATTGTACGAACTTATTCAGATATATGTAACGTATTATTATTAATGGAACTTTGCGTTATTTAATTCTTGCACGATGTTCTATTTACATTACTGTACGATGATTCTGTGGTATTTGTACCTAGATGCGTTATTTAATAACATGCGATGTTTTAATACCATGTTGGTTACTATATACTGTATTATTACTATTGAATGCTGGATTTTGACTTGAGTCAAAATTTTTGTTTAGAACACCATGGCTAACGGTCGATCCACACCTACTGCTGCTCAAATTGAAGAAATGATCCAAGAACGTGTAGCCGCAGCCATTGCGGAAATGCAACCCCAAGCTCCACCGCCACCTCCACCACCACCGGTTATTCAACCCATTCGAAATGGGTGTACTTACAAGGAATTCTAGAACTGTAAACCACATAACTTTAGCGGCACTGAGGGACCGGTTGGTCTCACTAGATGGTTCGAAAAGCTAGAATCAGTATTCCGAGTTAGCAACTGTTCGGAGGACAACAAAACCAAATTTGCTTCTTGCACGCTTTCTGACGGCGCGCTCACGTGGTGGAACACAATGGCACAGGCACAAGGCATTGATGAGGCGTATGCTATGTCATGGGAAGAATTTAAGTGTGCCATGATTGAGGAGTATTGTCCGAGAACCGAGATACAAAAGATGGAAATGGAATTTATGCAGTTAAAGGCAGTTGGGAACAACCTTGATGGTTACAACAGGAGATTTTTGGAGTTAGCCCTGATGTGTCCGACAATGGTCACCCCAGAATTCAAGCGTATGGAGAGATACTTTTGGGGACTCCCTAAGTCCATCAAGGGTAATGTCACCTCGTCCAAGCCACCGAATGTTCCCGAAGCAATGCGCATAGCGCATACACTCATGAATCAAATAACCATTGATGAACCGGAGAAAACTAAGTCTGAAGCGGGTACTAGTGAGAAGCGCAAATGGGATAACCACAACAACAACACCAACTCCAACCCGAACTACAAGGGAACCTTACCACAATGCAAGAGGTGTTACAAATACCACACTGGGTATTGCAATGTTGTCTGCGAGAAGTGCCAACGGTCTGGGCATGTTGGAAAAGACTGCAAGGTCACCACTTTGAATGGGAAGCCGAACACCAACAGGCTGAAGAAGTGTTACGAATGCGGGCAGACGGGCCATTTCAGAAATGTGTGTCCAAATAAGCGAAAAGATGGCGGACCACCGCACGCTAGAGCTTTCAATGTTAATGCAAGGGATGCACGCGAAAACCCCTACTTGGTGACAGGTATATTCAAAATCAACAATCTTTTAGCTTCTGTCTTGTTTAATACTGGTGCGGATAGAAGTTATGTATGTAGACATTTTTGCGATAAGATTAATTGGTCATTAGTCCCGTTAAAAGAGAGTATGCTTGTCGAGGTCGCCAATGGAAAACTTGAGAAAGTTGACCATATCAGTCGAGGAGCTATTATCAACATAGCTGGTGCAGATTTCGAAATCGATTTGATACCCATCAAATTGGGAAGTTTTGACGTGATCGTCGGTATAGATTGGTTGAGCAAGGTAAGGGCCGATATTATTTGTGGAGATAAAGCACTTCGTATACCACACGGAGACGGTGAGCCACTGATCATCTACGGAGAAAGATGTACCTCGAAGCTGAACCTCATTAGTTGCGTAAAAGCACAAAAGATTATGAAGAAGGGACGTCTTGCTGTCCTAGTTCATGTGAAAACGGTAGAAACTGAGGTGAAAAGTGTGAACGACGTTCGAATTGTGAACAAATTTTCTGATGTCTTCCCAGAGGAATTTCCGGGATTGCCGCCGCAGAGAGCAGTAGAGTTTCAAATTGATTTAGTGCTAGGAGCTGCACCAGTAGCTCGCGCACCTTATAGAATCGCACCTTTCGAGATGCAAGAATTACAGAGCCAACTACAAGAACTACTTGACCGAGGGTTTATCCAACCAAGTTTCTCACCTTGGGGCTCACCTGTGTTGTTTATGAAGAAGAAGGATGGATCCTTCCGTATGTGTATCGACTACCGTGAACTCAACAAATTGACAATCAAGAATCGGTATCCTCTTCCTAGAATTGACGACCTTTTTGATCAACTACAAGGATCGAGCATTTACTCAAAAATCGATTTGCGATCCGGTTATCACCAGTTGAGGGTGAAGGAAAGCGACGTGATGAAAACTGCATTCAGGACCCGTTATGGTCATTATGAGTTTCTCGTGATGCCATTCGGTTTGACAAATGCACCTGCCGTGTTCATGGACCTCATGAATCGTGTCTGCAAGTCGTACTTGGATAAGTTTGTTATCGTCTTCATAGATGATATCCTCATCTACTCTAAGAGCGAAGAAGAGCATGAGCAACACCTCCGACTAGTACTTGAACTCTTGAGGCAAGAGCAACTTTACGCCAAATTCTCCAAGTGTGAATTTTGGTTGAAGGAAGTCCAGTTTCTGGGTCATGTTGTGAGCGACCAGGGTATCAAAGTTGATCTCGCCAAGATTGAAGCTATCAGCAAGTGGGAGACCCCCACTACTCTGACTAATATTCGCCAATTCCTAGGTCTCGCCGGTTACTACCGAAGGTTCATTGAAGGATTTTCTCTGATCGCGCGTCCTTTGACCGCGCTAACTCACAAGGGCAAGAAGTTCATTTGGGAACCAGCACATGAATCAGCATTTCAAACTTTGAAGAAGAAGTTAACCTCCGCGCCTATCTTATCGCTTCCTGAAGGCAGTGACGATTTCGTTGTTTATTGCGATGCTTCGAAAAGTGGTTTTGGTTGCGTGTTGATGCAACGATCAAAGGTTATCGCTTATGCCTCCCGCCAATTGAAGATTCACGAACGGAACTACACTACTCATGATCTCAAACTTGGAGCCGTTGTCTTTGCGCTCAAATTGTGGAGACACTATCTTTATGGAACTAAGAGCACTATCTTCACCAATCACAAGAGTCTCCAGCACATCTTTGATCAGAAGCAATTGAATATGAGACAGCGTCGATGGATCGAGACGCTCAACGACTACGATTGTGAACTCCGTTATCATCCTGGCAAGGCCAATGTTGTAGCTGACGCTTTGAGCCGAAAGGAGAGGACGGCACCTCTTCGTGTTAGGGCTCTGAACATCACCATTCATTCGAACCTCAAAAGCCAGATCCGAGTAGCCCAAGATGAGGCTCTCAAGGAGGAGAATATATCTCACGAACATTTGAACATTCTTGTCTCTCGATTCGAGGTTAGGGAGTCTGGACTCCGATGTTATGCCGGAAGAATTTGGGTACCTTATTATGGAGATCTACGGAACCTTATACTTGATGAAGCACACAAGTCGAGATATTCAATTCACCCTGGAGCGGGAAAAATGTACCACGACCTTAAAGAACAGTATTGGTGGCCGAATCTTAAGAAGGACGTTGCGACTTATGTTGGTAAGTGTTTGACTTGCTCGAAAGTTAAAGCCGAGCATCAGAGACCTTCTGGTTTACTTCAACAAACGGAAATCCCACAATGGAAGTGGGAAAGGATAACGATGGATTTCATCACCAAGCTACTGATAATGCTAAAAACGAACATATATTTCATAGCATTATTCCTCAAGAAAGACAAGCTTTTAGTTGCAATTGTTCTATTTACAAGTGATATTCGTTTAAATAATAAAAGGTGAAGACAAAAGACAGATTCGACGAATTGAAGACGCAAATGACCAAAAAGCTCAAAAGTACAAAATACAATCAAAGAGGTTCCAATTATTGATAAGAAACGTCTCGAAATTACAAGAGTACAAGATTCAAAACGCAAAGTACAAGATATTAAATTATACGCAAGGACGTTCGAAAATTCGGAACCGGGACATGAGTCAACTCTCAACGCTCGACGCAACGGACTAAAAATTACAAGTCAACTATGCACATAAATATAATATAATATTTAAATAATTCTTATAATTATTTAATATATTATATTATTTATAAAACTGTCGGCAGAAGAAAACAACCAAATATGAGCCTCCCCAGCTGGCCATGCGATCGCATGGCCTGGAAGGCATAAATCCATGTGATCGCATGAGCCCCAGTTCCAGCCCACATGCCTATAAAAATCGAGCTTTGGTGCACCACAAATCCATCTATCTTTTTCTTCTCCTCATTCATACGTAAAATATATATATATATATATATATATATATATATATATATATATTTATAATTTATATTTTAATTTTAATTATAATTCTAATAATAAGGGTATGTTAGCGAATGTTGTAAGGGTGTAAGTCGAAATTCTGTCCGTGTAACGCTACGCTATTTTTAATCATTGTAAGTTATGTTCAACCTTTTTACATTAATGTCTCGTAGCTAAGTTATTATTATGCTTATTTAAAACGAAGTAATCATGATGTTGGGCTAATTACTAAAATTGGGTAATTGGGCTTTGTACCATAATTGGGGTTTGGACAAAAGAACGACACTTGTGGAAATTAGACTATGGGCTATTAATGGGCTTTATATTTGTTTAACTAAATGATAGTTTGTTAATGTTAATATAAAGATTTACAATTGGGCGTCCCTATAAATTACCATATACACTCGATCGGACACGATGGGTGAGGTATTTATATGTACGAATAATCGTTCATTTAACCGGACACGGGAATGGATTAATAGCCACTAGAATAATTAAAACAGGGGTGAAATTATGTACAAGGACACTTGGTATAATTGATAACAAAATATTAAAACCTTGGATTACACTCAGTCGACATCCTGGTGTAATTATTAAACAAAGTATTAAAATCTTGTTACAGTTTAAGTCCCCAATTAGTTGGAATATTTAACTTCGGGTATAAGGATAATTTGACGAGGACACTCGCACTTTATATTTATGATTGATGGACTGTTATGGACAAAAACCAGATGGACATATTAAATAATCCAGGACAAAGGACAATTAACCCAAGGGCATAAAACTAAAATCAACACGTCAAACATCATGATTACGGAAGTTTAAATAAGCATAATTCTTTTATTTCATATTTAATTTGGTTTATTTTATATTTAATTGTACTTCTAATTATCGCATTTTTATTGTTATTTTATTTAATTGCACTTTTAATTATCGTACTTTTTAATTATTGCAAGTTTATTTTATCGCATTTTTATTATTCGCAATTTCATTATCGTTATTTACTTTACGCTTTAATTTAAGTCTTGTATTTATTTTTAATATTTTACATTTGGTTTTAACTGCGACTAAAGTTTTAAAATCGACAAACCGGTCATTAAACGGTAAAAACCCCCCTTTTATAATAATAATATTACTTATATATATTTGTATTTTTATAAAAGTAAACTAATATAGCGTTAAGCTTTGTTTAAAAAGATTCCCTGTGGAACGAACCGGACTTACTAAAAACTACACTACTGTACGATTAGGTACACTGCCTATAAGTGTTGTAGCAAGGTTTAAGTATATCCATTCTATAAATAAATAAATATCTTGTGTAAAAATGTATCGTATTTAATAGTATTTCCTGCTAAAATTTAATAGTATTTTATACCCCTCTGCTAAAACATCAAGTATTTTTGGCGCCGCTGCCGGGGACATCATTCTAGCTTAAAAGCCGGAAGCGCAACGCTAATATAAAAAAAAAAAAGATTTTTATTTTTAGTACGCTTTTGTAAAAATACGTTTTAAATATTCAAAAAATATTAAAAGAAAAACAAAAATATAAATATTTTTTTTTAGAGTTTGGTAAATATTTAAGTTTTATAAAGTTTATTTATTTCTATTTTTTTTAGTTTGTAAAAATATAAGTTTTATTTAATTAATAAATATATTTTATATTTTACAGCAAAAACAGAAAAAATAAAAAAAATTAATTCGGCCCGAACACTGTAGCAGCCCAACTCTTGGCCCGAAACCCTAGCCCATGCAATCGCATGGCTGGGCAACTGAGGACTCGTGCGATCGCATGAGCCCATCTGACACGCCAGACTGCAACTGCATTAATTACGGATAATAATAATAATTATTATATTTAAACCCTAATTAGGGTTATATATAATATATATTAATTTAGTTTTTATTATTAATTTGTATTTTTAGTTTAATTAGTTTATTTAAATTATAAAATTAATAGTTTTATAAAATAAATAATATAAAAATAATATTTTTATAAAAATTGTACTTTTTACAACTTTTTATATATTTTTATATTTTGTCCCTTTTTAATCGTTTTAGCGTAATATTTGTATTTTTCGCTCATATTTAGTTTTAAACTTAGTTTTTGCCATAATTATTTTTACTTCTATATTTTTAGACTTTGCCGTAGAATTCCTTAAGTGCTTTTTTCTGTAGACTAAGATTTAGGTACTTTAGAATTTTGTGATGCCTTTTTAAGTTTTAGTTTCTTTTTAAGTTATTTCCATTAGGGATTTAGTTTTTCCTGTAAGCTTTAATATTTTTAGACACCTTTTACTATGTATCAATTATCATTCCAATTAGTAATCTCAATTTGCGATTATAATTTTAAGTTAGTTGTAGTAATAAGGTTAGGTTAGTCAAGTATTTTTAAGTTTTATAAGTTTCTTTAATTTTTCCGTCACCTTTTATTTTTCAACCATTTTTCTTTTTCAACCTTTTTTCGACGAACTCTTTTTCTTTCTTATTTCTCGCTATTTTAGTTTTAGGACATAGATTTTTATTCTACTTCTTATCTAAATTTCTTAAAATTACAAAAATTTATTTTAAGTAATTAAATTAATAGACATCAAAATTTTCTTGTTCGTAGTAATAGTTGGATTTGTACGTGGACCGGGTTATTGGAGCCAAACAGTCCTCAATTATATTGAGACCAAACGAATCCTGCCCCTCTGCTGCATCTTTTGGCTATTCGAAACGTGGGCAAAATCAGAAAAGTCTATTGATTGGATAACTTATTATAATTTTTCTTTCCTTTTTAAAACTAATAGGATATTCAGTGAATGCACCGAGCAAGACGTTCACCACCTTTTGTACGTTCACCACCTGTAACTAGATCAAGACATTTAGCAAATATTACTGCCGTTGATTTTTCTTTAGAATCGTCATCCAGTCGACCAAGTACTTCAGTTCAAATTTTCGATAATCCATTTTTTGAACCCGACCTCACAATTGAGAATCCGGAGAATATTCAGGAACGGTTCGTAGATCCTGAACCATTAAACTTTCCTCCGGAACCTCCAATCATTCAAACAGAGATTGTTGAGGAACGAACCATTAAATCAGAATCCTCTAGTGATTCCGATTCAACAAATTCAATTATGGAGAATCTGGAACCTTTAAGTATGGAAGACCGAATGAGAGCTAAACGCACTGGCCAAGGTCACGCAATTACTCATCCAGACATTAATGCGCCAGATTATGAAATCAAAGGACAAATTCTACACATGGTGACTAATCAATGCCAATTTAGTGGTGCGCCGAAGGAAGATCCAAATGAACATCTACGTACCTTTAATAGGATCTGCACACTATTTAAAATCCGAGAAGTGGAGGATGAACAGATATATCTCATGTTATTTCCCTGGACTTTAAAGGGAGAAGCCAAAGATTGGTTGGAATCGTTACCTGAAGGGGCGATTGAAACATGGGATGTTTTAGTTGACAAATTTCTTAAACAATTCTTTCCTGCATCTAAAGCCGTAAGACTTCAAGCAGAAATTGTTACGTTTACACAGAAGCCAAATGAAACTCTATATGAGGCATGGACAAGATATGGAAAGTTGTTAAGAGGATGTCCGCAACATGGTTTAGACAACTGTCAAATAGTACAAATATTCTACCAAGGATGCGACATCACTACAAGGAAAGACATAGATATAGCAGCTGGTGGTTCTATTATGAAGAAAACCGAAACTGATGCTTACAAAATTATTGATAACACTGCTTCCCACTCACATGAGTGGCACCAAGAAAAAGACATCGTTAGATCATCTAAAGCAGCTAGAGCCGATTCTAGCCATGACTTAGATTCCATTTCCGCAAAGATAGATGCTGTGGAGAGACGAATGGAAAAGATGACTAAAGATATTCACTCAATACGAATTAGTTGTGAGCAGTGTGGAGGACCACATTTGACAAAAGATTGTCTCAGTATTGAATTAACAATGGAACAAAGAGAGAATATTTCATACATAAACCAAAGGCCTGGAAATAATTATCAGAATAATTATCAACCGCCAAGACCGATTTACAATCAAAACCAGAATTATAACCGAAATATTCCATACAACAACCAACAAGGTCCTAGCAATCAACAAGTATCCAATAATAATTACAATCAGCAAAGACCGAATTTTCAAAACAAACCACCACAACAAACCGATGATAAAAAGCCGAATTTAGAAGATATGATGACGAAGCTAGTTGAAACTCAAACACAGTTTTTCACATCTCAGAAACAAACTAATGAACAAAATGCGCAAGCATTTAGAAATCAACAAGCTTCTATTCAAAATCTGAAACAAGAAGTAAGTAACCTAGCAAGGTTAATAGGTGAAAGAAAACCGGGAAGTCTACCTAGTGATACAAATGCTAACCCCCGGAATGAAACAGCTAAAGCCATTACCACAAGAAGTGGTACAACACTTAAACCACCGGAAATACCTGTAACTTCTGATGAAGCTATTCCTACTCCACAAGAACCACAACCTGATCAAGATAAGGAAAAAGCACCGGTAGTTGAAAAGGTTAATGAAGATAACACAGTTAAGGATAAACCTTATGTTAAACCATACCAACCACTACTTCCTTACCCGAGTAAAATGAAGAAAGAGAAACTTGAAGCCGAGCAATCCAAATTTTTGGATATGTTTAAACAGATAAATGTAAATCTTCCTTTCATTGATGTGATTTCAGGAATGCCTAGATATGCTAAATTCTTGAAAGATCTAATCTCAAATAGAAAGAAAATGGAAGAACTCTCGGCTGTTACTATGAATGCTAATTGTTCAGCAGTGCTGTTGAATAAGATACCAGAAAAATTATCTGATCCAGGAAGTTTCACAATTCCATGTTTTCTGGGTAGTCTTAGTTCAATAGAAGCATTGGCAGACTTAGGTGCTAGTATAAATTTAATGCCGTATTCACTATACACTAAACTAGACCTTGGAGAATTGAAACCAACCAGAATAAGCATACAACTAGCCGATAGATCAATAAAATATCCTAGAGGGACAATGGAGAACATGCTAGTTAAAGTTGGTTCTTTAGTATTTCCAGTAGATTTTGTTGTTTTGGACATGGAAGAAGATTCTCAAGTTCCTCTCATATTAGGAAGACCATTCTTAAACACGGCTAAAGCAATGATAGACGTGTTCGGTAAGAAATTGACCCTAAGTATAGAGGATGAGAGTGTTACCTTTTCAGTTGATAGAGCAATGCAACAACCGCAATCTGCAGATGATACATGTTATTATATTCAAACTATAGATGCACATGCAGAATTATTAGAAGAATTTCCAGAATTACAAGGAACAGGAGAATGTTCTCTAGGAGAAGGTAATGAACCAATTAATGAAGCTGAAATGTTAGCTACACATATAGCTAATGGATATGAACCAACAACAGAAGAAATTCAAATGCTAAAAGAAGAAGACAGATATCGATACAAATCATCGATAGAAGAACCTCCGAAATTAGAATTAAAGCCACTTCCAAACCATTTGGAATACGCTTATTTACATGGTGAATCTGAATTACCTGTAATAATATCGTCTTCTCTTACTGAAAATGAGAAATCACAACTCATTTCTGTGTTGAAAGCTCATAAACCAGCCATTGCATGGAAGATTCATGATATTAAAGGAATAAGTCCTTCGTGTTGCACACATAAAATCCTTATGGAAGAAGGTCATAAAACGTATGTGCAACGCCAACGAAGACTAAATCCTAATATGCAAGATGTAGTTAAGAAAGAGATTATTAAACTTCTAGATGCAGGTTTAATTTATCCAATCTCTGATAGTCCATGGGTAAGCCCAGTTCAATGCGTGCCTAAGAAGGGTGGCATGACTGTCATTACAAATGAGAAAAATGAGCTTATTCCTACTAGAACCGTAACAAGATGGCGTGTGTGTATTGATTATAGAAAATTAAATGACGCCACCAGAAAAGATCACTTTCCCTTACCTTTCATTGATCAAATGTTGGAAAGATTAGCCGGAAATAGTTACTATTGTTTTCTAGATGGATTTTCCGGATATTTTCAAATTCCAATAGCACCCGAAGATCAAGAGAAAACCACGTTCACGTGCCCTTATGGTACTTTTGCTTACAAACGCATGCCATTTGGACTTTGTAACGCCCCTGCAACCTTTCAAAGGTGTATGATGGCGATTTTTCACGACATGATAGAAGAATGCATGGAAGTTTTCATGGATGACTTTTCAGTCTTCGGTGATACATTTGAATCATGTCTAATTAATCTTGAACGAATGCTTATTAGATGCGAACAATCAAATCTAGTTCTTAATTGGGAGAAATGCCATTTCATGGTTAAAGAAGGCATCGTTCTTGGTCATAAAATTTCAAAAGAAGGAATTGAAGTGGATAGAGCTAAAGTAGATGTAATTGCTAAACTTCCACATCCCACCAATGTTAGAGGAGTTAGGAGTTTTCTAGGGCATGCCGGTTTTTACCGACGTTTCATAAAAGATTTTTCTAAAATTGCCACTCCTATGAATAAACTCCTAGAAAAGGATGCTCCATTCATCTTTTCAGATGAGTGTATCAAATCTTTTAATATTCTTAAAGAAAAACTCACTAATGCGCCGATCATGATAACACCAAATTGGAATCTACCATTTGAACTAATGTGCGATGCAAGTGATTTTGCAATGGGAGCCGTTTTAGGACAAAGGATTGAAAAACGATTTCAACCTATATATTATGCTGGTAAGACGTTACAAGGAGCACAAAAGAACTATACAACTACTGAAAAAGAACTCCTTGCTATTGTCTTTGCTTTTGACAAATTTCGATCATATCTCGTTCTAGCAAAAACGGTGGTCTATACCGACCATTCTGCTCTTAGATACCTATTTTCAAAACAAGATGCTAAACCAAGATTAATCCGTTGGATCTTACTCTTACAAGAGTTTGATATTGAAATCCGAGATAAAAGAGGAGCAGAAAATCTCGCCGCTGATCATCTTTCTCGTCTTGAAAATCCCGAATTAGAAGTTCTAAATGAATCGGCCATACAAGACAACTTTCCTGATGAATATCTATTAAAGATAGATTATAAAGAAATCCCATAGTTTGCAGACTATGCAAACTACTTAGTTTGTGGATTCCTTGAAAAAGGATTATCGTACCAAAGACGAAAGAAATTCTTCAGTGATATAAAACACTATTTTTGGGAAGATCCACATTTGTTTAAAAGTTGTCCCGATGGAATAATACGCCGATGTGTATTTGGAAATGAAGCTAGTAAAATATTAAACCATTGTCACACAGGACCAACTGGAGGGCATTATGGGCCTCAACTAACAGCAAGAAAAGTTTATGATGCTGGATTCTATTGGCCTACAATTTACAAAGACGCACACCTTCTTTGCAAATTCTGTGATGCTTGTCAAAGGGCCGGAAAAATAAGTCAACGTGATGAAATGCCACAAAATGTCATCCAAGTATGTGAAGTATTTGACATTTGGGGTATTGACTTTATGGGTCCATTTCCAAAATCTCATAATAATCTATATATACTCGTAGCCATTGATTATGTATCTAAATGGGCGGAAGCACAAGCTCTCCCAACTAACGATGCACGAGTTGTAGTCAACTTTTTAAAACGTCTTTTTGCAAGGTTTGGAACACCGAAAGCTTTAATAAGTGATCGGGGTACTCATTTCTGTAATAATCAACTTGAGAAAATTCTTAAAAGATATGGAGTAACTCATAAAATCTCCACCGCATATCATCCACAAACAAGTGGACAAGTTGAAAATACCAACCGAGCTTTAAAACGTATTCTAGAGAAAACCGTAGGATCAAATCCAAAGGAATGGTCCATTAAATTGGAGGATGCACTCTGGGCTTTTAGAACAGCCTACAAAACTCCAATTGGAACCACATCTTTTATACTTGTTTATGGAAAAGCATGTCATCTTCCAGTAGAAATTGAACACAGAGCATTTTGGGCTTTGAAAACATGTAATCTTGATTTACATGAAGCTGGACGTCTACGATTAAGTCAACTAAACGAATTAGAAGAATTAAGACATGAAGCATACGAAAATTCATTAATCTATAAAGAAAGAACGAAGAAATGGCATGATAAAAGAATCAGAAGTTCAAAAGAATTTAAAGAAGGAGACAGAGTTCTTCTTTTCAATTCACGATTCAAGCTATTTCCTGGAAAATTGAAATCAAGATGGTCTGGACCATTCATAGTCAAAAGAGTTTTCCCATACGGAACGATAGAATTAATAAATTCAAATGGGATTGAAAGTTTATGTGGGTGCTAAGGTATTGAAAAGTAGACGTAACCAGGCAGTACCCTATGAGGGATCTCATCCTCAGGTAGAGAGAGGCTCAGACGAGGAAATGGAGGAGGCGGAAGACATTAGGGATGTCTTTCGAGATGCTATTCTTGACGTCCACGTTCGTATAGATGAGGAAGCAATGACGAACGCGGCAAGACATAGTATGTATGAGCAGTGGAACTCCGAGCGAGTATACGAGGATTATAGGCGACGCCAACACGATAGCTGGTTAGTTCATCAGCACCAAATCATGAGCCAGCTATCATATCAGGTACCAAATAACTATGTACCTACTCGACCTGCTCATTTTCCGCCACATAGCCCCGATATCCGACCACCCTTTAACCGGTATGACTATAACCAAGCCTATCAGAACACCTATAACCAACAATGGAACCCACCCGATGAGATGAACTGGAACCCCTATCCAGACTGATTTAGTTCCATTTGGTTATTTTTATGATTATTATGTTTTTATCTTTTGACTTTTTCATGTTTAAACTTATGTTATTGGATAAATTTGTGTAATTTTTATTATTTTATTATTATTGTGTACTAATATTTCATATTTAGAATTTGAAAGTGGGATATTAAGTCCCATTTCAAATTGCCATGCATGATTATACTTGTATGTATGTATATTGTCGATTGTTCAAAACAGGGTAAAACAGCGCATTTTCAAAGACTGGCATTAAGTTCAGCAAAAGCTACTAATTTTGACGACAAGATGACAAATAAATGTGATGTAACAAAGACGAAATGAACAAATGATATGCACCATTTATCATTCAGCAAACAAACGCCAATATGTTTGGAAACTTTAGTAAAATTTAATCATTTCTACGCTAATCACCCTCAATAATTTAAATTGTACCGATTTCTTGCAAATGAGGGCATTGCAAGATCTTAAGTGTGGGAAGGGGTTAAATTCTTTCGGATTTTAAAATTTTTATCTTAAACACTTGGTTACCATTAAAAATACTAGTAAAGCAGTAGTTGTATTAGAATCTAGTGCTCTCTGATAATAAAGAACAGCCCTAGTCTTATATACTGACTACCCAATTCTAGTAAAATTTTTCAAAATTTTCAATTAAATGAACTCAAAATCATGTTTATACATATTTATGAACGATAAAACTAGGTGTTAACACCGAAATTATTGTAACCTCGGAAAGGACATAAATTGAGAAACAAACCAAAATGTTAAAATTCATTTAAAATGGAATAGAGGACGATAAAAAGGAAAATAAAAAGCCAAGTGTGGGAAAATTCTCCAAATTATTCAAAACATATATCACATATTTTTGTACAAATAACTGAAAATACTTTTGCTTTGGACTAAACTAAACCATTTTACCCGATGAAAGAAAAGAAGAGATGGATCTACACGATGAATCAATTCCATCATTAAAAGGAAGTAAAGTCTTCCGAAAAAGACACGCGCTTCTTGATTTAGGTCAAGAAGTTGTCGTCTAGACCAGCTGTAGGTTGACGAAAAATCTAGAAAAGTCATCTCTAAAATCAGCAGGAAATCCACGGACCTCAGCATCAAACAGGGTCGCCAAGTGGTCAGATTTATCCTAACCATGAGAAGGATTTATCTCGTACAATGGGGGGGCACCGTGCAAATTAGCTTGATAAGACTAATGAATCAGATCTCCAGGAAGGATAATCTCCTTAAAAGATCAAAAATCAGCTTTTAAGATTGATATTACTCAATTCTTGAGATTGACTTTAAAGATTGAGAATTACAAACTCATGGAATTCGATGATATCTAAACTCGAGCTTGAACGAGAAAATATTTTGATCAAATTAAAACCGATTTGTTTTCTGAAAACCCATTTTCAATGCGTTCATTACCATTGAACGTAAAATCCTAGGAATTCACCTGGAATTCATTAGGTCACCTGAACCAAATCGGGTGTCAACCGTAAGAACGGTGGTTGCATAGTGGTCAAAGACAGGACCTTGTGCCAGACCAAAAAATCATAAGGGTAAGCTTTACTATTGCTCCTACCAAGGATAGTAATTGCATCCGACACGTTATAGACCATAATTAAAAGCATGTCAGGGGACATTGCCTTAACAGTTGCTTGTTCAATGCTTTCCTTTACAACCGGACGGTAGTTTATCGAAAGGTAATATACGGGACAAGTAAACTGGACGTGTTGCTTTCCAAATACAAGGTTAGCAAGTGGGTGACACAAAACTGCAAGTTTTGAGCTAAAATTTTCAAATCTGAAACCCACCAAACCCACAAAAATATTTTGCAAACACTGGTGAAGGGTTATTCCGGAAAACTTATCTAGGGTAAAAGCTAGATTGAATTTTCAAAAGATCAAATATTTTCATAAAAATCCAATTTCCTTAAAGATCTACATTTTCATAGTCATGTGGGACTGTAAACCGCCTTTCAAATGTGCACTTTGCTTTGGAAACCGAAAGTAAATCGGCTATTTGATTGCAAGTGTCGTTGACCTAAACCCGAGGCAACTGTGGATGACACACCCACCTTTAACCATGGTTCTATCGTTACTATCATTGTTTATACCGCCGTATAGAAATCACTGATGTACAAAGTGTGAAGAATAAAGAAGTGATTCTAGTATTTCAAGACGATATTGCTTGAGGACAAGCAACGCTCAAGTGTGGGAATATTTGATAATGCTAAAAACGAACATATATTTCATAGCATTATTCCTCAAGAAAGACAAGCTTTTAGTTGTAATTGTTCTATTTACAAGTGATATTCGTTTAAATAATAAAAGGTGAAGACAAAAGACAGATTCGACAAATTGAAGACGCAAACGACCAAAAAGCTCAAAAGTACAAAATACAATCAAAGAGGTTCCAATTATTGATAAGAAACGTCTCAAAATTACAAGAGTACAAGATTCAAAACGCAAAGTACAAGATATTAAATTATACGCAAGGACGTTCGAAAATCCGGAACCGGGACATGAGTCAACTCTCAACGCTCGACGCAACGGACTAAAAATTACAAGTCAACTATGCACATAAATATAATATAATATTTAAATAATTCTTATAATTATTTAATATATTATATTATTTATAAAACCGTCGGCAGAAGAAAACAACCAAATATGAGCCTCCCCAGCTGGCCATGCGATCGCATGGCCTGGAAGGCATAAATCCATGCAATCGCATGAGCCCCAGTTCCAGCCCACATGCCTATAAAAATCGAGCTTTGGTGCACCACAAATCCATCTATCTTTTTCTTCTCCTCATTCATACGTAAAATATATATATATATATATATTTATAATTTATATTTTAATTTTAATTATAATTCTAATAATAAGGGTATGTTAGCGAATGTTGTAAGGGTGTAAGTCGAAATTCTGTCCGTGTAACGCTACGCTATTTTTAATCATTGTAAGTTATGTTCAACCTTTTTACATTAATGTCTCGTAGCTAAGTTATTATTATGCTTATTTAAAACGAAGTAATCATGATGTTGGGCTAATTACTAAAATTGGGTAATTGGGCTTTGTACCATAATTGGGGTTTGGACAAAAGAACGACATTTGTGGAAATTAGACTATGGGCTATTAATGGGCTTTATATTTGTTTAACTAAATGATAGTTTGTTAATGTTAATATAAAGATTTACAATTGGGCGTCCCTATAAATTACCATATACACTCGATCGGACACGATGGGCGGGGTATTTATATGTACGAATAATCGTTCATTTAACCGGACACGGGAATGGATTAATAGCCACTAGAATAATTAAAACAGGGGTGAAATTATGTACAAGGACACTTGGTATAATTGATAACAAAATATTAAAACCTTGGATTACACTCAGTCGACATCCTGGTGTAATTATTAAACAAAGTATTAAAATCTTGTTACAGTTTAAGTCCCCAATTAGTTGGAATATTTAACTTCGGGTATAAGGATAATTTGACGAGGACACTCGCACTTTATATTTATGACTGATGGACTGTTATGGACAAAAACTAGATGGACATATTAAATAATCCAGGACAAAGGACAATTAATCCATGGGCATAAAACTAAAATCAACACGTCAAACATCATGATTACGGAAGTTTAAATAAGCATAATTCTTTTATTTCATATTTAATTTCCTTTATTTTATATTTAATTGTACTTCTAATTATCGCATTTTTATTGTTATTTTATTTAATTGCACTTTTAATTATCGTACTTTTTAATTATCGCAAGTTTATTTTATCGCATTTTTATTATTCGCAATTTCATTATCGTTATTTACTTTACGCTTTAATTTAAGTCTTGTATTTATTTTTAATATTTTACATTTGGTTTTAACTGCGACTAAAGTTTTAAAATCGACAAACCGGTCATTAAACGGTAAAAACCCCCCTTTTATAATAATAATATTACTTATATATATTTGTATTTTTATAAAAGTAAACTAATATAGCGTTAAGCTTTGTTTAAAAAGATTCCCTGTGGAATGAACCGGACTTACTAAAAACTACACTACTGTACGATTAGGTACACTGCCTATAAGTGTTGTAGCAAGGTTTAAGTATATCCATTCTATAAATAAATAAATATCTTGTGTAAAAATGTATCGTATTTAATAGTATTTCCTGCTAAAATTTAATAGTATTTTATACCCCTCTGCTAAAACATCAGCTACCAAAGACGGTGGGCGGATACGATACTATCTGGGTTATCGTTGACCGTCTTACCAAATCTGCACACTTTCTAGCGATGAAGGAAACAGATACAATGGAGAGACTTGCTCAACTGTACATCAAGGAGGTTGTATCTCGTCATGGTGTACCTTTATCGATCATCTCCGATCGCGATCCCGTTTTGCTTCTAGATTTTGGCGTTCTTTGCAAGAAGCCATGGGAACCCGTCTTGACATGAGTACTGCTTATCATCCACAGACCAACGGGCAAAGTGAACGAACGATTCATACCTTGGAAGACATGTTGCGTGCATGTGTCATCGATTTCAGAAAGGCCTGGGAAAGGCATTTGCCACTCGCCGAATTTTCTTACAACAACAGTTATCACTCGAGCATTAATGCTGCACCTTTTGAAGCATTGTATGGCCGCAAGTGCCGATCTCATATTTGTTGGGCCAAAGTGGGCGAAAAGCAAATCACTGGACCCGAGGTAGTCCATGAAACAATGGAAAAGATTGCTCAGATTCAAGCTAGACTTAAGACTGCCCGTGATCGTCAAAAGAGTTATGCTGATCTTAAACGTAAAGACTTTGAATTCAAAGTTAGTGATCGTGTAATGTTGAAGGTTGCACCTTGGAAAGGTGTGATTCGCTTTGGAAAACGTGGAAAGTTAAACCCACGATACATTGGTCCTTTTGAAATCTTGGAACGTGTTGGACCCGTTGCTTACCGTTTGGATCTACCAGCACAATTGAGCTCAGTTCATCCTACCTTCCACGTGTCAAACTTGAAGAAGTGTCTTGCTGTACCCGAACTTATCATACCACTGGAGGAACTTGCGATTGATGATAAACTCCACTTTGTGGAAGAGCCTGTTGAAATTATGGACCGTGAGGTCAAGACTTTGAAATGCGACAAGATTCCGATCGTCCGAGTACGATGGAATGCCAAACGAGGACCTGAGTTTACCTGGGAGCGAGAGGATCAAATGATGCGGAAGTATCCTCACCTTTTCCCGACTCCTCCATCTACCTCAGCTTAAAATTTCGGGACGAAATTTTCTTTAACAGGTGGGTAATGTAACGACCCTGGATTTTCCAACGTTAATTATTAATAATTATTATTATTAATACGTGTGATTAAACGAATGTATGTTATTACATTTACATGTTGCCATGATTACCCGTACTTGACTTTAAATGCCCGAAACGTCTTTGTGACACACGTACATTACACGAATAATATTTTCAAGTATTATTTACATTCATGATTAAGTTTTATTAATCATTTTGATTAACTATGGTTATTAGTTAATTACTTGGGCTTTAATTGGATTTACTTGTTAATTAATGGAACATGGGCCTTTATTAGTATTAATGGACCTATGAAGCCCACCCTACTTCTTTAGTGGACATATTAGCCCATACTTACATGTAAGTAACCCATTTAATTGTAACTAGTTAGTTTAAGAGCAATTGGAATCTAGTTGCACATCATTCCCATAAACAACTACCTAATAACCAACTTTTATGAACCTTTACATGCATGAAACTAGTGGGCAAATCTCTTCCCCCTTTTCTATCCTAAACTGTCGGCCAAGAGTACATAAGGGGAGGGTTTTTCATTTTTTTTGACTACTTGTTCACTAGTATCTTTCACTTATTTCTCATTCTCAAAACACACACTTCAAACTCACTTTCAAATCTCTCTCAAACTTCTCTCTCTTTTCTCTCTAAACTTTGTAAGTATCATGAGTTTTCTTCTTCCTTTTTCTTGACATAGAACCGAATCCAACATGCATCATCATCATTCTTTGTTGTTAACTTGTTACTTGTCTTTGATAAGTTACTTACTAGTTGTTGATGTTGTTGTTCTTCACTAAATTCAAGAATCAAACTTACTAGTTTCATTCTTCATTTTATCTTGAAATTTCAAAAACACACAAGAACTAAACTTACTAGTTTATGTTCTACATATGTTGTTTCAAAAGATTGTAAGTTCATGATTGTAAATCATACTTGTAATTCATGTTAGTAAACTTTAAAGTTTACTTTCTTAAAGATCAAACTTTGGTTTGAATCTTTAAAGTATGAACCACCATGAATTATTTACTTGTTTACTTAGTTTATTACTTCATATTATGCACTTTAAATTCATTTTTTGTTGGTTAATATTGGTCAAATGTTACTAGTTAACTTTGATCTCATTAATCTTGAACTAAAGTTAACTTTAAAAGTTCAAGAACATGTAAGTAAGATTTCTTTAATTATAACTTTGTACACTTATGTTAGATCTAGACTTTTGAGTCTTGGATCTTCAAGATCAAACTAAGAACTATGTTCTACAACTCAATATCTTGATTTCATAAGTTTACTTTCAAGTTTGTAACTTATTATTAGTTTTAAAGTTTATGTATGTGTTAGATCTAAGACTTTGATGTAACTTTGGTTCATCAAAACACTTGCAACACTTAAGTGAGTTGTGCTTCATGTCTTAGACTTACACTTGGGTTATTATGGTCAAACCTTGGTGAAAATTATGCAAACACATCAACGAGTTGTACACTTGAAGCTATATGCATCAAGGATGAGAGCCATGATAAGCATCGAGCACCAAGAACCACCGGAACCTACTGACCCTACTGTTTTACTATTTCTGTGTCTGACCCGTATGACCTGAGCTACTGTAATTATTATTTTCAGATATCTCTGTTCGAGTAGATAACTTTTCATATAGGACTCATCTTAATCCGAGTTACGGTTTAGGATTTATGGCCCTCCGATCGTCACTATGTCCATTTAACGTTGTGCTGAAAATTCTGACCTACTCGCACTTAGACCGTCGCCACGGTCAAACGAAGACGAGTTTGTGTCTGTAATTTTTACCACAACTAAAGGACTCATATATGGAGCCATGGCCACTGGTCTCACCTTATTTCAGTAGGTATAGAGGCCGTGGTGACTGACCGAACTCAGCCTTTGTTTTAAACTACTTTCATGAACGAAACTTACTTTACACCTTTTGTTTGATGATGAATGATGATGACCCTTAAGACCTTATTTACATACTTTTAAAACTTTTGGGATGATTTACTGACTTAGTACTATTTGACTTAGGTTGAGGACCCGTTTGGACAACCTTCATTACTTGCTTACTTTCCGAGTCATACTTTACCGCTACTTTATCATTGTGAGTTATAGCATTCCCTTTTTACTTTAACTTATTTTGGGAACTGAGAATACATGCGGATTTTATGTTTTACATACTAGGCACGAGTACTTAAACTTATATATGTGTGGGTTATACAACGGCATAAACATTCCCTTTAGCTCGGTAACGTTTAATCATTGGTTTTTGAACCGTGAACGCGAATCTTAGATATGGATCCATAGGGTTTGACATCCCCACTCGGGCTAGTAGCACTAGCATTTAACGAGTGTTTAATACTTCGTAAACATACGCACTTGCCAAGTGTACTTTCAGGGGGTATAAACGTTAAGTTAGTTACCAAGTGCCCACGGTTAACATATACTTTATCATACTGTTTTGAAACGCTCTTTGTAGCACTGAAATCTCGTGGCCTACCTTACATACTGTTATACTTAAACTATAGCTCACTAACCTTTGTGTTGACGTTTTTAAGCATGTTTTACTCAGGTGCTTAAGGTTATTTGCTTCCGTTGTCGTGCTAGTCTTGCCGTAGACACCCGCTGCTCTAGTGTATTCACCGCATGAACTATTTATCTTGCATTCAAACTTTAATACATTTGAAACTATGTTTTGTAACGACCTAAGGGTCACATACATTTATTCATGCTTGCTATTCGTAGAAGCATGCTGTTGGTGTAAAACAATTGACGTCGGTTATGACGTCATCTTTTATCGTGAATGCAACTTCTTTTATTACAGCATATAGTACTTAACCTTGTAATGATCCTGTTGTTGATGATTCGTACACGATGGTTTTGTACGGGGCATCACAACAGGGGTGGATTACATTCAAGGGTAATTGGTGTAATTGTTAACAAAGTAGTAAAACCTTGGTTTACACGCAGTCGATAACCTGGTGTATTCATTAAACAAAGTATTAAGACCTTGTTACAATTCGAATCCCCAATTAGTTGGAATATTTGACTTCGGGAATAAGAATAATTTGACGAAGACTTTCGTACTTTATGATTATGACTGATGGACTATTATGGACAAATCCTTATGGACATATCGAATAATCCAGGACAAAGGACAATTAACCCATGGGAATAAACTAAAAACAACACGTCAAACATCATGATTACGGAAGTTTAAATAAGCATAATTCCTTTATTTCATATTTAATTTCCTTTATTTTATATTTAATTGCACTTTTAATTATCGCACTTTTATTTATTGTCATTGTATTTAATTGCACTTTTAATTATCGTACTCTTTAATCATCGCAATTTTATTTTATCGCAATTTTATTTTATCGCACTTTTATTTATCGCAATTTCATTATCGTTATTTACTTTACGCTTTAAATTAAGTCTTTTATATATTTAATATTTTACATTAGGTTTTAACTGCGACTAAAGTTTTAAAATTGACAAACCGGTCATTAAACGGTAAAAACCCCCTTTTATAATAATAATACTACTTATATATATTTTTGTATTTTTACAATTATAAGTTAAAAATATAGCGTTAAGCTTGGCAAAAGATCCCTGTGGAACGAACCGGACTTACTAAAAACTACACTACTGTACGATTATGTACACTGCCTATAAGTGTTGTAGCAAGGTTTAGGTATATCTACTCTATAAATAAATAAATCACTTGTGTAAAATTGTATCGTATTTAATAGTATTTCCTTGTAAAAATTAATAGTATTTTATACCCCTTCGCTTTAACATCATGTGGATACAATACAAAGTCGACAGGCTCGTCGTTGAGTTTTGCTTTCCCGACTAGTTCTTCCTGTAGTGACCCGAACTTTTCCATGTTTATATATATTAATTGAGATTGATATTTACATGATTAAATGTTTCCAACATGTTAAGCAATCAAACTTGTTAAGACTTGATTAATTGAAATATGTTTCATATAGACAATTGACCACCCAAGTTGACCGGCGATTCACGAACGTTAAAACTTGTAAAAACGACATGACAATATATATATGTATATACATATGGTTAACATGAGATTATGATAAGTAAGTATCTCCATAAGTATATTAACAATGAGTTATATACATATAAACAAGACTACTAACTTAAGGATTTCGAAACGAGACATATATGTAACGATTATCGTTGTAACGACATTTAAATGTATATATATCATATTAAGATATATTAATATATCATAATATCATGATAATATAATAATTTAACATCTCATTAGATATAATAAACAATGGGTTAACAACATTAATTGAGATCGTTAACTTAAAGGTTTCAAAACAACACTTACATGTAACGACTAACGATGACTTAACGACTCAGTTAAAATGTATATACATGTAGTGTATTTAGATGTATTAAAATACTTTTGGAAAACTTCAAGACATATATCAAAACACTCATACTTAACGAAAATGGTTACAGTTACTTTCCCATTCTTTTCTTTCATCAAGAATTCTAGTCGTATTCTTACCCGTATTATACACAGCTTCAAAACGTACTTACTATGGGTATATACCAACAGGAACTAGCATGGGATTCCACTCTTTATTATGTCATGTATGACTAATCAATTTTAACTTCTACCATGAGCTAGTCAACTAACTAGAACTCCTTTTAACCCCACTCACCACTCACCAATTACCACTCATCATTCACTCCATTTCACTTCCAATTCTCTTTCTAATTCTCTCTCAACACACACACACTATTATGAACGTATTTTCCAGTAGTTAATCATCATCTTCATCAAAAATCACTTCAAGAATCAAGCTATAATCATCATAGGAAGAACACTTCAAGAACACTTCAAAAATCTCTTCCAGTTTACTAATTTACTTCCAAGCTTTCTAATCCATTCCAAGTAATCATCTAAGATCAAGAAACCTTTGTTATATACAGTAGGTTATCTTTCTTATTCAAGGTAATATTCATATTCAAACTTTGATTCAATTTCTATAACTATAAACTATCTTAATTCGAGTAAAAATCTTACTTGAACTTGTTTTTGTGTCATGATCCTACTTCAAGAACTTTCAAGCCATCCAAGATCCTTTGAAGCTAGATCATTTCTTGTCACTTCCAGTAGGTTTACCTACTAAATTTGAGGTAGTAATGATGTTCATAACATCATTCGATTCATATATATAAAACTATCTTATTCGAAGGTTTAAACTCGTAATCACTAGAACATAGTTTAGTTAATTCTAAACTTGTTCGCAAACAAAAGTTAATCCTTCTAACTTGACTTTTAAAATTAACTAAACACATGTTCTATATCTATATGATATGCTAACTTAATGATTTAAAACCTGGAAACACGAAAAACACCGTAAAATCGGATTTACGCCGTCGTAGTAACACCGCGGGCTGTTTTGGATTAGTTAATTAAAAACTATGATAAACTTTGATTTAAAAGTTGTTATTCTGAGAAAATGATTTTTATTATGAACATGAAACTATATCCAAAAATTATGGTTAAACTCAAAGTGGAAGTATGTTTTCTAAAATGGTCATCTAGACGTCGTTCTTTCAACTGAAATGACTACCTTTACAAAAACGACTTGTAACTTATTTTTCCGACTATAAACCTATACTTTTTCTGTTTAGATTCATAAAATAGAGTTCAATATGAAACCATAGCAATTTGATTCACTCAAAACGGATTTAAAATGAAGAAGTTATGGGTAAAACAAGATTGGATAATTTTTCTCATTTTAGCTACGTGAAAATTGGTAACAAATCTATTCCAACCATAACTTAATCAACTTGTATTGTATATTATGTAATCTTGAGATACCATAGACACGTATACAATATTTTGACCTATCATGTCGACACATCTATATATATTTCGGAACAACCATAGACACTCTATATGTGAATGTTGGAGTTAGCTATACAGGGTTGAGGTTGATTCCAAAATATATATAGTTTGAGTTGTGATTAATACTGAGATACGTATACACTGGGTCGTGGATTGATTCAAGATAATATTTATCGATTTATTTATGTACATCTAACTGTGGACAACTAGTTGTAGGTTACTAACGAGGACAGCTGACTTAATAAACTTAAAACATCAAAATATATTAAAAGTGTTGTAAATATATTTTGAACATACTTTAATATACATGTATATATTGTTATAGGTTCGTGAATCAATAGTGGCCAAGTCTTACTTCTCGACGAAGTAAAAATCTGTGAAAGTGAGTTATAGTCCCACTTTTAAAATCTAATATTTTTGGGATGAGAATACATGCAGGTTTTATAAATGATTTACAAAATAGACACAAGTACGTGAAACTACATTCTATGGTTGAATTATCGAAATCGAATATGCCCCTTTTTATTAAGTCTGGTAATCTAAGAATTAGGGAACAGACACCCTAATTGATGCGAATCCTAAAGATAGATCTATTGGGTCTAACAAACCCCATCCAAAGTACCGGATGCTTTAGTACTTCGAAATTTATATCATATCCGAAGGGTGTCCCAGAATGATGGAGATATTCTTATATATGCATCTTGTTAATGTCGGTTACCAGGTGTTCACCATATGAATGATTTTTATCTCTATGTATGTGATGTGTATTGAAATACGAAATCTTGTGGTCTATTGTTACGATTTGATATATATAGGTTAAACCTATAACTCACCAACATTTTTGTTGACGTTTAAAGCATGTTTATTCTCAGGTAAATATTAAGAGCTTCCGCTGTTGCATACTAAAATAAGGACAAGATTTGGAGTCCATGTTTGTATGATATTGTGTAAAAACTGCATTCAAGAAACTGATTTCGATGTAACATATTTGTATTGTAAACCATTATGTAATGGTCGTGTGTAAACAGGATATTTTAGATTATCATTATTTGATAATCTACGTAAAGCTTTTTAAACCTTCATTTATAAAATAAAGGTTATGGTTTGTTTTAAAAATGAATGCAGTCTTTGAAAAACGTCTCATATAGAGGTCAAAACCTCGCAACGAAATCAATTAATATGGAACGTTTTTAATCAATAAGAACGGGACATTTCAGTTGGTATCCGAGCGTTGGTCTTAGAGAACCATAATTTTGCATTAGTGTGTCTTATCTAGTTTGTTAGGATGCATTAGTGAGTCTGGACTTCGACCGTGTTTACTTGAAAAATGATTGCTTAACAAACTTTGTTGGAAACTATATATTTTTAACATGTGAATATTATGTGATATATTAATCTCTTAACGCGTTTGATATTATGTGATAGATGTCTACCTCTAGAACAAGTCCCATTGACTCACCTAATAATAATGAAGAGTCAAATGTAAATTGGAATGATTCGTGGACTGATTCACAATTTCCCGAAGAGGAACCGGAAGAAGAGTCGGAACCAGAAGAAGAATCGGAACCGGAAGAAGAATCGGAACCGGATGAAGAAATAGAACCGGTGGGGGAAATAATAAAACGGTTGAGTAAAAGAAAATCCTCAACCAACCGACCAAGGTTAATTATGGTCAATGGTGTTTCCGCTAAGGAAGCAAAATATTGGGAGGATTACCAATTCTCCGATGAATCGGATTCTGACGAGAATTCCGATGATGTTATAGAAATTACCCCAACTGAATTTAAAAAGGCAAAAGAAAATAATAAGGGAAAGGGCATAAAAATAGAGAAATCTAATTCCAACCCCGATGAACTTTATATGTATCGTCAACCCCCGAAGTCCTTAAGTTGTAACAATGACCCGGGAACCTCTAAACCACCAGGTTTTTCTAAACCAATGTGGAAAACGACGGCTCGTATTAGGGGAACATCATATATCCCTAGAAACTTGGCAAAACGAACCAAAACCGAAGAAGAAGAAACAAGCGAGTCGGAATAAGATAGTTGTATTCGTGTGGTGTAATATATGTAATATAGTGTGCTTATGCTTTATGATATATGTAAAAATTGCTTGTATTAATAAGTATTTTTTTTTTATGAATCTAACTCTTGTCTATTTTACAGTATAAAAACACAAAATGGATAGACAACTCAATATTTTAAGAGACCTACCCGGAGACATGATTGATGAAATCTTGTCTAGAGTCGGTCAGAATTCTTCGGCACAACTATTTAAGGCGAGATCAGTTTGTAAGACATTCGAAGAACGTTCTAAGAATGCCTTGGTTTATAAAAGGCTTTCGTTCGAAAGATGGGGGATATCACATTGGGAAATCCATAAGTTACGATGTGTTTACTTTGACGCATATATTGCGGGGAACCCAAATGCTATTTTACGCAATGGGTTAAGAAATTATTTTGACTCAATATATCCGAATATTGGACTTCGTGATTTAGAAAAAGCGGCTAACATGCAACATAAAGAAGCATGTTATGCTTACGGATTAGTAATGTTCGCTTCTCACCAAAGTGAGAACAAGAACATCGGCCTACAACTATTAAACAAAACGTTCCCACAAGTGACGGAGTCGGTAATTGGGGTAAGAAATGAGGTTTTTAGATTGTTACGGGACTGTTGGACATTACGTAACCCTCGTCCCTTTGACGACGTTACAACACGCTGTCTTATCAACGGCCATAACGGTTATGTTCCACAAGACCAAGGATGGGAAGTAGTCCTAGTAAAACCAGAATGCATGACTTGTTTCTGGACGTATGAATTACGTGTCTTTATTGCCTTTGCTGAACGACTTGTGTACTAGCTAGAATTATCTTCACAACTATCATGTATCAAAGTTATTGTGTGCTATATTTCATGCTTTATGTAAAATAAGCGGTATTGTAAGTTTGTAAAATATTGTATAAAAGTTTGAACGCGAAATATTATTATAATCAGTTTTTCATATAGAATTGTAGTAGTTGAATTGTATATTAGCTACTAAGTATGAACTTAACGGGTAGGTACTACCCGAATTTAAACTTATAAAACGCTAATATGAAGAAAAAACTTTTATAAATGAGTTCATATTATGCTACAAAATACTATTAACTACTCTTAATATTCTGTATGATTAACTTGTTCCATTTGACTATTTTGAAGGAAATGGCACCGACTACTCGACACACCGTGATTATGAATGAAGAGGAATTCCGTACTTTTCTAGCTTCAAACATAGCCGCAGTACAGGCTGCGCTACATACCAACAATAACCTTGGATCTAGCAGTACAGGAAATCGTGTAGGGTGCACCTACAAAGAATTCACTGCCTGCAAACCTTTGGAATTTGATGGAACCGAAGGACCGATCGGATTGAAACGGTGGACCGAGAAGGTCGAATCGGTGTTTGCCATAAGTAAGTGTACTGAAGAGGACAAAGTAAAGTACGCTACGCATACCTTCACAGGTTCTGCGTTAACATGGTGGAATACCTATCTAGAGCAAGTGGGACAAGACGATGCGTACGCACTACCGTGGTCAGTATTCAAGCACTTGATGAACGAGAAGTACCGTCCCAGAACCGAGGTCAATAAGCTCAAGACAGAACTTAGAGGGTTACGAACCCAAGGATTTAATATTACCACGTACGAAAGACGATTCACAGAATTGTGCCTATTGTGTCCGGGAGCATTCGAAGATGAGGAAGAGAAGATCGACGCATTTGTGAAAGGATTACCGGAAAGAATCCAAGAAGATATAAGTTCACACGAGCCCGCCTCCATACAACAGGCATGTAGAATGGCTCACAAACTAGTGAACCAGATTGAAGAAAGAATTAAAGAACAGACTGCTGAAGAGGCCAATGTGAAGCAAGTCAAAAGAAAGTAGGAGGAAAACGGTGATAAGAATCACCAATACAACAACAACAGCAATTACAACAATAATCGCAACAATTATCCCAACAATCGCAACATCAATCGCAACTACAACAAACAGCCCAACAACAACAACAACAACAACTACAACAATCATCCCAACAACAATAATAACCGCAACAACAACAACAATCAGAAGCAGCTATGCCAAAGGTGTGAAAAGTATCACTCGGGGTTCTGCACCAAATTTTGCAACAAGTGTAAAAGAAATGGTCATAGCGCGGCGAAGTGTGAGGTCTACGGACCAGGGGTTAATAGAACGAAAGGAACAAATGGTGTCGGAATGAGTAATGGCGGAGCAAGTAGTGTCGGAGCAAGTTATGCCAATGTAGTTTGTTATAAATGTGGAAAACCGGGCCACATTATTAGAAATTGACCGAACCAGGAGAACACGAATGGACAAGGCCGCGGAAGAGTTTTTAATATTAATGCGGTAGAGGCACAAGAAGACCTGGAGCTTGTTACGGGTACGTTTCTTATTGACAATAAATCTGCTTACGTTTTATTTGATTCGGGTGCGAATAGAAGCTATATGAGTAGAGATTTTTGTGCTAAATTAAATTGTCCATTGACGCCTTTGGATAGTAAATTTTTACTCGAATTAGCAAATGGTAAATTAATTTCAGCAGATAATATATGTCGGAATCGAGAAATTAAACTGGTTAGCGAAACATTTAAGATTGATTTGATACCAGTAGAGTTAGGGAGTTTTGATGTGATAATCGGTATGGACTGGTTGAAAGAAGTGAAAGCAGAGATCGTTTGTTACAAAAATGCAATTTGCATTATACGAGAAAAAGGAAAACCCTTAATGGTGTACGGAGAAAAGGGCAACACGAAGCTACATCTTATTAGTAATTTGAAGGCACAAAAACTAATAAGAAAAGGTTGCTATGCTGTTCTAGCACACGTCGAGAAAGTACAAACTGAAGAAAAGAGCATCAATGATGTTCCCATTGCAAAAGAATTTCCCGATGTATTTCCGAAAGAATTACCGGGATTACCCCCACATCGATCCGTTGAATTTCAAATAGATCTTGTACCAGGAGCTGTACCAATAGCACGTGCTCCTTACAGACTCGCACCTAGCAAGATGAAAGAACTGCAAAGCCAATTACAAGAACTTTTAGAGCGTGGTTTCATTCGACCAAGCACATCACCGTGGGGAGCTCCTGTTTTGTTTGTCAAGAAGAAAGATGGTACATTCAGGTTGTGTATCGACTACCGAGAGTTGAACAAACTTACCATCAAGAACCGCTACCCACTACCGAGAATCGATGACTTATTTGATCAACTACAAGGCTCGTCTGTTTATTCAAAGATTGACTTACGTTTCGGGTATCATCAAATGCGGGTGAAAGAAGATGATATTCCAAAGACTGCTTTCAGAACACGTTACGATCATTACGAGTTTATGGTCATGCCATTTGGTTTAACTAATGCACCAGCTGTGTTCATGGACCTTATGAACCGAGTGTGTGGACCATACCTTGACAAGTTTGTCATTGTTTTCATTGATGACATACTTATTTACTCAAAGAATGACCAAGAACACGGTGAACATTTGAGAAAGGTGTTAGAAGTATTGAGGAAGGAAGAATTGTACGCTAAATTTTCAAAGTGTGCATTTTGGTTGGAAGAAGTTCAATTCCTCGGTCACATAGTGAACAAAAAAGGTATTAAGGTGGATCCGGCAAAGATAGAAACTGTTGAAAAGTGGGAAACCCCGAAAACTCCGAAACACATACGCCAGTTTTTAGGACTAGCTGGTTACTACAGAAGGTTCATCCAAGACTTTTCCAGAATAGCAAAACCCTTGACTGCATTAACGCATAAAGGGAAGAAATTTGAATGGAATGATGAACAAGAGAAAGCGTTTCAGTTATTGAAGAAAAAGCTAACTACGGCACCTATATTGTCATTGCCTGAAGGGAATGATGATTTTGTGATTTATTGTGATGCATCAAAGCAAGGTCTCGGTTGTGTATTAATGCAACGAACGAAGGTGATTGCTTATGCGTCTAGACAATTGAAGATTCACGAACAAAATTATACGACGCATGATTTGGAATTAGGCGCGGTTGTTTTTGCATTAAAGACATGGAGGCACTACTTATATGGGGTCAAAAGTATTATATATTCCGACCACAAAAGTCTTCAACACATATTTAATCAGAAACAACTGAATATGAGGCAGCGTAGGTGGATTGAATTGTTGAATGATTACGACTTTGAGATTCGTTACCACCCGGGAAAGGCAAATGTGGTAGCTGATGCCTTGAGCAGGAAGGACAGAGAACCCATTCGAGTAAAATCTATGAATATAATGATTCATAATAACCTTACTACTCAAATAAAGGAGGCACAACAAGGAGTTTTAAAAGAGGGAAATTTAAAGGATGAAATACCCAAGGGATCGGAGAAGCATCTTAATATTCGGGAAGACGGAATCCGGTATAGGGCTGAAAGGATTTGGGTACCAAAATTTGGAGATATGAGAGAAATGGTACTTAGAGAAGCTCATAAAACCAGATACTCAATACATCCTGGAACGGGGAAGATGTACAAGGATCTCAAGAAACATTTTTGGTGGCCGGGTATGAAAGCCGATGTTGCTAAATACGTAGGAGAATGTTTGACGTGTTCTAAGGTCAAAGCTGAGCATCAGAAACCATCAGGTCTACTTCAACAACCCGAAATCCCAGAATGGAAATGGGAAAACATTACCATGGATTTCATCACTAAATTGCCAAGGACTGCAAGTGGTTTTGATACTATTTGGGTAATAGTTGATCGTCTCACCAAATCAGCACACTTCCTGCCAATAAGAGAAGATGACAAGATGGAGAAGTTAGCACAACTGTATTTGAAGGAAGTCGTCTCCAGACATGGAATACCAATCTCTATTATCTCTGATAGGGATGGTAGATTTATTTCAAGATTCTGGCAGACATTACAGCAAGCATTAGGAACTCGTCTAGACATGAGTACTGCCTATCATCCACAAACTGATGGGCAGAGCAAAAGGACGATACAAACGCTTGAAGACATGCTACGAGCATGTGTTATTGATTTCGGAAACAGTTGGGATCGACATCTACCGTTAGCAGAATTTTCCTACAACAACAGCTACCATTCAAGCATTGAGATGGCGCCGTTTGAAGCACTTTATGGTAGAAAGTGCAGGTCTCCGATTTGTTGGAGTGAAGTGGGGGATAGACAGATTACGGGTCCGGAGATTATACAAGAAACTACCGAGAAGATCATCCAAATTCAACAACGGTTGAAAACCGCCCAAAGTCGACAAAAGAGCTACGCTGACATTAAAAGAAAAGATATAGAATTTGAAATTGGAGAGATGGTCATGCTTAAAGTTGCACCTTGGAAAGGCGTTGTTCGATTTGGTAAACGAGGGAAATTAAATCCAAGGTATATTGGACCATTCAAGATTATTGATCGTGTCAGACCAGTAGCTTACCGACTTGAGTTACCTCAACAACTCGCGGCTGTACATAACACTTTCCACGTCTCGAATTTGAAGAAATATTTTGCTAAAGAAGATCTCACTATTCCGTTAGATGAAATCCAAATCAACGAAAAACTTCAATTCATCGAAGAACCCGTCGAAATAATGGATCGTGAGGTTAAAAGACTTAAGAAAAACAAGATACCAATTGTTAAGGTTCGATGGAATGCTCGTAGAGGACCCGAGTTCACCTGGGAGCGTGAAGATCAGATGAAGAAGAAATACCCGCATCTATTTCCAGAAGATTCGTCAACACCTTCAACAGCTTAAAATTTCGGGACGAAATTTATTTAACGGGTAGGTACTGTAGTGACCCGAACTTTTCCATGTTTATATATATATTAATTGAGATTGATATTTACATGATTAAATGTTTCCAACATGTTAAGCAATCAAACTTGTTAAGACTTGATTAATTGAAATATGTTTCATATAGACAATTGACCACCCAAGTTGACCGGCGATTCACGAACGTTAAAACTTGTAAAAACGACATGACAATATATATATGGATATACATATGGTTAACATGAGATTATGATAAGTAAGTATCTCCATAAGTATATTAACAATGAGTTATATACATATAAACAAGACTACTAACTTAAGGATTTCGAAACGAGACATATATGTAACGATGATCGTTGTAACGACATTTAAATGTATATATATATCATATTAAGATATATTAATATATCATAATATCATGATAATATAATAATTTAACATCTCATTAGATATAATAAACAATGGGTTAACAACATTAATTGAGATCGTTAACTTAAAGGTTTCAAAACAACACTTACATGTAACGACTAACGATGACTTAACGACTCAGTTAAAATGTATATACATGTAGTGTATTTAGATGTATTAAAATACTTTTGGAAAACTTCAAGACATATATCAAAACACTCATACTTAACGAAAATGGTTACAGTTACTTTCCCATTCTTTTCTTTCATCAAGAATTCTAGTCGTATTCTTACCCGTATTATACACAGCTTCAAAACGTACTTACTATGGGTATATACCAACAGGAACTAGCATGGGATTCCACTCTTTATTATGTCATGTATGACTAATCAATTTTAACTTCTACCATGAGCTAGTCAACTAACTAGAACTCCTTTTAACCCCACTCACCAATCACCAATTACCACTCATCATTCACTCCATTTCACTTCCAATTCTCTTTCTAATTCTCTCTCAACACACACACACACTATTATGAACGTATTTTTCCAGTAGTTAATCATCATCTTCATCAAAAATCACTTCAAGAATCAAGCTATAATCATCATAGGAAGAACACTTCAAGAACACTTCAAAAATCCCTTCCAGTTTACTAATTTACTTCCAAGCTTTCTAATCCATTCCAAGTAATCATCTAGGATCAAGAAACCTTTGTTATATACAGTAGGTTATCTTTCTTATTCAAGGTAATATTCATATTCAAACTTTGATTCAATTTCTATAACTATAAACTATCTTAATTCGAGTAAAAATCTTACTTGAACTTGTTTTTGTGTCATGATCCTACTTCAAGAACTTTCAAGCCATCCAAGATCCTTTGAAGCTAGATAATTTCTTGTCACTTCCAGTAGGTTTACCTACTAAATTTGAGGTAGTAATGATGTTCATAACATCATTCGATTCATATATATAAAACTATCTTATTCGAAGGTTTAAACTCGTAATCACTAGAACATAGTTTAGTTAATTCTAAACTTGTTCGCAAACAAAAGTTAATCCTTCTAACTTGACTTTTAAAATTAACTAAACACATGTTCTATATCTATATGATATGCTAACTTAATGATTTAAAACCTGGAAACACGAAAAACACCGTAAAACCGGATTTACGCCGTCGTAGTAACACCGCGGGCTGTTTTGGGTTAGTTAATTAAAAACTATGATAAACTTTGATTTAAAAGTTGTTATTCTGAGAAAATGATTTTTATTATGAACATGAAACTATATCCAAAAATTATGGTTAAACTCAAAGTGGAAGTATGTTTTCTAAAATGGTCATCTAGACGTCGTTCTTTCGACTGAAATGACTACCTTTACAAAAACGACTTGTAACTTATTTTTCCGACTATAAACCTATACTTTTTCTGTTTAGATTCATAAAATAGAGTTCAATATGAAACCATAGCAATTTGATTCACTCAAAACGGATTTAAAATGAAGAAGTTATGGGTAAAACAAGATTGGATAATTTTTCTCATTTTAGCTACGTGAAAATTGGTAACAAATCTATTCCAACCATAACTTAATCAACGTGTATTGTATATTATGTAATCTTGAGATACCATAGACACGTATACAATGTTTCGACCTATCATGTCGACACATCTATATATATTTCGGAACAACCATAGACACTCTATATGTGAATGTTGGAGTTAGCTATACAGGGTTGAGGTTGATTCCAAAATATATATAGTATGAGTTGTGATCAATACTGAGATACGTATACACTGGGTCGTGGATTGATTCAAGATAATATTTATCGATTTATTTCTGTACATCTAACTGTGGACAACTAGTTGTAGGTTACTAACGAGGACAGCTGACTTAATAAACTTAAAACATCAAAATATATTAAAAGTGTTGTAAATATATTTTGAACATACTTTAATATACATGTATATATTGTTATAGGTTCGTGAATCAACAGTGGCCAAGTCTTACTTCTCGACGAAGTAAAAATCTGTGAAAGTGAGTTATAGTCCCACTTTTAAAATCTAATATTTTTTGGATGAGAATACATGCAGGTTTTATAAATGATTTACAAAATAGACACAAGTACGTGAAACTACATTCTATGGTTGAATTATCGAAATCGAATATGCCCCTTTTTATTAAGTCTGGTAATCTAAGAATTAGGGAACAGACACCCTAATTGACGCGAATCCTAAAGATAGATCTATTGGGTCTAACAAACCCCATCCAAAGTACCAGATCCTTTAGTACTTCGAAATTTATATCATATCCGAAGGGTGTCCCGGAATGATGGGGATATTCTTATATATGCATCTTGTTAATGTCGGTTACCAGGTGTTCACCATATGAATGATTTTTATCTCTATGTATGGGATGTGTATTGAAATATGAAATCTTGTGGTCTATTGTTACGATTTGATATATATAGGTTAAACCTATAACTCACCAACATTTTTGTTGACGTTTAAAGCATGTTTATTCTCAGGTGAATATTAAGAGCTTCCGCTGTTGCATACTAAAATAAGGACAAGATTTGGAGTCCATGTTTGTATGATATTGTGTAAAAACTGCATTCAAGAAACTGATTTCGATGTAACATATTTGTATTGTAAACCATTATGTAATGGTCGTGTGTAAACAGGATATTTTAGATTATCATTATTTGATAATCTACGTAAAGCTTTTTAAACCATCATTTATAAAATAAAGGTTATGGTTTGTTTTAAAAATGAATGCAGTCTTTGAAAAACGTCTCATATAGAGGTCAAAACCTCGCAACGAAATCAATTAATATGGAACGTTTTTAATCAATAAGAACGGGACATTTCACTTCCTATTCTTGTTCAGTCGTGAGAAACTCAAAGGTTTGAGTTTCTGGAACGATGTACATAAAATCCGAGGCCTCGAAGTCGACATGCTCTCGTATGTAGTTGAACAAACGCCCTGTGTCCCACCCGTTAACGTCGAGAGACTTGAACGGAGTACATTGCGAGTTGGAATACGATTTCTAATCCTTGCTGAGCTTTCCACCGTGGTAAACGTTCAATGAAATAATGCTTGAAGAATTCATTTTTATTTTATACTCGTGTGTTTAATTGAGAAGTAGATGTGAATGTGTGTTTGGGTTGAGAAAAGTGTTGTATATATATAGATAAAAGTGGGGGAAGTGGGGATTAGAAAAAAAAAAAAAAATTCTGGCCGTTAAAATGCGTCGCCCAGGCGACTGACCTCACCGGAACAAGCTTAGGCGACGGGGTGGGGGAGTGGGGGTGACGTGCGACGGGGTGGGGGAGTGGGGTTGACGTGAGCCACTCCTGGTGCTCTCATAGTTTAACAAACATTGTGGATATGTTGTACGGAGTATTAGATATCTACAATTTATAGATGATTTTTTGAATAATAATTCATACATAAAAATGTCAATCATTGTTCATTTATGAACTTTAGATATTGTTAATTTATGAACTTTAGAAAAATAATTTATGAACTTATAGTCACATGAAAAGTATATGAAAAGAATATAAAAAGAGGATATACTTCAATAATACTACAGACATATTATATAAGATGAGTTACATACCGACAAATAAAATTTGATCCAGAGTATGTTATAATTTGATGAAAAGTAATATAAAGATTAAGAAAGAAAAGGAAATCAATGTAATTATATAATTGGAAGTTGTCACTATTGTTAATAAAATTGATTGATACCCACAATATTTGTATATTAACTTTAAGGTTTGTGTTTAAAATGAAAGGGGAATGGGCTATGGTTAAGGTTGCGATATTTTATTTCATTTTGATTATAAATTTACAACTAATTTTTGCCATAAATAAATAAATTCTATTGTTTAAAATGAAATATTTGAACTTTCGAATTAATTTAGCTAATTTTAGAATTTTTAAGAACATAACGTTTTGTATTAAATTTTCAGGTTAATAATTGATCCAAAAAACTACCTTTGCTATCCACATCTTTTACACCGGAGAAAAAACTCGACCATACCAATCAAAATCAATATTATATTTTTCTATTTAAGCTTATTAACCCTAATATTGAAGTATACTACGGAATACTCCGCACTATCTACTGTACTTAATATATACTTACTATATAGAACCTGATGATCAAAATTTGTAATCCAGAAACAGCAAGTTCTTAAAAGTAGCCAGACGTTATACACCTGCAAGCAAGAAACTGTGTGAGATAGATAAAAGATGACGGATGGCGAAACACTTGTAGAAGCAGCACTGCGTGTATTGAATACAGCTGACCCAGTTGAAAAGGCTAAACTTGGAGATGAATTAGCAAACAAATGGCTTCAAGGTCTTATTTCAGTGCCCTACCATCCTTCTCAAGCTGATTTCATCGTCCCAGATCGCCCAGCCCGACTCACGAATGTAATATTAACGTGTCAGATTTTGTCCTTGTAATCTGTTTTAACTGGTTTTCTCTTCTCCTGTTATGGATGCACGCCAACTGTTTGATGAAATGCCTACTCGGTTATTAATGTGTGTGGTGAATGATTTGTTTGTTCAGGTGAAACTAGTGTCGCCTAGTCTTATGCCGAAGCTTGGGAAAGCTGGGAGTTTACAGAGCAGACAAGCAATTGTGCACAGCCTTGTGCATACTGAAAGTTGGGCCATTGATTTATCTTGGGTATTAACTGTTTCTTTTTACATTTGGATATTGGATTCCTATACTATAGTCCAAGATTGCTAGGTATTTGTAGTGATTGCTGGCTTAAGTGTAATATAGCATTATAGTTATCAGGTCAAATTCGTAGAATCAAAAGAGACAGCCAAACAGGTTAAATAGTCTGAACTGATTGAATATTGCCCAAATGTGAAAAATTGTTTCGGGTCAACCCGAACTGTTTTAACTTGTAGTAAGAATTACCCTTATCTACTTGTTACCAAACTTTGGTTAGTGATGCATGTATGGGATCACATTGACTCACTGAGACAATAAAATTTAAAAAGGCTGAATTATATATTTTTGTTCTCGATGAAGAGCAATCTCAGTACACGTTTGGACTATCTAAGTTCTCTTAAATTTATAAGTATTATACATACAGGATATAATTGCACGTTTTGGTAAGCAAGAGTCGATGCCAAAAGAGTTCTTTGATGATTTTGTAAGAGTTGCACAAGATGAAGGTCGTCACTTCACTCTACTTGCTGCCCGTCTTGAGGAATTGGGTTCTTTTTATGGAGCTCTTCCAGCTCATGATGGTTTATGGGACTCAGCTGTTGCTACATCAAAAGACCTATTTGCACGTCTTGCAGTTGAGCATTGTGTTCACGAGGTAAATCTAACACTTGTGGTCTATTGTCTTTCTTTCACAATATCCTACTTTATTTCAAAGAATGGGTTGAAAGTCACTCAAAATGTATATTAAAGTCACTCACAATATCCTCCTTTATTTCAGTGTTTGTGAGTTCATTTATATTATTGCTACTTCTAATCAGTAATTAGTTTCATGACCTCATATACTTGATTAATTAACAGGCAAGAGGACTGGATGTGCTGCCTACGACTATCTCCCGTTTTCGTAACGGAGGGGACGACCAAACGGCTGAGTTGCTCGAGAAGGTGGTTTACCCAGAAGAAATTACTCATTGTGCTGCTGGTGTGAAGTGGTTCAAGTATCTATGTTCACGATCAAAAAACACATCAGTCGGTAATGTAATGGAAAATGGTGATGATAAAGAAAGTGAGGAAGTGATTGGGAAGTTTCACGAAATTGTGAGAGCGTATTTCAGGGGACCATTGAAACCTCCTTTTAATGAGGTAGCAAGAAAAGCTGCTGGATTTGGTCCTCAATGGTATGAACCTCTTGCTGTCAAGGATTTTACCAGATAATTATGCTAACACTTTAATTACTAGTTCTTTTACTGTATTCTGACATTTTGATGGCCTATTAGTAAGGGTGTTCTTTTCATTAGTTGGTTTCTCTCCGTGTTTTGGTTGTTTATTACGAGTCCAATTACCATTTTGTGTTTGCAACTCAAGTTCAAATTGTCGAGTTGGCTATGAAAGTGAACTCACGCAGTGACCATATCTTTTATTTTGCGTATAAAAGCTTAATGAAGTAAAGATTGAAGCCTTGGCATACAAAAGAAGTAAAAATTGAAAAGAATGAAAGTAATGCATACCTCCACCTCTTTCACATCCACTGTTTTCAGCCTTTTCAAGACGTTAAGAAAAGAAAATCAATAATGAGCAACAAATAGGAAGAAACGCTAATTAGTTAGTATTGAAATGAGATTAAATGCTAAAAAAATCTTGAAAAACTCATGCATATATAGTCCAAAATAACAATCGGTGTTTATCATTATCGATTTAAACAAAATAAATAACCGACTGTTATTTGGTAACAGATCCATAATGTTTGCAATTTTGCAAATTTGAATCAACCGTACCTTTTTTATGGTATGTAGCCGATTTGATTCAATCCCATTAATAAATGCAATTAATTAATAGTTGCATAGTATCCATAATCTATTCAATTCCCCAAATTTGATCGATTACAGTTTCGATTTTTATGTATTGTTTTGAATTTTTGAAATTTGACTTTAATACTTAATTAATTATTGTAAATTGAAGTTAAAATGGGAGTATTGATGTCATTGCATTTGAAATTGAAAAAATCAGTTACATACTGTAATAATTTGAAATTAAAACCATGAAGCTGAGGCTCTCGATCATTTGAAACAAAAGAAACCCTAAAAGTTGAAATCCCTAATCCTTGTACTCTCTACCATCTTAAAGAACTCGTGCTTCAGTATCTTCCTCCTACGTCAAATTCCCCTGTTTTACATTTATCTCTTAATCGGGATTACATCAGGAAACCTTATATTCACTTCACAACAAACCCTAATGGATTTTCTACGCCAAGCCACGTCAGCAAAGGAAAATGATTCTAAAGATGATGTGAAGGGAAAACAAGTTGCTGAGGTGAAATCCAAAATCCGTCAGCCAAGAAAACCGCCAATTCCATTGATTAGACCATTAAGTTTGAAGGATAAATCAAAAACCTCTAAATTCACGTCACACGAGGCTTCTTTGAGTGATAAAAATGTCACTGAGTATTCGAAGGCCGTGTCTAATCAGCATTTGAACAAGAGAAAAGTTGCACCAGGTGACAGGAAGACAACTAAAATAGAAGTTAAAGACAAGTTAACTTTAGAAGCTGAGTCAAATGAACGTCAACGGACTCACAACAAGGTTACACCAAAAGGTAAATAAACAGTTTATCGCTGCGCACCTGGTTAGTAATTTATGTTTGCACGATTCTTCTTTTGTCATGTTATATTACATGTGTGTTTTATTTTGTCGGCCTTTGAAAGTGGCGTGTGCGGCCTTATACATGTTGTGGTTTGTCTGTAGTTGATGCACTGATTGCTTGGTCAAACTCGGTCAAAGCTCATGATTACTCGGAAAATCGCTCAAAACTCGGCCTTAACTTGGCCACAACTCGGGATTACTCAGAATATCGGTCAAAATTGGTCAAAATTTAGTCAAAACCATGTCAAAATCGGTGAAACTCAAACTTGGTCAACTTCCGAGTGGTCCCTAAGATGTCTCGACCGAGTACTCCCCGAGTAGAGCGAGTATTGCAACCTTGCATTTAAGTCTTTATGTTGTCTTATACGTGTATTAGTTTCTTAATCCATGCTCGTATCTTTTTCTTTACTTTTTATTGAATGATAAGAGTGGTTGCAACAATTTTCTCGCACGATAATTCTATTTAATTTCTTAGTTAGAAGAGCCTTAGTAATCGGCCTTAGTAATCGGCTTCCAGTATCTTTTCGTTTCTACATCTTTATGTCTGTTTGTCTGGTTAATTATTGACAAATCATGTTGGTGGCTTTAATCAGTTTTTGTACAACACCACCTCATTTAATAGAAAAGCTGATTTGATGCTGTTTCGATTTCATGAGATTGTATTGATACTATCATAGAATTGCAACTAGATTCACTATTTACTTGATCTGATAAAGGATTTATCATCTACTATCTGAGGTAAATTCCAATAGTTTACTGCTGACGTTGATTAATTTATTATTTATGTTCTTTTGCAGATAGTAAAACCATGAAGTTGCGACTCAGATCCTTTAAAACGAAAAAAAGCCTAATAGTTAGAATCCCTAATCCTTGCACTCTCCAGCATCTTAAAAAACTCGTCTCGCAAAAACTTCCTTCTACGTCAAATTCCCTTGCTTTACATTTATCTCTCAATCAAAAAGACGTGCTCACAACTACATCTCCAAAAGATTCCGTTCAGTCAATTGGGATCACATCCGATGATCTCGTCTACTTCACCACAAACCCTAACGGATTTTGTACAAATGATTTCATAAACCAAATGCCAGATGATGTTCTTGTTCTGATACCGTCTTTTTTGTCTATAAAGGAAGCTGCCATTACTAGCACATTATCCACTAGATGGAGGCACTTATGGCGTCATTTAATCCAATTGAACTTTCATAACGGTCAAACTTTTAATGACCCTGTTAGTTACAGTTCAGAGTGCAAAAAATACATCAACCAGGTCAATAGTGTCATCCAAAGCTACAATCACCCAGTGATTAAAGAGTTTCGGATTCGTTACTGTTTGAAAAAAGATCGATATAAAAGTGTTATCCGTGAATGGCTCCAGTTTGCAGCTAACAAGAAAGTTGAGTTTCTTGAACTCGATTTGTCAGATATGTCAGTTGGTGGTGTTAATGAATTTCTTATGGGAGTAGTTGAGATAGATCTTATGTCATCTCTTTTTACATTCGATAATATGGTTGTGTCACTCAAAAAACTTATATTGACAAGCGTTGGGGTGAATGATACTATTTTTCAGAAACTTTTGTCTCACTCTCCAAATCTTGAGACGTTGTCAATCTATCATGTATATCCCCTTAAACATATACATGTAAGTGGACGAGCTCTTAAATTAAAACACTTTGAAATTGAGAATTATTGTCATTCCGTTTCATCCATTTATTTGTCTGATTTTGACCTTGAGTCATTCACTTACGTTGGTCAAAGAGTAGACTTAAGTTTATCTCGTCTTCCAAAACTTAAAAAACTTAATTTGGGTAAGGTAAATTGGTTGGTAGTTGATGATGTTGTCGCCAGGTTATCATTATCTTGTGCCTCATCTCTTGAGTCTCTCTCCGTTTGTGTAGAACATGGAAAGGTCAGTTCTACCTCTCTTAATGTGTTTACTATCATTAATAATATTAAAAATAAATATGAAAGGGAATTTTTAGTGTTTTTTTTTTTTTTTTTATTATTATTGTTTTGCAGCAATGTTTATGCCCAAACCAATTTTGTGAGCTACCAAATGTGAAGCACTTAAGACTGGCTTTTAAGTGTTCCAAACGTGACTGTCTTCTAGATTTGGCTCACACAGTAAATGCATTTCCGAGCTTGGAGAGTTTTAAACTTGAGGTATTTAAGCTATGCCCAATTTAAGTGTAGTATGCTTCACATCTTTAAGTATATTCTAATTGTTGTATTTGCAGATACATTGCACTTCAACTTTTGTAAGGAGGCCAACAAGGGATGATACTAATCCCCATCAACACCTCAAATATGTTGAAATCGTGGGGTGTCAAGGTCGAAAATGTGACTTTGAACTTGTTGCATACATCATTGAAATTGCTGTTGTACTCAAGAAAATCGTGATTCGAACTTTAAAGGACTGTTCGGAGGAGAAAGCTCGATTATCTGCTACGCGTCTAGCTAAGCGTCTAGAATCAATGTTGGCTCAAGATGTGAAATTGGTCGTAGTCTAAATAACCCTACAACTTTTGTAAGGAGGCCAACATTTTTTTGCTTTTATATGCTTAATTCAGATGAAGCGTAGGATCCAAGTTCATCTAGTCTTTCTGCAAAGACAAAATTACTCCGGTCGTCCTTGAACTTGTACCCAAATCACTGGGGTCGTCCTTAAACTTTTTTTTTTAACTGGGGTCGTCACTATTCTTTCAAAAAGTAACGTCTGTCGTCCTTCCGTCTCATTACCGTCTAAACTTACCGTTAACCTGAATCATGTGCGTATCACGTGAGGGTATTTCGGTCTTTTTCCGTCCTTTAAGTCTTGCACCCCTTATCTTCATCTTTATCCTCAATATATTTCTCATTATTTCAGACGACAAAATTGCTGAAATAGTCCCTGTGGTTTGTAGCAAAATGCTGGTTTCGTCCCTATGCTTTTTTTTTGATGAATTTGGTCCCAGTGGTTTGTCAATGTTGCTGATTTAGTCCCTATTGCTGACGGCCGTCAAAAAATTTTGTTAACTCCGGTCACTTGCCAGACATGTGAGGGTATTTTTGTCCTTTCCTTTCTTTATTGACAATATTGCTGAAATCGTCCCTGTGGTTTGTAACAAAATTGCAGTAATGGTCCCCATGGTTTGTAACAAAATTGCTGAAATCTTTATCCCCAAATTTTTTTCTTCTTCACCTTCATCTTTATCCTCAATAATTATGAACAAACCCTAATCTTTTTTTATTTTCTAACAAAATTATGAACAATCATCTATCTATAATATTCGTTGTTTATTTGCTGTGATCAGTTTGAGATTGGCTTTATTATCATTTAATTAAAACCATATGATCAAATACACCAACTCATCTATTCTTCACAAATCACAAATTTTAATCAAAACCATTTGTTTATTCTTTCATCTTAGTATCAATATCAGATCTTAAATACTTAACTTTGAATTTCGTTTGCCAAAAACGGTTCAGTAACACTGTTAATCGTCGGATACCTGAACCGTCAACATCATCGCACGAGATCTATACTGTCAACATCATTGTCTGATACTAGATCTGAAGGATTTGTCGTCGTCACCGGAATGAGGTTCATCTGGTGGTGGTTATTTTCTTGGTGGCGGCGGTTTTCGATTGAAGGTATCAATTCGGTAATTTGCGACTGAAGGTGAAAACAGTAGGGTGAAGATGACGGGTTGCATTTTGGTGGTATAGAAAAGGTTGTACGAATCGTATTTTAACCTGGACTATCCAGCAAAGGTAAAATAACATCTTCAACTAATTAGTGCAAATAGAAAACATCAATATAATCAATACAAAGGATTTGGAGAAGAAGATGAAGTATATTTTGTGTTTGATATGGATTTGAGTATAATTTAGAGTTTATAGTTTGTATATTTATTGATTCAATGTTTTGGTGGGTTTGATTTTACCATGCTAATTAAAGTGTTTGAATAAAATGAAAAATTTAGGGCTTGTTCATAATTATTGGGGATAAAGATGAAGGTGAGGAAGAAAATTTTTTTGGAGATAAAGATTCAGCAATTTTGTTACAAACCATGGGGACCATTACTGCAATTTTGTTATAAACCACGGGGACGATTTCAGCAATATTGTCAATAAAGAAAAGAAAGGACAAAAATACCCTCACATGTCTGGCACGTGACTGGATTTAACAAAATTTTTTGACGGCCGTCAGCAATAGGGACTAAATCAGCAACATTGACAAACCACTGGGGCCAAATCCATCAAAAAAAAAGTATAGGGACGAAACCAGCATTTTGCTACAAACCACAGGGACTATTTCAGCAATTTTGTCATTTCAGACCCCAAATTCTTTACCCAAAACCATAACACTTTCACCTAAATTCCTCTAATAATCTTGTCCTTTAATAAATCATCATCTTCATCTTCCTCGTGGATTCATCATCTTCATGATCTATTCATCATCCTCATCACCACCCATTATTCAAGACCAATTAAACACAATAATTTACAAAGTAAGAGTAAACCCTAAATCAAAGCAACCAAATTACATACAAAGCAACAAGAGAATAAACCCTAAATCAGTCACTTGCAGAGAACAAAAACATCATCGTTGTATCATCATCGTGACGGCGGAGATGTTGCAGGTGACCTGAGTGGCGGTGACGGTGGTGGTGGTTGAAATTTTAGGGAGATGATGAAGTTTGTAGATGAACTGGGTGGGGATGGTGATGATTGTTGATTGACCATCATCTTCTCAAACGCCGTATCTGACTGGAGACATTGACCACCGCTGCAAACCACCATCTTGTAGCGACCCCGACAAATCGTCAAATGACGGCGTCATCTACGTATGGTCCCATTACATGGTCGTAAGTCTTTATAACAAAGTTTGACCGAAAAGTATGTCGCATTCATTTCATAAATAAGGGTGTTTCAAAGTTTACAAAAGTAGTTTCCATAACAAGTACATAACAATGTTTAAAGTTGTATGAAACACGTGCGACACGATTAAAAGTAGTCAAAAAGACGCTCCACGTATGCAAGTATACTCGACATCCAATGCAAGTATCAAATAGTATGAGCGGAAGCATGTATCACCTAAGTTCAAGGACCTGAGAAAAACATAGAGAATCTGTCAACGAAAACGTTGGTGAAATCATAGGTTTAAACAAGTAAATGAGTAATAGTAAGTTGAACCACAAGATTTGCAACATCGATAAAGCCATAGTACATTCTAAAAGTTAATATTCACGAGCACCCAATTATCAAAGCTTAACGTTCCGTCCGTTGAATACCCCATCAATTAGTGCTAGAACAACACTGTTCCCGAAAATATATTTCATTCGTAAACGGTAGCGAACCGTTTGAATGAGGGTTTGTCAAACCCATATGGCCATATAACATAAGTTCTCGCTTACACCATCTGATGTAACTAATGATAATCGGATTGGGGATTTTCGTTCTAAACTCGTATGTAGAATGTTTGTTTTCCCGTCTTGTGTTCACTTAGTTCAAAAGTATCGTTTATGTTTTCTCATCCCAAAAGTAAGTTAAAAGAGTAAAAGTGGGACTATGATCTCACCTTGTATGCACGAACCAAAAAGTACTTCGACAAGTAACGTGTGCAAAGAACAATGCTAGTCTTGACCTAAACAAATAGGTTGTATCAATAACGATAGTCACGAAGGGTCAAAGATGTTCAATTAGTCCTATGGCTCAATACGACTCGATTAATATAGCATGTGAATCAAATCATCAAGTTTTATGCAAGACACAAGTATAAAAGCATGTTAGAAAGATTGCATAATTAATTGATTAAGTTTGACAAAAAGTCAAACTTGGTCGGTCAAAGTCAACGAAAAAGTCAACACGTTCGGGTCGTGTCCCGAACTATTTTTCTGAGGTTCTTAATCATGTATGAGCATGTTAGGACAAGTTACATGTGAATCGGAGGTGCGTAGCATAGCAAACATTATTCAAAAATTGACCAAGTTGGACAGAATTCTGGCCAGGCCATTTGGCGCGCCGCGCGGGGTAGGGGCGCGCCGCGCCACCATCTGTGCAGGTCTGTTTCTGTTTTTCCCAAGTATGCACGAGCCAAAACCTTTTCCAACCCAACTCTTGACCCGCAAACACTTATAATGCCTATTATATATCGTTGGAAAGGTAATTTGACGAGGAATACAACTAAGCACATTTCATCAATCAAACTTCCACTTACAATAACCAAAAACCGTAATTAAACATTCATAATCAAAGTTTAAGTTCCAAAAACGCATTTTATGATTCGGGCAACCAATTTACATGTATTTTATGCCGTTTCGAAGGTAATCAAACACACATTGCAACAAAACACTTAACAACAATATCTCATAGCATTTGACGCATCAAAAGTTCATGTAAAGCTCATCAAACCCTAATCCAAAATCACAAATTCAACAATCTTGCATATGAAACTAATCCATGTCAACCTACATACCAATTTGAAGCTAGTGATGCTAGGAACACAATTAAAACATGAACTTTCATCATTCAACAACATATGAACACCTAAAACTCAAGATTAAGCAAGCATTCTTTCAATATGAACTAGTTACATCAAAATATCAAAAACGAGCATACAAATCACATAAACAAACTAGACTCGAGCCATAGACACTAATTAACAACCTTATAACTTAAAAATCTCAAGAACACAAGAATTAGTGATTTTAGAAAGTTACCCAAAATTGATGAAATCGGTATGGAAACGAAGAGGAGATCACGAGGAGTTCAAATATGCTATTTGTTTTGATCGAATCCTTCTTGAACGAATTTGGATGATGATTGAAGGTTTGAGGGTTTTGAGAGAAAAAGGTGAAGTATTATTTGGGAGGTGATAAAATGAATGGAGAGGAAAGAGTTGACTAGTTGACCTAGTCATCTCTTTCTCCATTTGGCAACTTTAGTCCCTTAATTTAGGAAACGGGTACGGGAATTACCTAACCGAGATAATTCAAACGCGTATTAACGAGATGTGTTATAAACATATAACGGAACTTAAATAGTTAAACGGAAAAGTAAACGGAAAAAAGGCGGGATGTTACATTACCTACACCTTAAAAGAAATTTCGTCCCGAAATTTAAGTAGGCGTAGTAGTCGTTGTTTCTTCCTCGAGATCTTGCGTTTCCGAATTCACGAATAGATGAGGATACTTCCTTTGCATTTGATCTTGTCTTTCCCAAGTAAACTCGGGTCCTCTTTTGGCATTCCAACGAACCTTGACAATCGGAATTCGGCTTTGTTTCAATGTCTTGACGGAGGTGTCCACAATTTCAACCGGTTCCTCCACAAAATGAAGTTTGTCATCAATAGTAAGTTCTTCGAGAGGGACGACGATATCGGGTTCGGCAAGACACTTTTTCAAGTTAGATACATGGAAGGTAGGATGAACGGAGTTCAATTGAGGCGGAAGATCTAAACGATAAGCAACGGTTCCAATGCGTTCCAAGATTTCGAAAGGACCAATATACCGCGGATTTAGCTTCCCGCGTTTCCCAAAACGGATTACACCCTTCCAAGGTGCGACTTTTAACATTACTCGGTCACCGACTTGAAATTCAAGATCGTTGCGTCGTTTGTCGGTATAGCTCTTTTGACGACTTCGGGCCGTCCTAAGCCTATCTCGGATTTGAACGATTTTCTCGGTGGTTTCGTGAATGAGTTCGGGTCCGGTGATTTGCACGTCGCCTACCTCGACCCAACAAAGAGGTGAACGACATTTGCGGCCATATAGCGCTTCAAAAGGTGCGGCTTTAATACTCGCGTGATAACTATTGTTGTAAGAGAACTCGGCGAGAGGTAAGTGCTTGTCCCAAGCTTTTCCGAAATCAACCACGCAAGCTCGTAACATGTCCTCTAAGGTTTGAATTGTACGTTCGCTTTGTCCATCGGTTTGAGGATGATATGCGGTGCTCATGTCTAAACGCGTTCCCAACGCTTCTTGCAATGTACGCCAAAATCTAGAAACGAAACGACCATCTCGGTCGGAGATAATCGATAAAGGTACACCGTGTCGGGCTACGATCTCCTTAATGTAAAGTTGTGCAAGTTTCTCCATTTTGTCCGTTTCTTTCATGGCAAGGAAGTGTGCGGATTTGGTGAGACGGTCAACAATAACCCAAATGGTATCATAACCGCCCGTCGTTTTTGGTAGTTTTGTGATAAAATCCATCGTTATCCTTTCCCACTTCCATTGCGGGATTTCGGGTTGTTGAAGTAGTCCGGACGGTCTTTGGTGTTCGGCTTTGACTTTGGAACATGTCAAACACTTGGAAACATAAGTAGCTACGTCCCTTTTGATGTTCGGCCACCAATATAGTTGTTTAAGGTCGTGGTACATCTTATTGGCACCGGGGTGAATCGAGTATCGTGACTTATGGGCTTCATCTAAAATAAGGCTTCGTAGGTCCCCATAACTAGGCACCCAAATCCTTCCGGCGTAATATCGGAGTCCGGTCTCCCTAATTTCGAATCGAGAGACGAGAATGTTCAAGAGCTCGTGTGAAAGGTTTTCATCCTTGAGAGCCTCATCTTGGGCTACCCGAATTTGGCTATTAAGGTTTGTGTGGATGGTGATGTTTAAGGCTCGGACACGAAGAGGCACCGCTCTTTCTTTTCGACTTAAAGCATCGGCTACTACATTTGCCTTCCCGGGATGGTAACGAAGCTCGCAATCGTAATCGTTTAAGGTTTCAATCCACCTTCGTTGTCTCATGTTTAGTTGCTTTTGATCGAAAATGTGTTGGAGGCTTTTGTGGTCGGTAAAGATAGTACTCTTGGTTCCATAAAGATAGTGTCTCCACATTTTAAGTGCAAAGACAACGGCTCCGAGTTCGAGATCATGTGTCGTATAGTTTCGTTCATGAATTTTGAGTTGTCGAGAAGCATAAGCAATGACTTTCGTTCGTTGCATCAATACACACCCAAAACCATGTTTCGAGGCATCACAATATACAACAAAGTCATCATTGCCTTCGGGAAGTGACAAGATAGGAGCGGTGGTTAGCTTCGTTTTCAAAATTCGGAATGCGGATTCATGTTCGGTCGCCCAAATGAATTTCTTTCCCTTGTGAGTCAATGCGGTTAGAGGACGTGCAACCAAAGAGAAGTTTTCGATGAATCTACGATAGTACCCGGCTGTAACGACCCGCATTTTTTTTCGATCATACTATACTTATAAGATTAATATTTACATAAATTAAACCTTACCAACATGATAAGCAATCCAAATTGTCGAGATTTATATTTCCGAAAAGAGTTTTACACAACGTTTGATCGTCTAGTTTGACTGATGATATCACGAACTATACAATATATGATAATTATACGTTTGTGTATATACATGTATATATACATATTTAACATGATTAATGAATGTTTTAATATCTCATTTTGTATTAATAACAACAAGTTACAAGTATATTTTGAAACTACTAACTTAAGTTTTCAAAACGATAACTATACGTAACGTTATTTGACATAAATACTTAAGACTTATAATGTTATACATATATCGTATAAGTAATGTATTTAATCACTTTTAAAGACTTAAATACATAAAACCATATAAGTGTATTCACAAAAGATAGCTATATTTGAATCCTCATTCCATTTTTCACAAAATTTCTATACGTATACCTAGAGTATTTGTACTCGTATCATACCTAGCTTCTAGATGTATTTACTATTGGTATATACCAATAGGAAATACCAATGATCAGCCATGAATGATTAAGGGACATGATAACAACTTGTGGGAACCATCTTTAGTCATTTATCAAGACTTATTTGTAACAAAACAAAGTTATACATATCATGTATCTATATATCACGTTTTTATATGTGTATATATATACATGCTCATTTCCATTTTCTTCACTAGATCACTAACTCTAAAACACACACACTTATGAGCCTTAAACCCCTTAATCATCTCAGCTCACATCTATGAAAATCTAGCTTCAAAAACCATACTAAAACACCATAAGAAAACCATACAAAAACACTTCAAGAAATCCTTCCAAGAACACCAACTTACTTCCAATCTTTCATCCACTTCTATCACCCTTTTGATTCTAGCTTCTTACTCCTCTTTTACAGCAACCTAATCCAAGGAACTTGAGGTAGAATCTATGTTCATAACCTTCTTCGATTCATATATATATAGCTATCTTATTTTGTGGTACAAAAGTTTAACAACAAGAACATAGTTTGAATGTTTTCAAACTTGTTTGCAAACTAAATAGATCCTTCTAACTTAACTTTTAAAATACTTCAAGACCTGTAATATAACTTATGTATATGCTAATTTAACAAGGTAAAACTTGGTTTTTCAAAGTACAAGTATTTTTAGAAAAATGGTCATTAAATGATTTTGTTGTAACAAAAATGTTTAACTTCATATGTTTCACTAATGTTTCACTTATGCCGTATGATTTTGAATACAAACCAAGGTATTTACAGTTCATAGTCTTAAAGAAGAACTCGATCCAAGAAGATGGCAATTTGAATCAACGAAAACGGATTTGTAACGAAGAAACTATGACCGAAACAAAATTGGTTGTCCTAGATCATTTCAACTACGGGATCAATTGGAAAAAAATGATATAAATCACATATTTCTAAGATAACATGATATTTTATATATATGTACTCATAATTCAATTTCATATGGTTCAGGATCACCCGTAAGCAACACGAGAAGATTAATCATAAGATCCCATGATTGTACGCAACACGTCATTTGACAACACCGGTACTTTATGTACGCAACACGTCATTTGACAACACCGGTACCATGGGTCAAGATTAATCTCGACCAATACATATACGATGGGATTTTATTTATTTCGTTGGGGGTTTTGTTTATTGCGGGTATATTAAACATCTAAAAATGAACCATTAAAATTGAATTACTAACATCGGACTGCTAACTACGGACTAAGGAATTATCCAAAGTATTAAAAGTATAACAAGTATATATTTATAACGTTTGTTTAAAAATGAAAACATATTGATATATTATATATGGATAGGTTCGTGATATCAACCGGAAGACCGAGTCAAATTATTTATATCATCAAGACAAGAGTGAGTATATAGTCCCACTTTTAAACTCTAAATATTTCGGGATGAGAATACATGTATTTTATGTTTTACGATATAGACACAAGTAACTGAAAAATATGTTCTACGTTGAGTTGTACCACTGGCATACTTCCCTGTAGCTTGGTGTGATGACCCGGGAATTTCCGACCAAATTTAAACATAATCTTATATGATTCGACTCGATAAGCAAAGTCTATTAAACCGAGTCTCATTATGTTTGAACTATTTCATGATAACATTTGACCTTTAACTATTTCCGACGATTCACGAACCTTTAATTGTAACTAAGAATGTAAATATAAATAATTATATATAAAACTAATTATATTAGTATTAATGAACTATTAAGTAATTTTGTTATTATAAAAGATAACATTTAATAACTAAAGATTTTCATTTTGAATATATATAGTATATTGTATATAAATGATTCAAACATATTTTACCAACGTTATCAAAATATTAAATGTACAATGTTATACTTTGTAGTTAATTGTTTAATATACATAATTAATCATCTACTCAACATTTAAAACATGATTTTATATATATGGTAGTATACATATATACATAAATATAACTATATATATATATATGATTTTATACATAATTATTATATTATGTATATGTAGAAATTTATAATATATCTATGATGAAATAATGTACTATTTTAATAAATATATATAATACTTACATATATAAAACATTTATATTTTTCATAATTACATACATAAGTATAATATAATTAGTATGTAAATAAATATTATAATATATTTATATTAAAATGCATAAATATATAATATTCAGTATATGTTACAATACATATTACATAATTATTAAATATTACATAATAATAGATGATATTAATAAATTAAATTTAAATACAAATATAGTTGTTGTAGTAATGTTATTTGTATCGTCAGATATCAATATTTGTATTCATAATATCACTTTATATCATATAAAGATGAAATTGGATGTATAAATTAGATTATTATTACTAATATTATTATTATCGATAAAATATTAATATTATCATAATTAGTATGGTATTATTATTATTATTATTATTATCATTTTTACAATTATTATTATCATTAATATTATATTTATCATTATTATTAATTTTATTAATATTATTAGATATTAATAGTATTGTTATTATATATTATTATTATTAATTAAAAAAAAAACAGTAGGGATCTATATTATACGCTTGACCTCTGTATCCTTTATCTCTATTATTATTATTTTTTTTGTTTCTTTCCTGCTCCCAACTCGTGAACCTGTGTTGACATTTTCTCCATTTTTTATCAACCGATCTCTATTATTACAACATGATTATGTATAATTGCAAATCAAATAAAAAGGAAATCCAATGGGATTAAAGAGCACAGCGATATTTTTTTTTTTCTTCTCTGCACGCTCCAATTTTTTTTTCTCTTAATTCAATTTCGAATAAAGTTTCAAAATCTAAAAATGCAGAAAGGTTAGAAATCTTTCTTTGAATCTATCTGCAAAATCTCAACTCTCAAATCTTTATATCGATCTTGAATTTTGAAGTCAAAGTTTAGTTTAAAAAAAGTCAACAATTGTTCTTGAGACAAATTCGCGTTCGTGTATATGTTTCTGATCAAATTGACGATTCCAGTAGTTTTTATACATGTTTAGAAAACTATTTCGTATTATAAACATTATCTATAATGTTATCTATTACGAAATCAATTTTTTTTTTGTTCCAAGAACCGACGCTGCAGTAGGCCTTTAGTATTTTTTTTATTTTATTTTAGAACTCAAATTATTTTTTTTTCTGTAATGTTTTGAAGCTTTAAAGGGAACCCCGATTTTTTTTTTTGGTTATTGATGTTTTTTTTGAATCCATGAGACTTGTGGAGAAGAAGAGGAATAGAAGAAAAACAGTTTATATATAAAATTTAAATTCGATATTAGTACAGAGAATCAGAATTGGTGGGATGGTCGAGAGTGTTTGCGTGTGAGCATGTGGTCACGAGATCGAGTCCAGAGGACGGTAGTTTCTTTTTTTTTTTTTTTGAAACTCTTTTCATGTGAGGTAGTTTTCTTTTCTAATTTTATTATTGTTATTATATATTAATTATTATTAGTATTATTATTATTATTGTGATTGTTTTGATTGTTATTGTTATTGTTATTATTAGTATCATACTTGTTATCATATTTGAAAGTATTATAGACATTACTATTATTATTATGATAGGTATTAATAATATTATTATTAGTAATAAACTTATCATTTTAGTATTTTATCATCATTAGGATTATGATTATGATTATCATTATTATTATTATGAAGGAAATAAAAATATATTATTATCATCAATATTAGAATTTGTACCGGTTTATAAATAATAGTATCATCAGTACATTTACAATTAATAATATCGTATTTATCAGTATCATCATTAATATTTACTAGTATTATTATGATTATCATTTATCATTTTATAAATATTAGAACCCTTATTATTAACATAAGTATGGTATTAGTATTAATATTATTTTAGAGTTATTATTATTAGTATCATTAACAGTTATCATTTTCATTTTTTTTGCTCTTAGTATTATCATTATTAATAAAATTATTATTATTATTAGTAAATCATTATTATCTAAATTATTATTTTAACAAATAAATCTTTTGTACACTATATATATATACTTATGGTATATACTAGGATTGTATTAATAATTCACATAACAAACTAATAAAATTTCATAAATACAATACTAACCACAAATATATGTATATAAATATATTAATGTCACTATTTATATAAACGTAAATCATTATAGATATATATACATAAAATCGATATATATATATATAAAATATAATATAAGTATACGTTTTAAAATAAAGGTTAGAATAAATTCTACAAAACTATAATATATAAATAATACATATTAATAAATGAAATTTTGTAACTTACATTATACGTATTAATATATACACAATTGATATAGGTTCGTGAATCCGAGGCCAACCCTGCATTGTTCAATGACGTCATATGTATTTTTACTACAAAATACAGTATCGTGAGTTTCATTTGCCTTTTTACCCTTTATATTTTTGGGCTGAGAATACATGCGCAACTTTTATAACTGTTTTACGAAATTGACACAAGTACGTGAAACTACATTCTATGGTTGGATTATCGAAGTCGAATATGCCCCTTTTTATTAAGTCTGGTAATCTAAGAATTAGGGAACAGACACCCTAATTGACGCGAATCCTAAAGATAGATCTATCGGGCCCAACAAGCCCCATCCAAAGTACCGGATGTTTTAGTACTTCGAAATTTATATCATGTCCGAAGGAGGATCCCGGAATGATGGGGATATTCTTATATATGCATATTGTTAATGTCGGTTACCAGGTGTTCAATCCATATGAATGATATTTTTGTCTCTATGCATGGGACGTATGTTTATGAGAAATGGAAATCTGAAATCTTGTGGTCTATTAAAATGATGGAAACGATTGTTTAAGTTAAACTAATGAACTCACCAACCTTTTGGTTGACACTTTAAAGCATGTTTATTCTCAGGTACGAAAGAAATCTTCCGCTGTGTATTTGCTCATTTTATAGATATTACTTGGAGTCATTCATGGCATATTTCAAAAGACGTTGCATTCGAGTCGTCGAGTTCATCAAGATTATTATCAAGTCAATTATAGTTGGATATATTATGAAATGGTATGCATGTCTGTCAACTTTCGATGTAATGAAATTTTGTCTTTTCAAAAACGAATGCAATGTTTGTAAAATGTATCATATAGATGTCAAGTACCTCGCGATGTAATCAACTGTTGTGAATCGTTTATAATCGATATGGACTTCGTCCGGATGGATTAGGACGGGTCTTCACAGTTGGTATCAGAGCGGTGGTCTTAGCGAACCAGGTCTTGCATTAGTGAGTCTAACTGTTAGTCGTAAGAATGCATTAATGAGTCTGGACTTCGACCGTGTTTGCATGTCAAAAGTTTTGCTTATCATTTAGTGTCGAAAAATTATTTGCTTATCATCCTTAAAGTCTAAGACACGTCTTACTGCCTTTATTGCATAGACAGTGTATAGTTAAATTCATATCTTAGCGTATCTGTTATTGTTACCTTTGCCTGACAGCTTCCGTAGATTCCTCCGTAGCTTATGGGATTTTAGTATTATATATGCATATGTAAATTATGTATTGCAGGGTACTAATCTACATCCTATAATCTATTTCTTATCGAAAATCCTTCATCTGATCGTACGAGATGAATGCCTCAACCAGTTCGAGTCCATCAGATTTCGATAGCTATTTCGATAGTTATTCCGACAGCTATTTCGATATGGATTTCCACTCGAGCTCCGAAAGCAGAGTAACCGGAATGAATCGATCAATTAGCCATCATCTATTCTGAATGAATTGGAGATGGGTTCGTAGTCGACTTAATCAATGGAAACGCGAAGAAGGCGATCATTTCCACTAACCAAATTCACCTCTTGACAATGAACCTAAAACGTTTACCGGCGAACCTGTTCGAGACACCATTTTCTCTCTCATTTTCAAAGTATCTCATCACGATCATATACTATCTCAGATTCTAAACCTCATTCATCCGCTCGTCCGAACCGACAATCATCCCGGTGTAATAGAAGAAGTTAACGAACTTCGCGCATAAGTTGTAGTCTTGAAAAATATGGTGCAAAACGTACCAGCTTCATCCAAATCACCGGCACCAACAGCACCACCAACAACCCAAATTTCAATATCACATGCCTCAACATCTCAATCTATACCTCGAGTATAATCATCATTCTACATGACATTCTACATCAGTTATCTTCGTTCGACATGGTGATTATGTAATCTCTAATGTTTTAGAGATTATTTATTCTAGTTCCAACTGAAAACTAAATGAGTTTAATATCATGTTAACTCATTAAATTCATGATTACATCTGAAGAAAATATATATGTATATATGTTTTCATAAAGATTGTAATTAAAATTTTTTTGTACAAACTGTTAATAATAAAAATATTTTAACGGGTAGGTAATACCCGAGGAATATTTAAATTTCACATTAATAAGTTACACTGTATATTCTTCGAATCTGATTCAACAGTTATTCACTATCCTATTTACAACCACCGGGATACTTATCCGTTCACCAAAGAATAACTATTTTCATTCAAATTCAATTTCATATTTGAATTTTGACCTATCAGAATCCAACAAGTGGCATAATGAAGAAATAATGGACACAATAAAAATTGATTAGAAACAGACTAATTAACAATATTAAATTTTATTAAGAAACCACGCTAACAAAATCCTAGCTAACTGTTCCTAGCTAACTGTTAATTCCGTATTACATTTTATTTATCGCAATTTATTTATCGCAATTTATTTTATCGCAATTTATATTCTCGCAATTTTATTTATTGTCATTTAATTTCTGTTATTTACTTTACGCACTTTATTTATCGTCATTTAATTTCTGTTATTTATTTTACGCACTTTAAATATCGGGACACGTATACAAGGTTTTGACATATCATATCGACACATCTATATATATTATTTGGAATCACCATAGACACTCTATATGCAGTAATGATCGAGTTCTCTATACAGGGTTGAGGTTGATTTTATAATAATATATATACTTTGAGTTGTGATCGAGTCTGAGACATGTACACGGGTCACGATACGTATTAATTAATTCAAATATTATATATTAAACTATATATGAATGATTGCACTGTCAACTGTGGACTATCGACTGTGGACTAATAACATTGGACAATTAAAATGAATTAAAATATTGAATATAACATATGAAACTAAACAATTCTTCAAGTTTGCCACTTGATTTCGTCTTAAACCTCATTTGTATCTTCACGATTACATTCTGCGTTCAAACCTTTCATGATTTTTGAAAACACCTCAATCGATAGGATGAATCAACCGCACTTCATCTACGGAAGGAAAGATTTATGCATATAGTTATGCACCTGAGAAACTCTCGGCAATTGAGTAAAAGTTCAACACGTAGCCGCGTCAGATCCTTTGGCATTTATTAACAAAAACAACTTTGCGATCCTTTTTCAAAATTAGCCAATTTTGTCACAGCTTCAACAAGTCAACTTCGACTTTTCGTACGAAACAACCTTATTATAACGTTTATATATACGCGTGCTCTTTTATTGTTACCAGGTAACCTTTCATATTCCATCATATTACCATCAGCGTTTAATCATCTAAAAACACAATTCTCCTGAAACCACCTCGGATTAATAACCGATGATTCAGATATCATAGCATTAAATGCAGAGGAAACATAAAAATGGTAGATGGTCTAAACGGACAAAAGTTTGATGATAAAGAAAGGAGTGTTAGGAACGCTCGATAAAAAATTGGGTATTGAAAAATAGATTGAGTTACCCATGAAGGAGACCAAGGACAAATACAAGGACCAAATCATATATTCAAAGGATTCAGGTAATTCTGGATCCGTTGAAATCTTTAGAGAATATCTTGCTCCGAAGTCATGTTAAAATCTTGCGGAAAATCTTTCTCCATCAACCGTCGATATTTTCATAAATATTCTCGTCCGAAATTATATACCTCTTCGTGCTTCCTGTGTATCAATATATTGGAAACATTCAATAGAAAATATAGTACCGAAAAGCAGATTATGCGAAACTATGAAGAAAGCCGTGGATAAATCACAAAGAATAAGTTTGACTTCAAAGAATCCAAATAATTCAATGTCTGCTAAAGTCTATAGTGAATAACTTGCTCCTTACTCTAAACCCTTGCAGACAATAGTTTCTATCATCCTCTGATCTTAGATATTCTGAGATATTATCGTACCTTTCATTATAAATATCCTCCATATTTCTGGAGATATTTTTATAACTATTCTTATCTGAAATCATTAATCTTTTCGTGCTATCAGTATTACATCATATAGAAACTGTTAGTTTCTATATTCTGTAAATTTTCAAGCTTAAAATATGAATGTTATTGTAGTAATGATGGGAACTGATGCATGAGTTAGTATAATATAATGACACTTGATCAACGTGATTATATTACAGTAAGTCATGCTGAGTTTCTAAATGAAACGTGATGATTCACAGATCATAACGTCATCATGTGCCATGTTACATAACTCTTTCATCCTACTTAACTCCGTAACAAATCAAGAAAATGTATTCTTGATGGTTCTATCTTCCGTGATGTTGATAAATTTGAAAATCAAATCGTGCTATCACGTTCCTTCATGCTTAGAACATTATAATCATTCGAAACTCTATATCTATAAATTCTGGACCATTATTCGCTTGACTTGAAGTCGGGAAGAGAAAACAAAAGCATAGAGCTTTGAAATATAAGGGAGAATATAAAGTCCGATAACAACACATAAATTACAAACCGTGTATATCAATGTTTATCGCAACATAAAGACACGGGAGAATTAAAAACATTATAATCCCGAGGGCGAAGTAGAAGAAAGCAGATTCCTCTGGTGGAAGTTGGAAAAGGAGAATGATTGTTGCGATAGTAAGGATGAGGACAAGGATCAGAACTGGATTAATCATTTTCAGAATCTTTTGGATGTATGAACTAAGAAAGAAAGTATAAGAATGGTGAGAATAATGGAAAGGAAGAGCTTAATTTATACTGGAAATATCAGACGTAGTAATCGGGGCAGATCACCGTATTTAATTAAAGAGATCTTAATTTCCATAAATCCCGAAGAATCAGATTTTATAGATCTTCAAGATTTTCTTTAAATTCCTTAAATTCCGGAATTCAACCAAGGCAATGTCAAAAGTTAAGACGCGCCTTATTTTCTAAATTCAAACCTGACTACGTCAAAAGTTAAAAACAAATCTTTGTTTCTCATTTCATCCTTTTGTGAATAGCTTCATTCGCACTCTTCGAATAATCGAATTATTTTTATCCATATTACTCAATGATGATAAAACTCAAGTTATCAACTCATATTCGTCAGGAAAACATATTTATTGTTAGCTATGACGACCTCACTCAAATTTCGGGACGAAATTTCTTTAACGGGTAGGTACTGTGATGACCCGGGAATTTTCGACCAAATTTAAACATAATCTTATATGATTCGACTCGATAAGCAAAGTCTATTAAACCGAGTCTCATTATGTTTGAACTATTTCATGATAACATTTGACCTTTAACTATTTCCGACGATTCACGAACCTTTAATTGTAACTAAGAATGTAAATATAAATAATTATATATAAAACTAATTATATTAGTATTAATGAACTATTAAGTAATTTTGTTATTATAAAAGATAACATTTAATAACTAAAGATTTTCATTTTGAATATATATAGTATATTGTATATAAATGATTCAAACATATTTTACCAACGTTATCAAAATATTAAATGTACAATGTTATACTTTGTAGTTAATTGTTTAATATACATAATTAATCATCTACTCAACATTTAAAACATGATTTTATATATATGGTAGTATACATATATACATAAATATAACTATATATATATATGATTTTATACATAATTATTATATTATGTATATGTAGAAATTTATAATATATCTATGATGAAATAATGTACTATTTTAATAAATATATATAATACTTACATATATAAAACATTTATATTTTTCATAATTACATACATAAGTATAATATAATTAGTATGTAAATAAATATTATAATATATTTATATTAAAATGCATAAATATATAATATTCAGTATATGTTACAATACATATTACATAATTATTAAATATTACATAATAATAGATGATATTAATAAATTAAATTTAAATACAAATATAGTTGTTGTAGTAATGTTATTTGTATCGTCAGATATCAATATTTGTATTCATAATATCACTTTATATCATATAAAGATGAAATTGGATGTATAAATTAGATTATTATTACTAATATTATTATTATCGATAAAATATTAATATTATCATAATTAGTATGGTATTATTATTATTATTATTATTATCATTTTTACAATTATTATTATCATTAATATTATATTTATCATTATTATTAATTTTATTAATATTATTAGATATTAATAGTATTGTTATTATATATTATTATTATTAATTAAAAAAAAAACAGTAGGGATCTATATTATACGCTTGACCTCTGTATCCTTTATCTCTATTATTATTATTTTTTTTGTTTCTTTCCTGCTCCCAACTCGTGAACCTGTGTTGACATTTTCTCCATTTTTTATCAACCGATCTCTATTATTACAACATGATTATGTATAATTGCAAATCAAATAAAAAGGAAATCCAATGGGATTAAAGAGCACAGCGATATTTTTTTTTTTTCTTCTCTGCACGCTCCAATTTTTTTTTTCTCTTAATTCAATTTCGAATAAAGTTTCAAAATCTAAAAATGCAGAAAGGTTAGAAATCTTTCTTTGAATCTATCTGCAAAATCTCAACTCTCAAATCTTTATATCGATCTTGAATTTTGAAGTCAAAGTTTAGTTTAAAAAAAGTCAACAATTGTTCTTGAGACAAATTCGCGTTCGTGTATATGTTTCTGATCAAATTGACGATTCCAGTAGTTTTTAAACATGTTTAGAAAACTATTTCGTATTATAAACATTATCTATAATGTTATCTATTACGAAATCAATTTTTTTTTTGTTCCAAGAACCGACGCTGCAGTAGGCCTTTAGTATTTTTTTTATTTTATTTTAGAACCCAAATTATTTTTTTTTCTGTAATGTTTTGAAGCTTTAAAGGGAACCCCGATTTTTTTTTTTGGTTATTGATGTTTTTTTTGAATCCATGAGACTTGTGGAGAAGAAGAGGAATAGAAGAAAAACAGTTTATATATAAAATTTAAATTCGATATTAGTACAGAGAATCAGAATTGGTGGGATGGTCGAGAGTGTTTGCGTGTGAGCATGTGGTCACGAGATCGAGTCCAGAGGACGGTAGTTTCTTTTTTTTTTTTTTTGAAACTCTTTTCATGTGAGGTAGTTTTCTTTTCTAATTTTATTATTGTTATTATATATTAATTATTATTAGTATTATTATTATTATTGTGATTGTTTTGATTGTTATTGTTATTGTTATTATTAGTATCATACTTGTTATCATATTTGAAAGTATTATAGACATTACTATTATTATTATGATAGGTATTAATAATATTATTATTAGTAATAAACTTATCATTTTAGTATTTTATCATCATTAGGATTATGATTATGATTATCATTATTATTATTATGAAGGAAATAAAAATATATTATTATCATCAATATTAGAATTTGTACCGGTTTATAAATAATAGTATCATCAGTACATTTACAATTAATAATATCGTATTTATCAGTATCATCATTAATATTTACTAGTATTATTATGATTATCATTTATCATTTTATAAATATTAGAACCCTTATTATTAACATAAGTATGGTATTAGTATTAATATTATTTTAGAGTTATTATTATTAGTATCATTAACAGTTATCATTTTCATTTTTTTTGCTCTTAGTATTATCATTATTAATAAAATTATTATTATTATTAGTAAATCATTATTATCTAAATTATTATTTTAACAAATAAATCTTTTGTACACTATATATATATACTTATGGTATATACTAGGATTGTATTAATAATTCACATAACAAACTAATAAAATTTCATAAATACAATACTAACCACAAATATATGTATATAAATATATTAATGTCACTATTTATATAAACGTAAATCATTATAGATATATATACATAAAATCGATATATATATATATAAAATATAATATAAGTATACGTTTTAAAATAAAGGTTAGAATAAATTCTACAAAACTATAATATATAAATAATACATATTAATAAATGAAATTTTGTAACTTACATTATACGTATTAATATATACACAATTGATATAGGTTCGTGAATCCGAGGCCAACCCTGCATTGTTCAATGACGTCATATGTATTTTTACTACAAAATACAGTATCGTGAGTTTCATTTGCCTTTTTACCCTTTATATTTTTGGGCTGAGAATACATGCGCAACTTTTATAACTGTTTTACGAAATTGACACAAGTACGTGAAACTACATTCTATGGTTGGATTATCGAAGTCGAATATGCCCCTTTTTATTAAGTCTGGTAATCTAAGAATTAGGGAACAGACACCCTAATTGACGCGAATCCTAAAGATAGATCTATCGGGCCCAACAAGCCCCATCCAAAGTACCGGATGTTTTAGTACTTCGAAATTTATATCATGTCCGAAGGAGGATCCCGGAATGATGGGGATATTCTTATATATGCATATTGTTAATGTCGGTTACCAGGTGTTCAATCCATATGAATGATATTTTTGTCTCTATGCATGGGACGTATGTTTATGAGAAATGGAAATCTGAAATCTTGTGGTCTATTAAAATGATGGAAACGATTGTTTAAGTTAAACTAATGAACTCACCAACCTTTTGGTTGACACTTTAAAGCATGTTTATTCTCAGGTACGAAAGAAATCTTCCGCTGTGTATTTGCTCATTTTATAGATATTACTTGGAGTCATTCATGGCATATTTCAAAAGACGTTGCATTCGAGTCGTCGAGTTCATCAAGATTATTATCAAGTCAATTATAGTTGGATATATTATGAAATGGTATGCATGTCTGTCAACTTTCGATGTAATGAAATTTTGTCTTTTCAAAAACGAATGCAATGTTTGTAAAATGTATCATATAGATGTCAAGTACCTCGCGATGTAATCAACTGTTGTGAATCGTTTATAATCGATATGGACTTCGTCCGGATGGATTAGGACGGGTCTTCACACTTGGTACCTAATATTTACAGCGGTATTGTAAACGCGAATCCTGTTGATAGATCTATCGGGCCTGACAACCCCAACCGGACTGGACGACCAGTATTCAACGGTTGCACAGTACTTCGTTTTGTGACTACACTTGGTACGGTGTAGTAAGATTTCATATTAAAGGGAATATGCGACGTGAAAATGTTAAGTATGGTTACCAAGTGCTCAACCACTTAGAATACTTTTATTAAACTGTTTATATATACGAAATCTTGTGGTCTATATATATATTGCTGCCGGCATTAAACCTATATCTCACCAACTTTATGTTGACCTTTTTAAAACATGTCTATTCTCAGGTGATTTCTAAAGCTTCCGCTGCATCATGTTGGATCTAACCAGGATCTTGCGTACGCATGTTTGTGTCAAAAATAAAACTGCATATCCGAGATGTTGTATTGTAAAATATGCTAGAAACCGTGTTGTTGTCATCATTTGTAAAGTTTGTAAGTCGAAGATTATCGCTAAACGTTAATCTTCTTTTTATTGTCTTAAGCTTGTAACAAAAATAATGGTTATGGTTTGTAATGTATAATATATGCAGTTTTCTTTCAAAAATGTCTCATATAGAGGTCAATACCTCGCAATGAAATCATACGTTATCTAACGCGTTCTTATGGTTAAGGACGGGTTATGACATGTGGTATCAGAGCGTTGGTCTTAGCGAACCAGGTTTGCATTAGTGTGTCTAACTGAGAAGTCGTTAGGATACATTAGTAAAGTCTGGACTTTGACCGGGTCTGATTTTAAAAAAAAAAAAAACCATTGCTTATCACTGTTGGTTAAAATTTATGTGTAAATATTATGTAAGTACTAATGGGTTAGTTGTTGTGTGATAGATGTCGGGCTCGAAACTTATTATCACATTCAGCGACTCCGAATCAGAACCTTCAGATTGTGTTTCAGTCATTAACATATCCGATGACGAAAGTGGTATTTTTGGGGAAGACTCACAATTTCCGGATGAACCAACTATAGAAATATCGGAAAGTGAACCCGAGGAGGAAAGTGAACCCGAGGAGGAAAGTGAACCCGAGGAGGAAAGTGAACCCGAGGAAGAAATACAGGAAATTACAAAAGACGAGTTCGAACTAGGAAAGAAACGAAAGGCTAATGAATTAGAAAATCCAAATCCCGAGTTTAATGAGAATGAAGTGGCACCAATTCCACTCAACACTACCACCCCTATCCCCGCTATTCCTATTAGTGCTATCCCCGCATCTAGTTCTTCGGCACCTCAGCCAAAACGTAGGGAGACAGCTAGGATTCGCGTTGGGGGATTCCCTGGACATAAATGTTTTGGGAAATAGACCAAATGATACGCTACCGTATTAAACCATGGAATCACATAATGTTTTGTATAATATTATTAGTGTGGTTTGTTTAAGGTTTGATGTAAGCATATGTAAAATAGCGAAGTATGAAATGCAATAATTTTCCATGGTTAAGTATTATTTAGATTGTAGTAATTGATTCTGTACTAAGCTATTAAGTATGAACATTAACGGGTAGGTACTACCCAAGATATAATTATAAAACGCTAATAAGAAGAAAAGGCTTTTATAATAATACCTGGTTCATATTATTAACAAGCTATAAATGTACTATAAATACACACTACATCTATAATATTCCATGCGAATAATTATTTTCTTTCATTAGGAAATGGCGCGATTGAATCGAATGACGGAACAAGAACTCGAGGAACTCATCAACCAGCGAGTGAACGATAGAATGCTATGGGTCGAAGCTGCAAGAGCTGCTGCAGTTAACCCAAATCCTCGTGTAGGATGCTCCTACAAGACGTTCCAAGCTTGCAAGCCATCATCATTCAGTGGAACGGAAGGACCGATCGGTTTAACCCGATGGATAGAAAAGATGGAGACGGTGTTTAAAATCAGTGGTTGTGATGAAAAAGACATGACCAAGTTTGCATCGTGCACTTTACAAGATAGTGCACTCACATGGTGGAAGAATTATGTGAAGGCGGTAGGAGGAGATGTAGCTTATGATACTCCATGGGAAGAATTCAAAGCAATGATAATCACCGAGTATTGTCCAAGGAATGAGGTTATTAAGTTAGAAGATGGGTTACGAAGTTTGAAGGTGGTTGGTACTGAAATCACCAACTACAATCAGCGATTCATGGAATTGGTTTTACTATGTCCTGAATTGGTTCCAACCGAAGCACGGAAGATTGAAATGTACAAAGGTGGTTTGCCCAAAAAGGTCAAGGCAAATGTTACAGCATCGAAACCTAAGACAATTCATGAAGCTATAACCATGGCAAACGAGCTAATGGATCAGGTCATCTTGGATAAGAAAGTATCCAATACTGATGTGAAGGTATCAGGTAATAAAAGAAAGTGGAATGGAAATTATGATCAAGGTTACCAACAGCAATCTTTTAAGAAACCAGAAACCCCGAAAGGTGCGGGTAGCGGTTCAGGCTTTGGTTACAAAGGACAAAGTCCTTTATGCAACCGTTGTCACAAACATCACTTTGGTTACTGTAGTGTGTTGTGCACCAAATGCAATCGACAGGGACATCTTGCTGAAGATTGTAAGGCTCTTGTTACAAATGCAAATGGTAACAAGACTCCTGCCACCAACGCAAATAGAACTGCTTTGGCTAACATTACTTGTTTTGGGTGTGGAAAACAAGGTCATTATAAGAGCCAGTGCCCGAATCAGAATGGCGGACCTGCACGTGGAAGAGCGTTTGTTATTAATGATAGAGAGGCACGAGAAGACCCGGAGCTTGTTACGGGTACGTTTACCATTAATAACTTATCAGCATCTATTTTATTTGATACTGGCGCCGACAGAAGTTACGTGTGTATAAATTTTTACACTAAATTGAATTGTCCATCATTACCTTTAGATGCTAAGTACTTGATTGAGTTAGCTAATGGTAAACTAATTAAAGCCGATAAAATTTGTCGTGATTGTGAAATAAATCTAGCCGGAGAAACGTTTAAAATCGACTTAATACCCGTAGAATTAGGAGGTTTTGATGTAATAGTCGGCATGGACTGGATGTCCAAAATAGGAGCGGAAGTTGTTTGTGCCAAGAAGGCAATTCGTATTCCTGGTAAGGATAAAATACCGGTGATGATTTATGGAGAGAAGGGTAATTCAAAGCTAAAACTCATTAGCTGTTTAAAAGCCAAGAAGTGTTTAGAAAAGGGATGTTACGCTATTTTAGCACATGTTAATAAAGTCGAAAAGAAAGAAAAGTGCATCAACGACATGCCTGTGGCAAGAGATTTTCCTGAAGTTTTTCCGGAAGAATTGCCGGGATTACCTCCATTTAGATCGGTAGAATTTCAAATAGATTTAGTACCAGGAGCTGCACCAGTGGCTCGTGCTCCATATAGACTTGCACCGTCCGAGTTAAAAGAACTTCAAAGTCAGTTAAAAGAATTACTGGACCGTGGATTCATACGACCGAGTACTTCACCGTGGGGAGCTCCAATTTTGTTTGTTAAGAAGAAAGATGGATCTTTTAGGATGTGTATAGACTATCGTGAATTAAATAAGTTAACTATCAAGAATCGATATCCACTACCGAGAATTGATGACTTATTTGATCAATTGCAAGGATCATGTGTTTATTCGAAAATCGACTTAAGATCGGGCTATCATCAACTACGCGTTAAAGAAGAGGACATTCCAAAAACTGCTTTTCGGACACGTTATGGTCATTATGAATTTTTGGTTATGCCGTTTGGATTGACAAATGCGCCAGCTGTATTCATGGACCTCATGAATCGAGTTTGTAGTCCGTATTTAGATAAGTTTGTTATCGTTTTCATTGATGATATTCTTATCTATTCCAAGAGTGAGCAAGAGCATGAAGAGCATTTAAGGTTGATACTGGAGTTGTTGAGAAAAGAACAACTTTATGCTAAATTTTCTAAGTGTGCTTTCTGGTTGAAAGAAGTGCAATTTCTTGGTCACGTTGTTAATAGCAAAGGAATTCAGGTTGATCCAGCAAAAACTGAAGCTATTGAAAAATGGGAGACTCCTAAGACACCAACGCAGATACGCCAATTTTTGGGTTTAGCCGGTTATTATAGAAGGTTTATTCAAGATTTTTCCCGAATAGCTAAGCCGTTGACAGCGTTAACGCAAAAAGGGAAGAAATATGAATGGACCTCGGAGCAGGAGAACGCATTTCAAATACTGAAGAAGAAGTTAACTACGGCGCCTATTTTATCGTTACCAGAAGGGAACGATGATTTTGAAATATATTGTGACGCTTCGCGACAAGGTTTTGGTTGTGTTCTTATGCAACGGAAGAAAGTGATTGCATTTGCATCCCGACAATTGAAGATTCACGAGCGGAATTATACGACGCATGATCTAGAACTGGGAGCAGTCGTGTTTGCATTGAAGATGTGGAGACACTACTTGTATGGGGTTAAATTCACTGTGTTTACTGATCATAAAAGCCTTCAACATATTTTTGATCAGAAACAATTGAACATGAGGCAACGTAGGTGGGTCGAGTTAATAAACGACTATGATTGTGAAATTCGTTATCATCCCGGGAAGGCGAACGTGGTGGCTGATGCTTTAAGCAGAAAAGAACGAGAACCAATTCGAGTACGAGCGATGAACATAAAAATTCGCATGAATCTCAACTCACAAATCAAAGAAGTTCAACGAGAAGCACTTACTAAAGAAAATATAGGAAATGAAATAATGAAGAAGTATGCGAAGCAACTCGTTATGCGGGAAGATGGAATTCGATATTTTGCAAATCGTATTTGGGTACCGAAGTTGGGTGGATTAAGGAAGTTGATACTGAACGAGGCACATAAGACAAGATATTCGATACATCCTGGAGTTGGAAAGATGTACCAAGATCTTAAGACGCATTATTGGTGGCCTAATTTGAAGACAGACGTTGCAACATACGTTGGGGAATGTTTAACTTGTTCCAAAGTCAAAGCAGAACACCAGAAGCCGTCAGGGTTACTTCAACAACCAGAAATCCCAGAATGGAAATGGGATGGTATTACCATGGATTTCATCACAAAGTTACCAAAGACTGCCTGGGGATACGACACCATTTGGGTGATTGTTGATCGTCTCACCAAGTCTGCACATTTCTTACCTATAAAGGAAACGGATAGAATGGAGAAACTATTACGATTGTATATAAAGGAAGTTGTTTCAAGGCATGGAATACCTATTTCCATTATATCCGATCGTGATAGTAGATTTACCTCAAAGTTTTGGCAATCACTACAGGAGGCACTAGGAACTCGTTTGGATATGAGCACCGCATATCATCCGCAAACCGACGGGCAGAGTGAAAGAACAATTCAGACTCTTGAAGACATGCTCAGGGCATGTGTGATCGATTTTGGAAACGGATGGGATAAATATCTACCGTTAGCAGAATTCTCGTATAATAATAGTTATCATGCGAGCATTGGAGCTGCGCCATTCGAAGCATTGTATGGAAGGAAGTGTAGATCTCCTATATGTTGGAATGAAGTAGGAGATCGACAATTAACTGGTCCCGAGATCATACATGAAACGACTGAGAAGATAGTGCAAATCAAGGAGAGATTAAAAACAGCCCGTAGTCGCCAAAAGAGCTACGCCGATGTCCGAAGGAAACCATTAGAGTTTCAGGTCGGGGACATGGTTATGCTAAAGGTGTCACCTTGGAAAGGTGTGATACGTTTTGGAAAAAGGGGTAAACTGAACCCAAGGTACGTAGGCCCGTTTAAGATCATCGAACGCATTGGACCGGTAGCTTATCGGCTCGAGTTACCGCAACAACTCGCTGGAGTACATAATACCTTTCACGTCTCAAACCTGAAGAAGTGTCTTGCAAAGGAAGACCTCACCATTCCTCTTGAAGAAATCCATGTCGACGAGAAACTACAATTCGTCGAAGAACCAATCGAAATCATGGACCGTGAAGTTAAACAGCTCAAGCAGAGCAACATACCGATCGTTAAGGTTCATTGGAATGCTAGAAGAGGTCCCGAGTTTACTTGGGAACGAGAGGATCAGATGAAGCAAAAGTATCCACACTTGTTTCTCGATGACGCAAAATAGGTACAATTTTAAAATTTCGGGACGAAATTTATTTAACGGGGAGGTAATGTAACGACCCGCATTTTTTTTCGATCATACTATACTTATAAGATTAATATTTACATAAATTAAACCTTACCAACATGATAAGCAATCCAAATTGTCGAGATTTATATTTCCGAAAAGAGTTTTACACAACGTTTGATCGTCTAGTTTGACTGATGATATCACGAACTATACAATATATGATAATTATACGTTTGTGTATATACATGTATATATACATATTTAACATGATTAATGAATGTTTTAATATCTCATTTTGTATTAATAACAACAAGTTACAAGTATATTTTGAAACTACTAACTTAAGTTTTCAAAACGATAACTATACGTAACGTTATTTGACATAAATACTTAAGACTTATAATGTTATACATATATCGTATAAGTAATGTATTTAATCACTTTTAAAGACTTAAATACATAAAACCATATAAGTGTATTCACAAAAGATAGCTATATTTGAATCCTCATTCCATTTTTCACAAAATTTCTATACGTATACCTAGAGTATTTGTACTCGTATCATACCTAGCTTCTAGATGTATTTACTATTGGTATATACCAATAGGAAATACCAATGATCAGCCATGAATGATTAAGGGACATGATAACAACTTGTGGGAACCATCTTTAGTCATTTATCAAGACTTATTTGTAACAAAACAAAGTTATACATATCATGTATCTATATATCACGTTTTTATATGTGTATATATATACATGCTCATTTCCATTTTCTTCACTAGATCACTAACTCTAAAACACACACACTTATGAGCCTTAAACCCCTTAATCATCTCAGCTCACATCTATGAAAATCTAGCTTCAAAAACCATACTAAAACACCATAAGAAAACCATACAAAAACACTTCAAGAAATCCTTCCAAGAACACCAACTTACTTCCAATCTTTCATCCACTTCTATCACCCTTTTGATTCTAGCTTCTTACTCCTCTTTTACAGCAACCTAATCCAAGGAACTTGAGGTAGAATCTATGTTCATAACCTTCTTCGATTCATATATATATAGCTATCTTATTTTGTGGTACAAAAGTTTAACAACAAGAACATAGTTTGAATGTTTTCAAACTTGTTTGCAAACTAAATAGATCCTTCTAACTTAACTTTTAAAATACTTCAAGACCTGTAATATAACTTATGTATATGCTAATTTAACAAGGTAAAACTTGGTTTTTCAAAGTATAAGTATTTTTAGAAAAATGGTCATTAAATGATTTTGTTGTAACAAAAATGTTTAACTTCATATGTTTCACTAATGTTTCACTTATGCCGTATGATTTTGAATACAAACCAAGGTATTTACAGTTCATAGTCTTAAAGAAGAACTCGATCCAAGAAGATGGCAATTTGAATCAACGAAAACGGATTTGTAACGAAGAAACTATGACCGAAACAAAATTGGTTGTCCTAGATCATTTCAACTACGGGATCAATTGGAAAAAAATGATATAAATCACATATTTCTAAGATAACATGATATTTTATATATATGTACTCATAATTCAATTTCATATGGTTCAGGATCACCCGTAAGCAACACGAGAAGATTAATCATAAGATCCCATGATTGTACGCAACACGTCATTTGACAACACCGGTACTTTATGTACGCAACACGTCATTTGACAACACCGGTACCATGGGTCAAGATTAATCTCGACCAATACATATACGATGGGATTTTATTTATTTCGTTGGGGGTTTTGTTTATTGCGGGTATATTAAACATCTAAAAATGAACCATTAAAATTGAATTACTAACATCGGACTGCTAACTACGGACTAAGGAATTATCCAAAGTATTAAAAGTATAACAAGTATATATTTATAACGTTTGTTTAAAAATGAAAACATATTGATATATTATATATGGATAGGTTCGTGATATCAACCGGAAGACCGAGTCAAATTATTTATATCATCAAGACAAGAGTGAGTATATAGTCCCACTTTTAAACTCTAAATATTTCGGGATGAGAATACATGTATTTTATGTTTTACGATATAGACACAAGTAACTGAAAAATATGTTCTACGTTGAGTTGTACCACTGGCATACTTCCCTGTAGCTTGGTACCTAATATTTACAGCGGTATTGTAAACGCGAATCCTGTTGATAGATCTATCGGGCCTGACAACCCCAACCGGACTGGACGACCAGTATTCAACGGTTGCACAGTACTTCGTTTTGTGACTACACTTGGTACGGTGTAGTAAGATTTCATATTAAAGGGAATATGCGACGTGAAAATGTTAAGTATGGTTACCAAGTGCTCAACCACTTAGAATACTTTTATTAAACTGTTTATATATACGAAATCTTGTGGTCTATATATATATTGCTGCCGGCATTAAACCTATATCTCACCAACTTTATGTTGACCTTTTTAAAACATGTCTATTCTCAGGTGATTTCTAAAGCTTCCGCTGCATCATGTTGGATCTAACCAGGATCTTGCGTACGCATGTTTGTGTCAAAAATAAAACTGCATATCCGAGATGTTGTATTGTAAAATATGCTAGAAACCGTGTTGTTGTCATCATTTGTAAAGTTTGTAAGTCGAAGATTATCGCTAAACGTTAATCTTCTTTTTATTGTCTTAAGCTTGTAACAAAAATAATGGTTATGGTTTGTAATGTATAATATATGCAGTTTTCTTTCAAAAATGTCTCATATAGAGGTCAATACCTCGCAATGAAATCATACGTTATCTAACGCGTTCTTATGGTTAAGGACGGGTTATGACACCGGCGAGACCCAAAAATTGACGAATGTGAGTAGGAGTAGTAGGAGTCTCCCATTTGCTAATGGCTTCGATTTTCGTTGGATCGACTTTAATACCTTGGTCACTTACAACATGACCAAGAAATTGAACTTCCTTTAACCAAAATTCACACTTGGAGAATTTGGCATAGAGTTGTTCTTGTCTTAAAAGTTCAAGCACAAGTCGGAGATGTTGTTCGTGCTCTTCTTCATTTTTAGAATAGATCAATATGTCATCAATGAACACAATAACGAATTTATCGAGATACGGTTTGCACACGCGGTTCATAAGATCCATGAACACCGCCGGTGCGTTAGTGAGACCGAAAGGCATGACAAGGAATTCATAACTACCATAACGAGTCCGGAAAGCGGTTTTGGAGACATCTTCCCCTTTAACCCTTAGTTGATGATAACCCGAGCGGAGATCGATTTTCGAATATACACAAGACCCTTGTAGTTGATCAAAGAGGTCATCGATGCGAGGAAGAGGATATCGGTTCTTAACCATCAATTTATTTAGTTCACGATAATCAATGCACATTCGTAGGGATCCGTCTTTCTTTTTAACAAACAAAATCGGAGCGCCCCAAGGTGAATGGCTAGGTTGGATGAAACCACGATCAAGTAGTTCTTGGATTTGACTTTGCAATTCTTGCATTTCAGATGGAGCGAGTCTATATGGTGCACGCGCTACGGGTGCGGCTCCCGGAATAAGATCGATTTGGAATTCAACTGGTCGATGAGGTGGAAGACCCGGTAATTCGTCGGGAAATACATCGGAAAAGTCACTAACAATTGGCACATCTTCGATACGCTTTTCGTCGGCCTCGACTTTCTTAACGTGAGCAAGAATCGCGAAACAACCCTTGCGAAGTAGCTTTCGAACTTTAAGGCACGAAACGAAATTGAGTCCGGTGCAATTTTTGTCGCCATAGACAATCAATGGTTCACCATTCTCGATAGGAATTCGAATTGCGTGAAGATCGCAAAGAATGTGAGATTTATTTTTGACCATCCAATTCATACCGATTATTACATCAAAACTCCCTAATTCCATGGGTATCAAGTCAATTTCAAATTTTTTACCCAAAATGTTCAAAGTACACCCCCGGTAATATTTGTCGGCACTTAAGAGTTTTCCGTCGGCCACTTCGATGGAATAAGTAGTATCTAAAGGGTGTGGTGGAGTGCAAAGGGTAGGAGCTAAAGTCTTGGACACAAAACATTTATCGGCACCCGAATCGAATAAGCAAGTAACATAAGAGTTGTTGAGGAGAAACGTACCCGTGACTAGTTCGTTGTCATCTCGGGCTTCCTCGGTGTTGATGTTAAAGGCTCGGCCTCGGTTGTTGGGGTTGGTTTTCTTTTTCGGGCATTCGTTCTTATAATGGCCCGTTTGGCCACACTCGTAACAAGTGACCGTTTTTGGAGGATTGGGCCCCTTTCGAGCGACGGGGGCGGTGCTTGTGCAATTGTTGGCCCTATGACCAACTCCTTGGCAACGGTGACAAATTAGCTTGTTACATTCGCCGTAATGATGTTTGTGGCACTTGTTGCACAAAGGTAAGTTTCCGACATAACCCTTCTTGCCGTCGTTGTTGAAGGGCTTTTTGGTGAAGGTGTTGTTGTTGTAGTTAGTTGATGGAGTGGCTTCCCATTTCCTTTTGTTGCCACCCGACTTGTCCTCGGCCTTAGGAGCCGGCACTACGACTTCGTCAACCGTTTCGATTAATTGACGAGCCATGTTCATAGCGGCTTGATGAGTAGCGGGTTTGGATGACATCACCCCTTGTTTGATGCTTTTTGGAAGACCGAGCATGTAGAGCTCAATCCTTTGAGATTCGGGGTTAACAAGGTTAGGACACATTAAGGATAGTTCGGCGAAGCGTTGATTATAAGCCTTAAGATCGTTTCCGACCGCTTTCAAAGCTCTTAGTTCTTCCTCGAGCTTTCGGGTTTCTTCGCGCGGAAAGTATTCGCCAATCATCTTTTCCTTCAAATCGGCCCAAGAGAGGGCATGAGCTTCATCGGTACCCACCGATTGAACATAGGTGTTCCACCAAGTGAGAGCAACACCGGAGAACGTGTGGGTGGAGTATTTGACCTTGTCTTGATCCCGACAACCGCTTATGCTAAAGACGGCCTCGGTTTGTTCAAACCAACGAGTAAGCACAACCGGTCCACCGGTTCCATCATAAGTGTGAGGTTTGCACCCCATGAAAGCTTTGTAGGAGCATCCCTCGTTTGAGTTACCGGCCCCATTGTTGTTGTTGTTGTTGTTGTTGTTGTGGTTGTTGTTATTGTTATTGTTGTTGGAAGAGTGACCGGCCATGGCCGCATCTACGGCGGTAGCTATCATCCGTTCGAGAGCTTGTTCGGGAGTTTCATTGCGGCGTACACGACGAGGAGCCATTGTTCCTTCAAAACAAAATAATACCGTTGGTTAGTATTCTAAATAATACTAACCGTGATATGGGATAAAGATAGAGAGAAAATTATCCTTGACCCGCCTTAAATTCTTTATGTCATAATGTCGGTATGTTCATATGAGTCACCGTAATATAATTTCCGGGAATTATATTACCCTAATTCATATGTGCATTCGACATTACGTCATATAGTCAAGGTGGCGTGTCAATTAAATTATATAACGCAAGATTTAGATAGAATAAGAGTAGATATGAGTAGAAGAGTTAGAGTATAAATGCACAATTTGTCAAGTAATTCCTATGTCAAGTCTATATGCCGGTTGTAGTCTAGACTCACCAATGTACCCTAAGACTCGGGGTTGACACCAATGAACTCTAAATCCCTACAACCAAAGCTATGATACCACTTGTAGCGACCCCGACAAATCGTCAAATGACGGCGTCATCTACGTATGGTCCCATTACATGGTCGTAAGTCTTTATAACAAAGTTTGACCGAAAAGTATGTCGCATTCATTTCATAAATAAGGGTGTTTCAAAGTTTACAAAAGTAGTTTCCATAACAAGTACATAACAATGTTTAAAGTTGTATGAAACACGTGCGACACGATTAAAAGTAGTCAAAAAGACGCTCCACGTATGCAAGTATACTCGACATCCAATGCAAGTATCAAATAGTATGAGCGGAAGCATGTATCACCTAAGTTCAAGGACCTGAGAAAAACATAGAGAATCTGTCAACGAAAACGTTGGTGAAATCATAGGTTTAAACAAGTAAATGAGTAATAGTAAGTTGAACCACAAGATTTGCAACATCGATAAAGCCATAGTACATTCTAAAAGTTAATATTCACGAGCACCCAATTATCAAAGCTTAACGTTCCGTCCGTTGAATACCCCATCAATTAGTGCTAGAACAACACTGTTCCCGAAAATATATTTCATTCGTAAACGGTAGCGAACCGTTTGAATGAGGGTTTGTCAAACCCATATGGCCATATAACATAAGTTCTCGCTTACACCATCTGATGTAACTAATGATAATCGGATTGGGGATTTTCGTTCTAAACTCGTATGTAGAATGTTTGTTTTCCCGTCTTGTGTTCACTTAGTTCAAAAGTATCGTTTATGTTTTCTCATCCCAAAAGTAAGTTAAAAGAGTAAAAGTGGGACTATGATCTCACCTTGTATGCACGAACCAAAAAGTACTTCGACAAGTAACGTGTGCAAAGAACAATGCTAGTCTTGACCTAAACAAATAGGTTGTATCAATAACGATAGTCACGAAGGGTCAAAGATGTTCAATTAGTCCTATGGCTCAATACGACTCGATTAATATAGCATGTGAATCAAATCATCAAGTTTTATGCAAGACACAAGTATAAAAGCATGTTAGAAAGATTGCATAATTAATTGATTAAGTTTGACAAAAAGTCAAACTTGGTCGGTCAAAGTCAACGAAAAAGTCAACACGTTCGGGTCGTGTCCCGAACTATTTTTCTGAGGTTCTTAATCATGTATGAGCATGTTAGGACAAGTTACATGTGAATCGGAGGTGCGTAGCATAGCAAACATTATTCAAAAATTGACCAAGTTGGACAGAATTCTGGCCAGGCCATTTGGCGCGCCGCGCGGGGTAGGGGCGCGCCGCGCCACCATCTGTGCAGGTCTGTTTCTGTTTTTCCCAAGTATGCACGAGCCAAAACCTTTTCCAACCCAACTCTTGACCCGCAAACACTTATAATGCCTATTATATATCGTTGGAAAGGTAATTTGACGAGGAATACAACTAAGCACATTTCATCAATCAAACTTCCACTTACAATAACCAAAAACCGTAATTAAACATTCATAATCAAAGTTTAAGTTCCAAAAACGCATTTTATGATTCGGGCAACCAATTTACATGTATTTTATGCCGTTTCGAAGGTAATCAAACACACATTGCAACAAAACACTTAACAACAATATCTCATAGCATTTGACGCATCAAAAGTTCATGTAAAGCTCATCAAACCCTAATCCAAAATCACAAATTCAACAATCTTGCATATGAAACTAATCCATGTCAACCTACATACCAATTTGAAGCTAGTGATGCTAGGAACACAATTAAAACATGAACTTTCATCATTCAACAACATATGAACACCTAAAACTCAAGATTAAGCAAGCATTCTTTCAATATGAACTAGTTACATCAAAATATCAAAAACGAGCATACAAATCACATAAACAAACTAGACTCGAGCCATAGACACTAATTAACAACCTTATAACTTAAAAATCTCAAGAACACAAGAATTAGTGATTTTAGAAAGTTACCCAAAATTGATGAAATCGGTATGGAAACGAAGAGGAGATCACGAGGAGTTCAAATATGCTATTTGTTTTGATCGAATCCTTCTTGAACGAATTTGGATGATGATTGAAGGTTTGAGGGTTTTGAGAGAAAAAGGTGAAGTATTATTTGGGAGGTGATAAAATGAATGGAGAGGAAAGAGTTGACTAGTTGACCTAGTCATCTCTTTCTCCATTTGGCAACTTTAGTCCCTCAATTTAGGAAACGGGTACGGGAATTACCTAACCGAGATAATTCAAACGCGTATTAACGAGATGTGTTATAAACATATAACGGAACTTAAATAGTTAAACGGAAAAGTAAACGGAAAAAAGGCGAGATGTTACACATCTCACGTTATCTCTCTGTTAAACTTCAGAGATTTCGATCAACAAATGGAGCTCTGAACCACCGTAACTCCAGATCTACAATGGCGTCGTGCTGGTGATCGATTGCAAAAGCAATTAATTAGTATAAATTCGGTGTCGGAAAATTTAAACCACCAGAATATTAGTTTCAACTTGCCGGAAAATTTCGAGATTCCATATGTGATATTTAACATTAATTGATTTTTATTTCTGTGTTCATTTGTTGAATCAAGTCCAATCGTATGATGAAATTGGTTCCTTCGGTTATAACAAAAGTGAAAGCGAGACAAAAAGGAAGTGGTTATGATGAAATTGGTTCCTTCATTTGTTGATTTTTATTATCATTTTATGTGATTATTAGTATCTATAGCTCGTATATATATACATACGCATATAGTTCGTTCTTGGTTTTTATATGAAGTCGTATATGTTCCCAAATACATGATAACAGAGGAGTACCGACTGTTTGATATAATTTTTGGTTTGGTCTGGTTTTGATTCGGGTTTAATTTGATTAGTTCCATCTCATAAATATTTAAGATTCTTATTTTATAAATATTAGGGTTCTTATTTTTTTGAATTGATATGAAGATTTAAAGGGATGGGGAAAAGTGACAAAAGGAAGTGGTTAAATGACAAAAATATCCTCACATGTTTGGCACATGATCAAGTTTAACGGAAATATAGACGTCTGTTAAGCGGAAGGACAACAAGAGTTACTTTTTCAAAGAATAGTGACGACACCAGTTAAAAAAAAAGTTTAAAGACGACCCTAGTGATTTGGGTACAAGTTCAAGGACGACCTGAGTAATTTTGTCTTCTGCAAATATCACGATATCTATTACTGTGATCGCCTTGATGATCACCATTTCAAACTTTCTAGCTATACATAATACATATATGAACACTAATGTTGGAGTATGTAACTTCATCGTTAACATTTCGTTTACGTGGTTTTATCATACCTGCCAAACAAGGTTGAGGACTATCATTACTGATAAAATGCAATGTGTTATTAGGTTCTGTTTCATCACTTCATTAAGCTCTTTCACTACTTTTTGTTCTTAGCCTTCTTCAGGTTTTGGATACCGTATTGTTTGCGTTGGTTGGTTGTGAGTTGGCTTCCAGTTCATCCTCCAACTTTCCCAACTGTTGATTTTGAAATGAATTGTTCAAATTAGAGATGTTGATAAGATAATATAGTGTGAACCCGAATGACAAATTCACACATATTTACTTTGTATTTTACACCAACTTTAAAGGTAGAACTCTCAACCACCTGATTGCATAATGCATAGTACTGTAAAGGCTATCGCTAGGTCAAAAGCATCTTATGAAATAAAATGGATGTTACTCAACTATAAAGCCATTGGATGCTACGCTGTGACAGATTTAAAGTTTAATACTGTAACAAGTTCACATAATAACTAACTAGGATCCGGTTTGGTAAACTGCTTCTGTTAATTAAAATTGTTAAAAGAAACAGGTGGGATTAAATGCACTTAGTAGTTCACCTTGAGATATCTTAATTCTTAGATAGGATTGAATGTTATAAGAACATATTCACTGATATTTGTAAATAGCAAAAGATGTGTGAAAAGAGATTTTGTTGTTGTAGCATAAAAACAATAATAACTGCTTTTCATACCTCAAACACGTTATTCAAATATGACAAATGGTATACTCCGTATTTGGCAAAACTAGCTCTAATTGGGAATGGTAGCTTATAATTAGAAGGGGTTGAGGAGCCTTGTTTGCCAATCAAGAGTACTTTTTCTCATTGATTTGAGATCTAAGTAAAGCTTTTACATTGAATGTGATTTACTATTTTGTTGCACACGAACGTTCCTTCCCGCATACGGCTTTTTTCCTATTTTCCATATTGAATAACCGGATATCCATTTGATAGCTTGCCATAATTGTTTGCCAATATCAGTTTTTAATAATGCACGTTTCTGTTACAGACTTCATCTAGATTATGTGGTGTTGCACGAATTAAGTTCCACCATTTGAACGCCTGTAACCACCAGACTTCTTTAACGAGGTAGCAAGAAACGCTGCTGGATTTGGTCCTCCAATGGTATGAACCTCATGCTGTCAAAAAGTTTGCCAGATAATAATGCTGACACTTTAATTACTGTAGTTCTTTTACTGTACTCTGACATTTTGATAGTCTATCAGAGAAGGTGTTCTTTCGATTAGTTGGTTTTTCTGTGTTTTGGTTGTTTATTATGAGTCCAATTTACCATTTTGTGTTTGGATTTCAAGTTCAAATAATCGAGTTGGCTATAAAACTAAACCCACACAGTGACCATATCTTGTATAGAAAAAATATTCCATCATGATCAAACACGAGCACCCAACGGAGTATTAGATCACAATTATACTACTGGAGTATAAGGGTCACAGTCAAGCTAACAGGCACTACTTATAAAAATGGAAAGCGTCAAATGTTGAAAATCACCCAAATTTCATTTTTAACCATCTACATATTTTTTGGTCAACGTATTTACATTGTTACATATTTTTTCCCTGACAAGAATTTGTCTAATACCAGTTTTTATTCTGACCCGTATTGATGCAGTGAAAGTTCATCTTTTTAAGCTAGTCTATATCCATATCGCAATTTACTATCAGGTTCTTTAAAAAACATGATCAACAAAATAAGATAAGTAAAATCATCAGATAGAAATATATATAACAATCCTACAAACATGATAACATAACTATCATAGGGTTCAGCCTTTGGTGTAATTTCGTGTTACACATTTCAAGTGAGAATAACCAAAAGTAACAAAGTTTTGTGTTTAAACATAGGATTCCTTTTAGGAGAACAAACACGTAGAGAAGTTACGAGTTAAAAGTTGAGTAATTATAGAAAGAAGGAACGCGCAGTGAACACAATTTTACAAATCAACATGACCCCACATGTTCTGGTCATCAGATTGAGAGTCTCCTAGAAAGGAACCGAGGTTGGGTTTTACTACAGGCGGGTCGTTTCCAAGTGGAAAGTTCCAAAATGTATCAGACTTCTCAAAGAATACGTAGACCAAGATTGCAGATGCCAAAAATAGCCCTATAAGCAAAAGGTACAACTGCCATTCTGTACCAGAAATGAAACAGTTGCATTAGTTATAGAGAGGATTTCTGTGTGTCTCTCTCTCTCCGTGTGAGAGAGAGAGAGAGAGAGAGAGAGAGAGAGAGAGAGAGACCTTTCCAATCAGCAGGAACATTTAGCTTGGTTATCATAGCTCCCCATTCATTAGAAGTAGATAAAACAACCCTGCACAAGTGCACCGACACGAGTTAAAACAAGAAAGCGAGTTCATAACAAGGATCTTTCTCAAGTAAACAATGATATATCCAAATAACAACACTCGCAGAACCGATTGGAACGGGACCACTGGACAGCTGGACTTGTGTTACAGCGTAAAATTCTAAACGGCTTAGCCAACACATAGTAGTTAAAAAAAACATATACCTTTCACTGGGACAGAAATCGAGAAAGGTGACAGGAAAACCCAAGTGAAGTCTCTTGCTCCAGTGACTCACCTCCATCTTCTTCACTGACACTACACACACATCACCATCTTTACTTCCCCTGTAACATTAATATGTTTCGTATGAGTTTAGTTGACAGAAGTACCTAGCCTCGCTCACTAGAGATTAGCAACTTTGGTAATATAATCTACTACTTTTTTATATGTTATAGTGATCTCAATAAGAGAGTGCTAAATCATTAATAAAGTTGACTATTTTCATTAACAGGTCAACTATGTGTGTCGATGAAAGCAGAGACAATTACAAGTCTTTTTCTCAAGGGTAGAATCACTGTTATTTATTGGCTGATGAGAAAACATAAATACAATTTTTAGAACCTTATTAAGTTACATCTGTTTGATCACTGACTGCATATTTATATACAGACGAAACAACAGCGATAAACTGTTGAACCAAGACACTTACTGTGCTAGATACTTCCCATCCAAGCTGATTGACATTACGCACGCAGGCTTTTTAAGAAGTCTTTTAAATCCAATTCTATTCCATGTACTGATATCCCAAACAACTGTCGTTGATTTATTGTCTGCAAATATATCCAATTACCCAAGAGGAATATAAAAAAACAAAGAAAAATTTATACTCCGTACTCCAGAAAAATAACTTAATCATATTACCACATACGAAAATATATATAAAAATACCTTTTTGGACAGTGCAAAACAAAAATGGTTTTGTTCCATCCTTGGAAAATCGACACAGTTCAATTTTCTCCCCCTACAATGTACAAAAAAGAGAAAAACTAAGCATTATAACGATAGAATTAACAGGAAATTTGGCGTTATCAGAGTTTGTCAATAATTTTATCTTACTGAATTTCGAGTCAAAGAGTTCACTGGAACACCATCATTCGCATTCCAAATCCTAGCGGAGCCGTCAGTGGACGTTGAAGCTAAGAACTCCGAGTCTAGGCTGAGAATACAATATCAATAAGACAGAAAAAAAAAATGAAAAAGATATTTTACAAATACATAATAGAGAACAAAAAGACTTAGTGGGGTGATCATATCATAGTATTGACCATAAAAGATTATTACAAAGAAACGCAAAATAATAGATATTAAATTTACCCACTACGCTCTCATATACTTGTACAAAGATTAGGTAAATTATGTGAAAACCTTAAACAAATACAAAGAGAACAGTTAGCACATGGAATCATATTCAGTTTCAATTAGACCACATCAAATCTTAGTCAAAGTTAAAATTTCCAATTTTGATTTATTCAGGTATCACGTGACAATGCTCAAGGTTCGACTATGAAATGATAGCAAACAATAGTAAACTAAAATGCATACACAAGTTTTGAGAGTAAACTATACTTTTACAGACTAGTTTCAAGCTTTACAAAGAAATGTGTGTTATCAAAAATGGTTATGGTGAATATTAAGTTTTTATACCAATGGTACTAAAGGCATTTCACATTTATTAGTACAGGCAAGATTCACTGGCGCCAAAAATCTTTAAAACTGACATGGTATGCCAAAGCATGTAGTAAATGAAATGATAAAGTTTTAGGAATACAGGTTTTACATGATGAACATTCAAAAATCTATCCACCTGAAATCCATATCGTTGAAAGACTTGTGAGCTTTTGATTCATCTACTACGACGCGCATGCTTGGCCACTCGTGTATTCGGAGATGCCCATCCTATACACAGTTAACCAAACAAGAATTAACTGCAGTTTAGATAATAAGACGCAAACAATAAGCTCTGTCGTTAAACTTACCACCCCTCCAGCAGCAAATCTAGATCCATCAGGGCTAAAGGCTAAGCATTTTTGTGGTCCTACATCTTGGAGTGGTTTTAGGTCTTTGTTCACCATCTTAACATTAATGTCTTGACCATACAATTGAAATAACCTGCACACCATTTATAAGGATCTTCTAAGTAAACTTTTCAACAATATATGCCAACAACATTGAAAACATTTAAACAAAATGAGCACAAACATTTCCGAAAAGGATTAAATTGTTTCGTATAATAATATTTTGTATCATGAACATGACTTACAAATAAGATTAACAAACTACTTAATCAATCCCAACTACATCCGGTTCCTATAGTTAACTAATTTTACAGTCATCATTTATCTCAGTACAGAAGATAATTAGATAAATTATGTGACTGTTTGAGTATAAATAAAACTAACCTGCATCCACCCCTAGCGGTAGAGCATACAATATCATCACCGCTTGGATGCACAGCTAGACTCACTGGATCACATCCTTCTTCAAACTCATAAGTAACCTAAACTCCTCCAAATAATTAACAAAAATATTCAACATCTACAGTATTGTTAGTTACTTAAACACACACATGTCGATATATAAAGAGAGATACCGAAGGAGATGAAGATAGACAGTTTGTGATACGATCGAATGTGAAAATTTGAAGGGAAGCAGGAAGATCGCCGTGTTTTGACTTCCCTAAGGCAACTAAATGAGCATTTTCCGGCCGCCGGATCCAGGATGCACAAGTAACCGTGCCTTGCTCAGCCGTAATGCCGCCGTCCATATTTCGGTGGTGAGATAGAAGGGAGGGTTTTGGTATTTTGGGGGTAATTTAAAAAGTTAGTTTTTGTTAATTTAGGAATGATAAATAAGTCAACTACGTACTATATAAACAAGAATATGAATTGGATGGTCAACTATGTGATTGGATCGGATCAAAACGGATATCCGGTGTAAACGATTCGGTGAGACGGTGCTGTTAACGCGTGGGCCGGCACCTGCCGTTAATTACTAAGTGGGGACCCACATAATCATTCACTTTTTTACAATTTTGGGTAGTTTCATTCACTTTTTTATTTTAAAATTCAAAGACAAATAAATCACTTAGCGATCCTTTTAACTTGAACTAGTTTATAATGTGATGACCCGGGAATTTTCGATTAAATTTAACTTAATCTTTATATGATTTCGATACGATAAGCAAAGTCTGTAATATTGAGTCTCGAAAACTTTGAACTGTGTTCATGCATACATTTGACATTTGACCATTCTCGACGATTCACGAACAATTATTTGTAAATTGATACATATATATATATATATTTACTTTAATTTGAAATAATATACGATTAAATTATTAGAACTAAATATGTAAAAATAATATAAGATGTAATGGGAAATATTATTATATGCATATATATATATATATATATATATATATATATATATATATATATATATATATATATATATATATATATATATATATATATATATATATATATATTCAATATATTTATTTATGTAATAAAACATGTTACTAAAATGTGTTTATATATACATATACATATAGTATATTGAAAATACGATTTCGAGCTTAAATAGTAAACGTCAGTACAACTCGGTTGGCATTTCGCCAGCGCTCATATAGTTCTAATACGTGTTTAAAAAGATTGAAAATAAAAATTGAACTATAAATTAATTACGAAGATTTTAGGTTTGATAAAAATATTTTTACCCTTTTAAGTTTAAATATTTGTACTCCGTATATATTAATTGGAACAGAAAATAAATATTTATCGAACATTTTTTATCAGGTTTCAATCAGATAATGAGTGAAATAATTAAATATATTTAATCTAAAAATTTAGGATTTTTAGGAACATTTTTATACGTTAACTGTTTAGCAATGGACATGATATAGTCATCCGGGATAAACTGTCGGTACAACAGACAAATATATTGATGGCTCTTCTGTTTGTGATTCAATTCACATGTTTTAAGTATAACAACTCTCATATTTTCATACCTGAATTGACTAATTTGACAATAGAGTTGTTATCCATACGTAATATATAATTAAATTTGACATTGATCAAATATTTATTTTTAGTCGACACTTTTTGTTAACTAAAGTTTACTCTAATTATATAAAATAACTTTAGTTAATATTAATATTAATGCTATTATATATAAAACTATATGAAACATAATTATTAATTAAATGATAAGTTATTTTAATCATTATATATATTTTTTTAGCTTATAAAAAAGATATTTTTTTTATAAGTTAAATAATGAGCCCATGAATTTTGACTAAATATTTTCAAAAATAAAAACTTATTAAAAACATTTTTAACATGTTTTTATTTTTTGTCAAAATTGGCACCTTTATTTTATTTATATTTTTTCTTTTCACCAACCATTTTATTCCTATAAATACCCACTTCCATTTCATAAAAACTTGTATCAAATCTTTGGAAAAACTCTCTCACAAACTTGGGAAAGTACTTGAGGTATTTTCTATATTTTTTTATCGAATTGCTTTTATTTTTTTTGTATATTCTTTAAAAATTCTAATTTAATATATATAAATTATTTTTACATGTTATAATTAGTATTATAAGTATTATGATGTATAAAAATAATTTTGATAATTTATGGAATATTATTTATAATTAAATACGAATTATGTAGTATTTAAACATAAAAATAATATAAAATTCGTAATAAAATATTAAACAATAATAAAAATCATTATAAATTTTTTTTGAGATTATTATACTTTTATAAACAATCAAAAATTATAAAAATTAAATAAATGGGACGATTATTATTTAAAAATAATTTACCTTTACATTATTCTAAACCGAGAGAAATAATAAATAAAATACAAAATAAATACAAACGTGTATTAAGTATTTTTATAAAAATTTTATATGATTAGTAGCATCACTAGATACTTTAAAAATAATATAAAAATTAATTTTAAATTATTTTTCCTATTTATTTAATTATAGGCCGATTACAATAGTTAAATAATTAGAAAACATTAAATAAATAATATTTTGATATAAAATTTGATTTAATAATTTTTATAACATTTTTACATAATATAGAACCTGTAAAAAATATAAAATTATTTATTTAGGTCGATTTAATATTTATTACCTAATTAAATTTGATTAATATAAACTGAGTATTTATATAAAGAAAAGTGGGAAATAAATACAAAAACTTGATAAAATTATTTTTATAAAATATCCTTCTGAATTATATAATTAAATAAGTTTATAAAAAATTATAAATATAATATTTAATGAATTAATATTCGAATTAACATATATTAGTATGATTTTCGATTAACATAAGTATATTACATATACTAAATTAATGTTATTATTATAACTTACGGTTAATAACTAAGTATACTATATAATAAAGTATAATGCTTATAATGTAAGTTAATAACAATACATTATTAATAAACACTTATTTTATAACTATACTAATTTAATAATAATAACTTATAGTATATAATATAAGATAATCAAATTGTTAATACATTAATAAATATAATATAACATATATAATAACATATAAACCTAAAGTGAAGGTTAATCAAAGATAATGTACAATTCATGTGAACTTCATCGCTACTCACGGTCGTAAGTGAATGATGTCTATGTTGCCATTTATGGGTAAGCTTGTGGATCTCGAATGCCATGACTTAGATTCTGGTCAAGAGTCCTGGGCCCCCGGTTACATCTGGTCATTCCTGACTTATTTGATAGCAACGAAGTTTGAGTAAAGTTATACAACGTCTTGCTAAAGATTAACCCGAACTTTCTAAAATTGGAAAATTTCTATAAGTGAAAACTTTCCATAAATAATAACCTTCCGAAAATGGAAATTCTTTAGTGAACCATTACTATCAATATAGTACTATATACTATTGTCTGTTAGGAATTGTCTGATCATACGTTCTATCTCTAGGTTGAGATCTCGGTCACGTCCTTCCGTTCAATTCTTTCGTGGAATACTTTTTTGTGCTACTAAGGTGATTTTCATAGCCCCACTTTTACTGTTTACTTAACTATTTATAACTTTTGGGGTGAGACACATGCTTGCTTTATAACTGTTTTATGCTTAGACACAAGTACTAAATTGTTAACTATGCTGTCATGCTTTGATTCATGCTAAATCCCTACCGTAATATCGTTAATTGCTACGTTTAAATGCAAACTTAATTATTGTGAGTAGGCCTATTGAGAGTAACGTCTCTAACCATTTGACCGTTGGTCTTTGGTTACATAATAATGATTCCACGACACTGACAGTACAAGGTGTCATAGGGTAAATTGTTTAGTAGCGATATTACAAACTGAAGCAACACTTTTAGATTGATATATCTATATTGATCAACTTTAAACTAAATCTTGTGGTCTAAAACTTTGGATATTATTTATAAACCTATGAATTTCACTCAACCTTTTTAGTTGACACTTTAAGCATGTTTTGTCTCAGGTAATGATTGAGCTAGCTGCTACTTGCTACTAGATGATTGATGTATACTTTGCTGCTTGCATGGAATCCATCATTCATATTTATCATTTTGTTTAGACATTTCCCATTTACTGTACTCTTATGATGTAAAACTTGAATAATGCTTCCGCTGTTTATTTAATAAATAAAACGTCTCATTTAGAGTCGTTCTCGTTTGTACAACTGTGATTTGATATAATTAGTCACAAATACCCTAGGCCCTATTTGGGGCTGTGACAGATTGGTATCAGAGCAGTGCTGTTGTAGAGAACCAGGATTGCATTTTAAGTGTGCCTTATACAATTAGGTACCTTAGCAATGTAGGACTACAACTTTCCTTGACTATAGTGCCTTTAATTGTTGCCTTTAATTGTTAAATGTTACACTATACTTTAGAAACTTTACTTATCTTAGAATGCCAAGTCAATCTAAGAACTCTATTCACTTTTCTAAGTACTATCCAATTACGCCACCGCGTTTAAATGCGACACTACGATTTCTGAAATTCTCGACATTCCTAAGTCATCTATCATGGTTTGTGTATTACATATGTAGTACATGAAATATTATCCATGAATTTTGAAACTCCTATATTTTTTACTATTCATGCTCAAACGTATATAACTCCCTATTATATCACGTACCTATATGCCTTATGCCTTTATGCATCGGTTTGCGAACCAGAAAATGTTATTGAGTTATCGAGAATCTCAAAGACATTATAATGTCATCACTATTCATATTCATTACTTTATTTGCTTTCTTGTTGTTTTGATCATTGAATTTTCCTGACGGATGACGTCTACGAAACTATAGAATAGAAAGCGTTTGGATTACTGATTTAAAGGATCCTATAGCTTAAGCCCCTGGACCTAAATAGGACATTACGAATTGAAAATCTTTAATCAAAAGATTACCAGATTACATACTTATCATCTAGACACGTCATACTACCATTATTAGAGTATAGACACATCATATCTTATTATATCTTATCGTATCTATCCCAATAATCTTTGTCTAACACTTTTCCTAAATTTCCTCCGTAAATTACGGAAATCTTTTTGCTACATATACATATTCAAGGAGATGAATATATCATCCAGTATTCAACACTAATCTCATATCAAACCCTAATTCAAATCACATAATATGGATTTCTCAACCGATTCCTCGAGCTCCAATGCCAGCGTAACCGGAACAAACGAACCAATCAACCATCATCTATTTTGGATGAATTGGGGATGGGTTCGTAGTAAACTTAATCAATGGAGACAAGAAGAAGGTAATCCCTTCCACCAACCGAATTCACCTCTTGGTAAAGAACCTGAAGCACTTACCGGCGAACCCGTTCGAAACACTATTTTCACCCTCATTTCCAGAATATCTAGTCACGAATATATAATATCTAAAATTCTAGATCTTATTCATCCACTTGTCCGAACCGCCAATCATCCCGGAATAATAGAAGAAGTCAACGAGCTTCGCGCTCGAGTGGTGGCTCTGGAGAATATGGTGCGAAACCTACGAACACCAGCATCAGCACCAGCAGCATAACCAGTACCATCAGCATCACCACCAACAGCATCAGTTTCACCAACAACGACATCCGCATCCCACGCCTCAACATCACACTCAGTACCTCGAACATCAACATCATACGCCCCATAGATACTAAGGAATATTAGTAATAATGAGTTAAGATGTATTGACTCATTCTTCCTGAAGAACTATATATGTATACTTTATATATATGGATTGGAACAATAATAAATCTTTTCGTACTAAGCTATTACGTGTGAATCTTAACTAGTATGTACTACTTGGTTAATTCATATCACAATATGCTATGATGTATATCCTTTGTTAACGACTTAACAATCGTTAATCACCGCTTCAACAAAATAAACTCTGTTTCATAATAAACCAAGTGTATTACTCATATACAAGATTGATTGTATACTTCCATTTTTGATATACTCGAAACTTTTTAAAAAAACATTATTCGTGTCTTGTGAATTTCACAAGGATTACACGAGCACCAACATCATACACCAAGGTATATCTATAACAATGAACGATGAACTATTGAATCATAACTTCATTAGCGAAATATTTCGCGACAATTATGAAATCTCTAAGATTTTGGAGATTATTTACTCTCGTTTCAACAGCAAATTAAATGAGTTTAATATTATATTACTCATTAAACCTATCTGAAGAATACATATATAAACGTATATCTTCATAAAGATTGTAATTCTTTTGTACAAACTGTTAATTGTGAAAATATTTTAACGGGTAGGTAATATCTGAGAAATATTTAGATTTCACATTAATATGTTACACCGTATATTCTACAAATTCTGATTCAATAATCAGTAACTATACATCCACAAGATATATGTATCATTTCACTAAAAAAAACAACCATCTTCATACAAATTCAATTATCTATTCTAATTTTGACATATCAGAATCCAAGTAAAGCTTTAGCAGGTGTTATCCTTCTAAAAAAATACTACATTCATGAATTATATTCATTCGTATTCTATGATGAATTATCACATCAAACCACCGAAATTATCGTTCATTTCTTTTGAAATCAACAACGCCTATTCATCAACCATTAGATCCATTGACGATTACAATCAGTGTTTAATCATCTAAAAACGAAATTTCTTGAAACCATCTCGGATTGATAACCAATGATTCAAATATGGCTGCATTAAATGCAGAGGAAACAGCAAAATTGTAGATGGTCTCTGTGATGACCCGGAAATTTCGACTAAATTTAAACTTAATCTTAAATGATTAATGACTTCGACACGATAAGCAAAGCCTATGAAGTTGAATCTCAAAATTTTGAACTATTCAATTACCCTTCGGTTGTTCTCAACGATTCGCGAACCATTATATGTAAACAGATACATATATATACTATAACTTGAAAACGTAACAAAGTTTTAATTGCATGATACCGTACATTAAACTTATTGGTTTATATATCTATTTGAATATATATGATTTCAAGTTATTTAGTAAACGATAGTAACATTCGATTATTGATTCGATTGATATTTAGATAAGTTAACTAAAACGTTTAAGATGAACAAGTAAAATACTAATTTGCTACAGTATTTTCAAATTGCTACAGTACCCAAAATGCTACAGTGTTTTCAAAAATCACTATTTGCTACAGTGAAATTGACTTTGCTACAGTAAAAAATGGCTTTGCTACAGTAACTTTGCTACAGTAACATTATTTCAAAATGAAAATGTATATATTATATATATATATTAACAAATAGCGAGACGATGATTTATAGAAGTAAATGACCAAAACATTTGAAAGTTTAAGATATACTATGAGTGGTATAGTTTATGGATAATTTAAGACTATATTTTGACAAAGGTACGTGACACGAAACGTAAAATGCAAGTTTTCTAAAGGTACGAAAGGACATTCGAAAAACTGGAACCGGGACATAAGTCGAGTGATGACGTACGACTTATCGGAACAAAAATTACAAGTCAACTATGCACGTGAATTTAATATAATATATAATTAATTATTTAAATTATATATATTATATTAATATTTTATCATGTCGACAAACAAATGGACAAATGATTCTGAGCTGGAAATTGAGGCCATGCGATCGCATGGCCATCATGCCCAAAATCCATGCGATCGCATGAGGCAAAATTTCAGGCCAAGTGCTATAAATTCTCGAGTTTTGGCCAGATAAATCACACACACATATATATTATTTTTACTCCGTATTTATTTATTTTATTATTATTATTATTATTATTATTATTATTATTATTATTATTATTATTATTATTATTATTATTATTAATAAGATTATTATTAATCTTATTATTTTTATTATTAGTGTTATTATTTTTGCGATACAAAAATAATAATGTACATAAAATATTACGACGGAGTGCTGTCCAAGTAATTTTTCAAAACGAGTTTCCGAGAAAGCTAGAGCTAAGGAAAATATGGGTTATTGCCAAGGAGGTTATGGGTAATATTCGGGGGTATTTTTGTGAATCAAACCTCATGCTTATTATCTCCAATGCGTCTACGTGCTTTCCTGCAATATTGTATATCAATATTAAACTGTGAGTTTCATATGATCCCTTTTTCAAATTATATTTTTGGGCTGAGAATACATGCGCAGTTTTATAAACTGTTTTACTAAATGGATACAAATACTAAAACTGATTTTGTGTGAGTTTCATATTATCCCTTTTACTCTCTACATTTTTGGGCTGAGAATACATGCAAATGCTTTATTAACCGATATACAATATTTATATGCGTGAGTTTCATTTGCTCCCTTCTTAATTGCTTTTGCAATCTATATTTTTGGGCTGAGAATACATGCAATTTATTTTAAAACGCAATGGATACAAGTACATACTTAATTCTACACTGAGTTTGAACCGAAAATCCCTTAGCTTTGGTAACTAGTAGCTGCCAGTACATAGGATATGGACTGGTGGGCGCGAATAACAGTATATGGATCCATAGGGCTTGACATCCCCGTCCGAGCTAGAGCGCTAGCCTTTTAACAGACGTATGCTATTTGATAAGCGTACACGTTGGTTTGCGTGTATTATTAAGATGATTATACAAAGGGTACAAATTATATATACGTTAAAGTTTAGTTACCAGGGTGCTCAACTTTGTAGAACCGATTGATAAACGTTTCGGATGAAACAACTGAAATCTTGTGATCCCCCTTTTATGTAAAACCTATTGATAAACGTTTTGAATAAAACAACTGAACTTTTGTAATCCACATTGATATACGGATTATGTGTAATATTAAAACTATGAACTCACCAACCTTTGTGTTGACACTTGAAGCATGTTTATTCTCAGGTTTCCTAGAAGTCTTCCGCTGTTTGCTTATATGTTAGACAAGCTATGTGCATGGAGTCATACATGGCATATTTTTCAAGGAAACGTTGCATTCACCAAATCATCACCATGTATCTTATTTTGACTGTACTGTCAACGGAAGTACTATTGTAAACTATTATTTACAGTGATTGTCTATATGTAGAAATCATCAGATGTTGAAAACCTTTGATTTAAATATTCATTTATGGTGTGCCTTTTCAAAAGAATGCAATGTTTACAAAACGTATCATATAGAGGTCAAATACCTCGCAATGAAATCAATGAATGACGTATTGTCCATATGGATTTGGAGCGATCGTCACAGTCTCAATGGTCAAAAGTTTTATAATAAAGAATGTTACGTTGGAAAAGCTCAAAAGAAAATTTGGAACTGAAAAACGGATTGAGCTAACCATGGAGGAGACCAAGGACAAATACAAGGACCAAACCCTATATTCAAAGAATCCAGGTAATTCTGAATCCGGTGAATTCTTTAGAGAATATCTTGCTCCGAAGTCATGTTAAAAGCTTGCGAAAAAATTTTCTTCATCAACTTTCGAACTTAGAAATTCCAAAATATCATCATAAATATCCTCTATATTTCTGATGATATCATCATAACGATTCTTGTCCGCAATTAATTATCTCTTTGCGATATCTTTATCACAACATAAAGGAAACTGTATTAGTTTCTATATTCTGTAAAATTCAAGTTTAAATTATGAATAATTTGAAGAAGTGTTGGGAATTGAAGCATGAGTTAGTATAATATAATGACGTCAGGCCAACGTGATTATATTACTGTAAGTCATGCTAAATTTTTAATGGAAAATGATGATTCATAGACTGTATAAATCACCATTCGCCATGTTACACGACTCTTACATTCTATTTAACCTCTAAACATATCAAGAAAATATTTTTCTTGATGATTCGGTTATTTTCGAATATTCTGGTAATTTGACAAATCAAATCGTGCTATTACCTTTCCTTTCTACTTTATAAATTATGATCATTCGAAACTTCATACCTACGAGTTCTGGACCATTATTCGCTTGACTTGAAGTCGGGAAGAAGAAACAAAAGCATAAAGCTCCGACATATAAGGGAAAATATAAAGTCCGATAATGACTCCGAAACTACAAACCGTGTATATCAATGCGTATAGCAATATAAAGACACGGGAGAATTAAAAACACTATAACTCCAAGAGCATAGTAGAAGTAAACAGATTCCTCTGGTGGTAAAAGAAAAAGAAGAATGACTGCATATATGGTCAATATAATAACAAGTATCAATACAGGATTGAGCATATTAACAAATCTTTTGGAAGCATGAATTTAGGAAGAAAGTATAGAAGTGGTGAAGATAATGAAACGGAAGAAGCTAATTTATAGCAAAATTTCCAAACACGTCAATCAAGGCAATTCACTGCATTTAATCAAAGAAATCTCAAAATTCCGTGAATACCGGAGAATCAAATCTTATAGATTACGAAGATTTTCTTTAATCCCTTGAATTTCGAAAATCAATCGTGACTACGTCAAAAGTTAAGGCGAACATTTAATTTTCTCATTCACTCTTTTACGATAGCTTCGTTTATACGCTTCCTATAATCGAATCGTTTTATCCATATTATAAAATAGTGATAAAACTTTATTTTTCAACTCATATTCATCATTAAGATATTCTTGTTGTAAACAATGATGATCTCTATCAAATTTCATGAATATGATTTCACGAAGTCCTCTCTGTCTTATCTGCCCCAATATTGTGGCATAAACGCTCAAGGTTTTAAATAAGCACAATATTATTCATAACATATTTTATGTATCCAATTTACTGAAATGACTTGTATAACATCATCATTTTGAATGATCACCGCATTAATAATAAAATGCACTTCGTAGAAGAACTTGTAGAAATTATGGTTTGTATGATTTTAATTCTTGAAACAGAACAATATTCTATCCGTTGGAATTCACGCAAGGTCCCGAGCATACATGGGAACGTGAAAATCAAATAAAACGTAAATATCCTCATCTATGTACGAACAACACCGATTAATGGCAACAACTAAATTTCGGGACGAAATTTCTTTTAACGGGTAGGTACTATAACAACTCTCATATTTCCATACCTGAATTGACTAATTTGACAATAGAGTTGTTATCCATACGTAATATATAATTAAATTTGACATTGATCAAATATTTATTTTTAGTCGACACTTTTTGTTAACTAAAGTTTACTCTAATTATATAAAATAACTTTAGTTAATATTAATATTAATGCTATTATATATAAAACTATATGAAACATAATTATTAATTAAATGATAAGTTATTTTAATCATTATATATATATATTTTTAGCTTATAAAAAAGAGATTTTTTTTATAAGTTAAATAATGAGCCCATGAATTTTGACTAAATATTTTCAAAAATAAAAACTTATTAAAAACATTTTTAACATGTTTTTATTTTTTGTCAAAATTGGCACCTTTATTTTATTTATATTTTTTCTTTTCACCAACCATTTTATTCCTATAAATACCCACTTCCATTTCATAAAAACTTGTATCAAATCTTTGGAAAAACTCTCTCACAAACTTGGGAAAGTACTTGAGGTATTTTCTATATTTTTTTATCGAATTGCTTTTATTTTTTTTGTATATTCTTTAAAAATTCTAATTTAATATATATAAATTATTTTTACATGTTATAATTATTATTATAAGTATTATGATGTATAAAAATAATTTTGATAATTTATGGAATATTATTTATAATTAAATACGAATTATGTAGTATTTAAACATAAAAATAATATAAAATTCGTAATAAAATATTAAACAATAATAAAAATCATTATAAATTTTTTTTGAGATTATTATACTTTTATAAACAAGCGAAAATTATAAAAATTAAATAAATGGGACGATTATTATTTAAAAATAATTTACCTTTACATTATTCTAAACCGAGAGAAATAATAAATAAAATACAAAATAAATACAAACGTGTATTAAGTATTTTTATAAAAATTTTATATGATTAGTAGCATCACTAGATACTTTAAAAAAAATATAAAAATTAATTTTAAATTATTTTTCCTATTTATTTAATTATAGGCCGATTACAATAGTTAAATAATTAGAAAACATTAAATAAATAATATTTTGATATAAAATTTGATTTAATAATTTTTATAACATTTTTACATAATATAGAACCTGTAAAAAATATAAAATTATTTATTTAGGTCGATTTAATATTTATTACCTAATTAAATTTGATTAATATAAACTGAGTATTTATATAAAGAAAAGTGGGAAATAAATACAAAAACTTGATAAAATTATTTTTATAAAATATCCTTCTGAATTATATAATTAAATAAGTTTATAAAAAATTATAAATATAATATTTAATGAATTAATATTCGAATTAACATATATTAGTATGATTTTCGATTAACATAAGTATATTACATATACTAAATTAATGTTATTATTATAACTTACGGTTAATAACTAAGTATACTATATAATAAAGTATAATGCTTATAATGTAAGTTAATAACAATACATTATTAATAAACACTTATTTTATAACTATACTAATTTAATAATAATAACTTATAGTATATAATATAAGATAATCAAATTGTTAATACATTAATAAATATAATATAACATATATAATAACATATAAACCTAAAGTGAAGGTTAATCAAAGATAATGTACAATTCATGTGAACTTCATCGCTACTCACGGTCGTAAGTGAATGATGTCTAAGTTGCCATTTATGGGTAAGCTTGTGGATCTCGAATGCCATGACTTAGATTCTGGTCAAGAGTCCTGGGCCCCCGGTTACATCTGGTCATTCCTGACTTATTTGATAGCAATGAAGTTTGAGTAAAGTTATACAACGTCTTGCTAAAGATTAACCCGAACTTTCTAAAATTGGAAAATTTCTATAAGTGAAAACTTTCCATAAATAGTAACCTTCCGAAAATGGAAATTCTTTAGTGAACCATTACTATCAATATAGTACTATATACTATTGTCTGTTAGGCAATGTCTGATCATACATTCTATCTCTAGGTTGAGATCTCGGTCACGTCCTTCCGTTCAATTCTTTCGTGGAATACTTTTTTGTGCTACTAAGGTGATTTTCATAGCCCCACTTTTACTGTTTACTTAACTATTTATAACTTTTGGGGTGAGACACATGCTTGCTTTATAACTGTTTTATGCTTAGACACAAGTACTAAATTGTTAACTATGCTGTCATGCTTTGATTCATGTTAAATCCCTACCGTAATATCGTTAATTGCTACGTTTAAATGCAAACTTAATTATTGTGAGTAGGCCTATTGAGAGTAACGTCTCTAACCATTCGACCGTTGGTCTTTGGTTACATAATAATGATTCCACGACACTGACAGTACAAGGTGTCATAGGGTAAATTGTTTAGTAGCGATATTACAAACTGCGGCAACACTTTTAGATTGATATATCTATATTGATCAACTTTAAACTAAATCTTGTGGTCTAAAACTTTGGATATTATTTATAAACCTATGAATTTCACTCAACCTTTTTAGTTGACACTTTAAGCATGTTTTGTCTTAGGTAATGATTGAGCTAGCTGCTACTTGCTACTAGATGATTGATGTATACTTTGCTGCTTGCATGGAATCCATCATTCATATTTATCATTTAGTTTAGACATTTCCCATTTACTGTACTTTTATGATGTAAAACTTGAATAATGCTTCCGCTGTTTATTTAATAAATAAAACGTCTCATTTAGAGTCGTTCTCGTTTGTACAACTGTGATTTGATATAATTAGTCACAAATACCCTAGGCCCTATTTGGGGCTGTGACATTAAGACTTTTTATTATATTTTAATTATTAATATATTATTATTAATATTATAGTACATATCATATATCTCTATATCTCTATATAAGTATATACCGACATGAAGATGGAGAATAAACACCATTGCCATCTCATCGCCACCACCACACTACTACCAACCGCCACCATTAATCACCATCGTGATCCATCATCTACAACCACCACCTTAAACTACCAAGAACAACCGCCATCACCGAAACAACCATCACTCTCTCTCTAAAACCTTTGTTTCATCGAAACCCACCTCACCACCTTGTAACCAAAAGTCATCGACAACCCATGCCACCACGACCTGCGTTTTATTTTTATATGTTTCCTTTTTTTTTCTTGTCACACCACAAACCCATTTGTCTGTTTCATTTTGACACCCATTAACCGCCACTTCAATTATTTATTTATTTTTTTTAGTCGCTGAAAGAACTACGACTGCAACTGAAACATTTCTATTTCACTTCGACTTCTGCTGCTGGAAAATAATTGATTTTTCTGTTGTTAAGTGAAGAAGAAAATAAAGATAATTAGGATAATAAAGAAGATGATCATAACCGTGTTGTTTCATGTTTCCATTTCCACTGCCGTTCGCCCGTTCGAGTTATCAAAACCAACACCAACATTTAGCCACCTATTAACTACTCGCTACTATATTTTTTCTCTGAAAACAGTAACATCGAACTGATATGGGTGTAAAGAAGGTGAACAGTGAAGTGTTCATGATATTTATGATTGATAAACCGATTGTACATGTTAAAGAATTAAACGTTCAATGTCTTTACAAGAAAGAAAAAACGGTTCAGTGGTTTAAGTGAGTGTTGTGTAGGCAAGGGGTCCTGAGTTCGATCCCAGGCTTCAGCAAATTATAATTTTTTTATTTGTTGGGGCTGCTTGCTTCGTTTCTTAATTGAGCCGAGGATTAGAAATCAGGTTGGGCCGAGATTTTGTCTCACTTGGGCCGATTATGGTTATTTGTGGCTGGGCCATGATTATTTGGGGCGAAATAGATAATAGGTAAATAAATAAGTTACGAATTATAAAAGAAAAATAAGAATGGTGGAATGGTTTAAGGTGTTCTTGTGATTCGAGAGGTTGCGGGTTCGAGCCCGGGCTATGAATTATTTATTTTTGGAGCATAATCTTTTGAGGTAGTTATGTTATTATTATTATTAAGATTATTATTATTATGAATATTATGATTAAGATTGGGATTAGAAAAAGATGAATACAAATTTAAAGATGTTAAGATTTACACTAACTAATACGAATAATGATAAGATGTGATTTTTTTGTAAGTTACAATGATATTAGTAGTAAATTTATAAGATGAAAATATTATGGTATAATATTAAGATTACGATATAATAAGAAGATTATGATATAAAAGTTGTTTATGATTAAAGGTTGATAAAAGGATATTCATTATAATAATTAATCGTCAAAATTAAGACTATATATGAGAACTCGTAATTTAAATATAAACGTATAATACAAATAAAAATGATGTAAGAACAACGATTAAAATAATGTAAAACGATGATAACGATTAATGATGAAATTATTATTATTTTTATATTATTATTATTAGTATTATTTTTATTGATATTTTTTTATCATTATTATTATTAGTACTATTAATATATCAAATAAAGATTTTCTATATAAAAATATATTTATGACATAAAACATAATTACATTAATATCAATATTATATATTATGTTAAATACTATTATAATGAGTAATTACTATATTAAAATTTAATATGATAAGTATTAGTTATATAAAATATATAGACTAAATATAAATTTATCTATATAACAGATAATATAACAAGTATATTATAAATAAAAATATATATAAACTTGTTCGATTACTATTTGGTGTTAATATATATACTTGATATAGGTTCGTGAATCCGAGGCCAACCCTGCATTGTTCAGTGTTTCAATATAGTCATATGTATTTTTACTACAAAATACATTAGGTGAGTTTCATTTGCCTTTTTACCCTTTATATTTTTTTGGGCTGAGAATACATGCGCAATTTTTATAAATGTTTTACGAAATAGACACAAGTAATCGAAACTACATTATATGGTTGAATTATCGAAATCGAATATGCCCCTTTTTATTAAGTCTGGTAATCTAAGAATTAGGGAACAGACACCCTAATTGACGCGAATCCTAAAGATAGATCTATCGGGCCCAACAAGCCCTATCCAAAGTACCGGATGCTTTAGTACTTCGAAATTTATATCAAGTCCGAAGGAGGATCCCGAAATGATGGGGATATTCTTATATGCGTATTGTGAATGTCGGTTACCAGGTGTTCAATCCATATGAATGATATTTTTGTCTCTATGCATGGGACGTATGTTTACGAGAAATGGAAATATGAAATCTTGTGGTCTATTAAAATTATGAAATGATTATTTATGTTAAACTAATGAACTCACCAACCTGTTGGTTGACACTTTAAAGCATGTTTATTCTCAGGTACGAAAGAAATCTTCCGCTGTGCATTTGCTCATTTTAGAGATATTACTTGGAATCATTCATGACATATTTCAAAATACGTTGCATTCGAGTCGCTGAGTTCATCAAGATTATTATTAAGTCAATTTTAGTTAGATTTATTATGAAATGGTTTGCATGACGTCAACTTCCGATGTAATGAAAGATTGTCTTTTCAAAAACGAATGCAATGTTTGTAAAATGTATCATATAGAGGTCAAGTACCTCGCGATGTAATCAACTGTTGTAAATCGTTTATAATCGATATGGACTTCGTCCGGATGGATTAGGACGGGTCTTCACATATAACCTGCGCATTCGCGGGTATTTTATCATACACGATTCTAAAAATATATATTTTAATAAGTTACTTATGTTAATATAAGTAATAGTAGTGCAATATATGTGCATAATAAATCGACAAATATCAAGAATATAAAAATTAGGCACACAAGTAAATGACTATAAATTGTGACATGTTATAATTATCAAAGCAGTTCACCCAAACGATCCGACATTTCAATCCTCGAGACAACATGTTTGGTGTATCGATGCTTTGCTTGAATAGATCAACTGGAAGTCCATATGTTGCAGTGTTTTCCCTTTTTATCACGTCACCGATCTCACTGATATAAGAAAAAATGATACAAAACATGATATTAAAAATTCATTTTTGCGTTGCAACACATAATTAATGATGTAATGATGAAGATAGTGTCAGTTATAATTGAGCTATCACCATATCATACCATTTAAGCATACAGTTACATTGTGATGCTAAGTTAGTTCGATAAGTTTTATACATATCAGAAGAATCGGGTTGTCGAAGGGTAACGCTGGAAAATACACTATTAGTAGAAAGAATGCATGTTGCACGTGGTCCTTTTGAGGAGAACGATATAACCTTCATCATCACATCCTCATTGAACGAAACAAAAATATAAAAATAAAAACTAAAAAATAATAAACTCCGGACGAATATATTGTAAGAATATACAAATTTGCATCACCTCAATTAATAAAAAATGTTTATTTTACCTCCCCTGTATTGATACTAATGATATGAGGCATCAATATTAGCACCAAGAGAACTTTAAACCCTATCGCCTGAGCAATAAACGTTGAAATGTATATCTCGTTATTGAGTAATGTAATATAACCTGAATAGTTAGATCTAGAACAAAATTACACTTGCAGCCGAATCTGTCATCTCCACATTCAAGGGTAGCCTTGCTTTCAACTCTATATCTTTTGTAACGTTAGATCTTCTCAAGTTGCTAAGAATCAATGTAAAAATTTTCATACGGTTTTCAATATTAGCACATATTCACAGAAATTTCAATTGCAAGCATTCACGAACGGGGTATATCTCTTGACATGTTGACTGATTCCCATAGTTGCGGACTTGCGGTAAAGCCTCCTTGACGTAGTGGATGCTCACCAAGGTGTAGTCTGCACCTTTCTTACATTGTGACAACCAAACCTTTTTCTAGCCACAAAAAAAAGAGCACACAATATCAGCAATAGAAACTATCAATTTATCCAATTAGTGCAGTCTACAAAATTAACTTACCAACACAATGGTGATACCTTTGATTTTTGGAGTCTGTATATTGTGAAAGCTATCATCAAAGAACAACTGAAACGCCATAAATTAATCAATGACAACCTACTGTTTTATGAGGGTTAAATTCTCCATCTTAAATGCCTATTGAAAGGCATTTTCAAATGGTTTGCATATAATAGGAGCCTTTTCTAGTAAACCAACAGGTTCTTTGTCGTTAAAACCCCATTAAATTTAACTGTGAGGCATCAATTACCCTACGAAAAACGCATTCGACATCAGGTTCTTTTTAGCTGAAGTTCAACATTTGAAAAAAGTGTACATACGTTAAATCTATTTAGCAGGGTTACAAATAAAAAATTAAATGAAACTAAATAGTAGTTTGACCTGTAAAAGTCAAACTGATATGTACAGCGAGTTTCAATTCGTGCTTACAGGTTTCCTTATCTAGAAATAACTCAAACTCCTTCAATTCCATGATCTTCACATTTGAATGCCCAACTCACTCTATTCCATCTTTCACTCCCATTATCAAATATCATAACCATTTTTCACCATTTTGCAATGTACAATTTGACTTAAAGTTAAAATCCACATATTTAAAACTATTGCAACTACCTCAACTTACATTCCATTTGGCTTCTAAAATTTCACACTTGCTTACCACATCACTATATCAAAAAGTACTTTTCAAGCCATACCTAAAAGCCTTACTGTGCCCACAAACAATATGTACACTGTTTTGACCAGTTTGACCACACGATGTCAAGTCAAACTGACCCAATTTTTCTTGTTTGTCTTATATACTACTCGACATTAATAATTCAAACTTGTCCTATAATTTAGGATACCATAATGCATCAAACATGAAAGATTATTTTAATACTTTAATATAAGAGTAAGACACCAAACAAAAAAAAAATTTAGTACCCAACCATTTAATCGACCATAATCACTGACCATAAGTGTTTTGTATACCATAACTATTTTTTACCTTTTGAAGAGGCATGATACCAAAGTTAGTGACCATGCGTGTTTTGGACAAACATGGTGTTACCAAAAGATTACCATCAGCAATTGTCTAACCCATCACAGAATTAAACATGACATATTAAAATAACCAATAGCCAATAGCCAAAAAGAGAATAATCATTGCAATGAAAATGAGAACTGACATCAAAAGAGCATGATACCTGAAATTAAATGGTAACAATCACCTAGACCACAACTTATTTTATATTTAAACAACCATAATAAGTGCTTAAATAGTCAATAAACTGCAAATTATCAATAATAAAAAAATGTTAGTTTACTTTAGACAGAATATTTCTTTCCAACATACTATAGAAACTATGTAATTCATTATAGTAGTTACAGTTTATTACTAACTGAGAGTTACTTTTTAGCTAACAGTATCAAATGGTGCGATAGAACCATACAAAAGCGTCATTTACATATTATTTATAAAGAGATAAAGAAGCTTTGATCACTAAGTGCTGCATGAATAAAACAGTATCAAACAAATACTTTGTAAACTTCCACATCTTGAACCAAAATATTATATTTATGCAAAGAAGTAATCATTTTGATCGTATCACCTATTTATCAGCAATGCATAGGTATTTATAGTTTAGAGATATAATTTGTGAACTATAAACCATACGTGCTCATCCATGTCATATCTAATTCCCCACTTGAAGAACTTTCATCTTAAAGGCAAACTTAATTCGCAAGGACTAAGAGACCACAAGTAAACCACAAACTACTATTTTGGTTATTAAGTCGACTTTGGCAGTTTAGCACATTACCTTAAAGTCGAGTATGAAAATGCAGAGTAGAACAACCATCATAATGTATGCAGCTTCCACTTGACCAATGTTGGTATAAATGTAATTGTTGTAGTCCTGAACTGCGTAAATGCTTCAAATATGGGGATTGTGATGCTTATAATGTTCCCATGACTCCTGAAATCGAATAAAGTATATGAATGAGCTATTTCAGGAATCAAAACAATAAGTTGTAGCAAAAAAAAAAAACTTACGGGTACATACAATTAACAATTCAAACCATGAAATTTCTATTTAAGAAATGCATAGGATCATGTGTTCCTTATATTCTTTGTTTAGTTATTAAACTAAATGACAGTATAGAGTTAATAAGACCTAATGACCCACAATGACATATGGAATGCTGTAATTTGACAAATGATTACAGAAACCATATTATTATTACAATTATAATCGAAACATCAGTCATTTATATAACCTATTTGACCCCTTTTGAGTTAATGACTTCATATAGCTTATCACAGTTGACCCGTATGATGTGAAAACATAACCCATATTTACGCATCTGTATATTAATGACTTATCCAATAAGCTACTATAACGAATAACTAACAAAACTCTCTCGTCTTTATGCTTATTGAGGTTCTGTGTATTAATTTTTATCCTTTAAGCATATCAATCAGTTAGGACAACTAACAGATCAATAAATATCCTAAATATAATATAAGCATAACAATAACAGATCAACCCACATGTTATTTATTAAGCAACTCATAATCAAGTTATAAACTTTACACAAAATCTCAACTAATAAAAACAATAAGTTAGATCTCACCTCATAAGAAAGCAAATTGAATAAAAGCAATATCATTAAATCCATCATACCCCGAAAGCAAATTGAAAAAGAATTGTACCTCCACTAATAAGCATAAGAATAAATGAACACTACATACAATAAGCATAACGGAAACGAATCAATCAACAAGTTAATTGTTAGGCATAGCAGAGTCAGAGTAACGTGATAAACTTTACACAGAACCTCAACACATAAGGTTGTAATCAAGTCATTAAAAATAAGGTTCTTATCAAGGTTTTAGCACATTTAGAATTACGAATTCATATAAACACTGAATAAAGTCTTACCTGACAATCAATAAATATGATAATTACGAATTCATATAAACACTGAATAAAGTCTTACCTGACAATCAATAAATATGATACTCCATAAATATTTTTAAAACGTAGTTACTTTGGTGGGTTCATACCCAACTGGTTTTGGGGTAGAACCATTATTATGGTTTTTTTTTACATGCTCATATCAAGCAAATCAAATACTCCGTATCAAGAATGATCTTCAAATGTTCATTATTTTAGAGGATGATATCAAGCTAATCAATTAGCAAAAATGAACTACAAAATTTAATAAACAATGAACAACAAACTTTCATTATCAGTTAATCTGAAAAGCAAGGACCTTTATTATCAGTTTCGAGACGATTCATAATCTTGTGCAATAAAATAGATACACACCGAAATAGGCACCATTGACCAATACTTGTAAAAAGGCAATAAAATCGCCATCACCATCGACGTCGTTGAAGCAAAATAGCATCTGATTTGTGAGTTTTGAAACCCTAATTAAGAATGGTGGAAACCGATACAAGGGTTATTAGGGCTAAAATAGCATTTTCAATTAGGGCTAAAGGGTAATTAGGCATCCTAACTGCCGAGGTTAATCCTTAATGACACCATAAGTATTTTAAATGGCTGAGATTAAATGTTTGGAAAGTCATCTAAGGGTGAGATTTTGCCGTGTAAACTTTTTTCATAGTTAATGATATCATAATAGTTTTCTTATTATAAATAAGAGAGATAACTATAACTATAACTATTGTACATAGTGATTAAGATTGAATTTTTAATAGAGGTTATATATCTATCTATACATTATTATAAAGCGCGTGCCAATAATCCTACGTGTCAGTCTGTTATTAATTCTGGTTAAATTTGCTTATGTGGCGGCTTGTGGTTAACTTATAATTTATAGTAATTATCCTATACACTATATTTAAGGAAATTCCAAATCAATCAAAACTTATCCATACATCTATTTATTATTAATTAAATATAGTACAAAATTATATATAAGTTTTATATAAAGAAAAAAAAATCGAACACGTATATGTCCCTTCAGATAAAATTAGGAACTTGAAGTTGAAAGTGGAAGCAGATTAATGTATTAATGGCCTATTTAGACTTTCAACCGGATTCATGCCTAAGCAATAAACAATACATAATCTGTTTTTTTTTTAAAGGCTATATTTATTTATGTTAACATGGATGGTGGCCAAAACCACTTACATAACACCTAGGACACTAGCAGTGGACCTTATGCAAGTACCAAGAGGAACTGATACAACTTTGAGCTTATTATAAAACCTCTATACCATAAACAATACATAATCTGAATGAAGTAATACATAATCTGAATGAAGGTTCTTAAACTAACACTATATTACGTAGTATATAATAATTTATATATATAATTAAAAAGATATTAATGGTGAGAAAAAAAAGGTTCTAGACATTAAGTTACTAACACCACTCAAAATCACTTTTAAATTTTGTCTCTAAAACTCAAAAGAACTTATAAAATTTGTCAACACTACAGACTCTTAAACTCAAAATAACTATTAAAATTTGTCAACACCACGGGCTCTTAAACTTAAAAGAATTTTTAAAATACATGTCAACACCACGAGATCTTAAATAATTCTTATACTTTTCCTATTTTTTTAGTATCGCTATTTAAATATCAATATAAAATTGCAAATTACATGTTTTTCACAATTTTTTACACACCCGTGCGACGCACGGGCTCAAAAAACTAGTACAATAATAATACAAATATATCATGAATTTATGTACATTATCGATTATCGATAGCCATAAGCCCGTAAGAGGAGTTAGCAAAATTTCATAAATTAAACAATTAAATTTTAAACAAAAGCCACTACATATAATATATTTTAAAATCAGTTGTTGAAATTCAAACGAGTAAATTAAAAATTTGAAAGAGCCAAAAAAGTCGCACTCGGTAAGCTTGAAATTCGACATTTTTGGGTCGGGTTCGGGTCGTGAGCCAGGTATTGAGATGATTTTTTTTTCGGGTCCGTGACCCGACCCGTATACTTTTATTAATAACAATAATAATATGAGCTACAATGTAGTACTATATTGTTATTCAAAATTTATACATAGTCATGTAGATTTAATACTCATTTTAATAACATTATTGAAGCAAAAACTAAAATAAATGAATGGTGAATGAGAATGAGTAACAACAGAGATATTCGATACTCGCAAGAAAACCCGATAACCCGATCGTTAGTGAGTAAATGGGTATTCCCGTTTACCTATGGGGATTCCCGTTTACCTGAAGGGAAACCCGATAATCGGATTGCTATTAAGTAAATGGTGACCGGATGAGATGAGTGCGGGATTGGGACAAAGCTTCTTAACCGAGTTCGAGTCTGGAATTACATAAATCCAACCCAAACCAATCAGATGTCATCCCTAAATTCAGCTCACAATAAAATTTATATTTAAAACTCACTAACATCATATTTTAAAGTGACAAAAAAAAATCAAACACGCTCATAAAATAACAGGATTATGTCACATATATACGAAGTATGAAATAAAAATTACTCACCACGCTCGACTAATTCACACCTAAAAATGATGTATCTTTGTTTTCTAGTATAGAGCCTTCCATTATCATGATTTATTTTTGTTTGTTTCGTTCATCTTTTAATGAATTACTATTTGTAGTATTGGTTAATTAGCCAAGAAAAAATAAAAAATTCACACCTAAAAATATAATCGGTGGATTGAAGTTACAAGGACTAATAACAAACTTCTTTCAACTGCGGTTCTTTTTTTTTTCTTTTCTTCATAATAAGTGGGTCAGCTACTCAGCTCTAATGTGCAAGTTATCTTACCGTTAGAGCACTGGGAGTGGTGTGAGGTCACTTGGCATGTCAGACGTAATTTGCTGAATGAGAAAAAGTGGAAAGTGGTGACCTATGCCAGTTAGTGTGTTAGTTAGTGTGTTAAAATAATATTTTATTATATTTAATAATTTATTCCTTTAAAAAAACAAAAATAAAAAAAGGGGTAAACATCCGTCGCCATTGCGACTGATATGGGGGAAAAGGGCACAAGTAACTAGGATGAGGAGTGGTATCACTAAGTGACATGAGGGTGACATGGTGGGTGACGTGCTCGACCTCCTGATGCTCTTAAACATGGTATAAAACCCATTCATCCTTCAACTCATTTCGTTATTTTCCACCAAAAAAATCAAATAAAAATGGCAATAACACCTTATCATGCGACTACTTTTATGTATTCGTCTTCTCCTTCAATGAACCGGGTCACATGATATCAGGAACCGGGTTTATTTCTTACCCAACCTCTTTCTCCATGTAAACTCGATTCAATATCGAGTTCTAGTACTCTTTCCATCTATTTGAAAAGAAAGCAATCAAGAAAAATGTTTATAGGTTAGATTTTTATTGTTACCCTTGCTTATATATTACAATTTATTTATTATATATGCATATGTGTTATCAATTTGGGGCTAATTTTTTATTTTTAATTGTGGATTACTGTGATGATGCTTGATAATTCAAATAATTATGTAGTTGGCATTATTTTATGTTTGAAACATCGAACGTACCTACAAAAAGATGACATCTTTTGTGGTGGCAAGTTAAGTTTGTTCATGTGACGACCCGAAAATTTTCGACCAAATTTAAACTTAATCGACTTGATAAGCAATGAATTTTAATAAATCGTGAATCTCCGAAAAGAGTTTTACACAAGCTTTTGGTCACCCTTTTATTCCGACGATTCACGAACGTCATAACTTGATTTAATTGTTTAATTGTTTAATTATTGTGTATATATATATATGAATTTATATATATTTAACTTGAAAATAAGATAATTAAATATCTCATTAAGTATATTAACAAAGTCATATATATATATTTTCATACTACTAATTTAAATAGTTTTCAAACAATATATATATTACTATTTAAACGACGTAATTAACTTATGTTAAAATGTATTTACATATAATGTATTACGAGTGTAAATACATCCTTACAAGTATTGAATACACTTTATAATATACCAATACATATAAAGGATAGTTATACTCGTATTTTCGTTCAATTTCCTCAAAGAATTCTACTCGCATTCATACGGTATTTTTACCCGTATTATATACAATTTCTAGAAGTATTTACTATTGGTATATATACCAATAGAAATCTGCAATTATTTGTGTAATATGTCATCCATGACCTAATCAATTTAATATGTCATGCATGACTTAATACAATTTAGCTTATCTTAGATATTTTCACTAAAAGCCAAAATTATAAGCTTATAAATAAGAATCATTTTAACTCATTTTTACTCCACATTTTCTTAAACTAAAAACACACACTTAAATGCTCTCATATCATACTTTAATCTCAGCAACTTTTCTCTTCATAATCAAGGTAAAATACTTTTCAAAATCCTTGTTCAATTTCTTGTATAGTTGCTATCTTATTATACTTATAAGACTTGTAAAAACTACAACTTGTTTTGGTGAACACCAAGCTTGTTTGAAAAACTAATCTAATCTTTCTAACTTAACTCTAATAACACTTATTCATATGTATTATGATGTTATATTAAGTTAATATAAGAACTTATAACTTGTACATATGAAGAACACCTTGAAACTTAACATATATCATTTAATCTCCATTCGGTAAAAAGCGGGCTGTTTTGGGTTGGGAATTAAAAACCTATCATAGACTTTGAGTTCGAGGCTAAGACTTTGGAAATATGTTAATATATGTAAATAAGACTTCCAGTATTTTTTCCATGATTTTAGACAAAGTGGAAGTATTTTATCAAAAATCATATATTGGGTGGATGCCGGGATTTTTCCAAATCTGTCCACCGACACAAAAAGTGGGTAAAGCTCTAAAAATTACTACTTGGGATGAACTTTTCGAATTGGTTTTGTAAAATTTACTTCTTAATGAATCCATACCAATTTGATTCACTTTAAGCGGAGTTGTAATGAATATTTGGCGAGCAAAACAAAATCTGCTAAAATTAACGTTGTATGGACGAAATTTATATTATAAAAACTATATTAACCATATCCTTGTTAAATTTTCCTATATCCTATATATATTTGGACATGTTATCAGTACTATAACAAAATATTATAATCTTGGTTAATTCTGTGATTGTATATATGTATAATAATATTCTTGGTACGTACTAACACAATAAATATACAATACGTTTTGATAAATCCTAAGACAATACGTACACAATACGTCTTAGTTAATTCTAAGACAATACATATACAATACGTATACAATACGTCTCTGGGTTGATGCAAAGACAATACGTATACAATACGTCGTGGGTTAATTCTAAGATTTTATATATATATATATATATACATATATATATATATATATATATATATATATATATATATATATATATATATATATATATATATCGATTATTGGACTGTTAGACTTTTCGGACTATTTTGGACTACTAACAAAGGACTACTAACAATGGACTACTAACATAAAATGTTAAAAATTAATATATAAATATTCTATGAACTTGCTTTATTTTATTCATATGTCATATTATTATCTGAATCGTTATTATTGTTATATGTTCGTGAATCCAAGGACGACGGTCATATTTTTAATAAGTTGAAAACTTATTATTAATATACTTTTACTACTGTGAGTGTATAGTCTCATTTTTAAACTCTAAAAATATTTTGGGATGAGAGTACATGCATTTTATGTTTTACGCCATGGACACAAGTACTTAAAATATATTCTACGTTGAGTTGGTACCACATTGCATATCTTCCCTAATAGCTTCGTAACTAATATTTACATGTTGTAAGAACATGTAAGCGCTAATCCTATTGATAGATCTATCGGGTTTGACAACCCCAACCGGACTAGTCGCTCTAGTATCGTAAACGGTTGCATAGTACTTCGTTTTTACTACACTTGGTACGGTGTAGGGAGATTTCATAATAAAGGGAATATGCCACATTAATGGTTAAGTATGATTACCGAAGCGCTCAACAACTTATAGAATACTTTTATACACTTGCGAGTGTACATATATTTATAACTATGAAATCTCGTGGTCTATATTTATATCGATGATAAACCTATATATCTCACCAACCTTTGTGTTGACTGTTTACGCATGTTTATTCTCAGGTCCTTAAGAAAGTCTTCCGCTGTTGCATTATCTGAGCAAGCTGTGCATGGAGTCTCATACTTTTATTTAAATAAAGTGTTGCATTCAATAAAACCTTTGTCATTGATGTGTCAAGACGTAACCTTTAAAATGTAGACAATATGCTCAATAATTAACACATAATACAGGCAACTAAACCAGATCATGCAGTAACTAGTAAGTAAATTGACCAGTTCGATCCACAGGGAGAAGTTTGTTTTAAGAATTTTACCACGATTAATTATTCTAAAAGGGGGTTTGTATTTGAAGTTGTGTTTTTGTATAATACTACAATAATCAAGATATAGTAAATAACAGGAATGAGAAAACGATGTTTACTTCTATGCTTGATAAATGACAGGGATTGTTCTTTTGTAATTAAAACGGTTATTTCATAGTTACAAGTAATTAGTTTATATCAATTTCACAATATCTATAAACTTAAGAGCTATGTTTAATCAACAGGATTCTTTCTTGGTTAAATTCACATAAAACCTAGTTTACTAAGATCACTCTAAGTAGACTACACGATTGTAAAACTTAAATATCATCCAATTACCATCCTATATTAACATATAGGTGTCTAGATCACTAGGTGTTGAAGTACAAGTTATAGCCTTTGATAAATTCACATAAATCAAGTCATAACTCGTATAATTGAACTAGAATATAAAGATAGTTACAACAATGGATTTCTTGAAAGAACATGGTGATTTAGATTGATTTAACTAGCTAGACCCAACCCGGTTAAACTTACGTAAAACCTAAATTACAACAATCACTTGAGGTAATTTCATAACTATGTTGCTTTGGAACTCATTCAATTATCGAATTAAACACATAACAAAATCACTTAAGCATATGCATCTAATCATCTAGATTACTAGGTGTATTGAAGTATAGATGGTTTTTCTAATTAACTCACATTAATAGATTAACAATCTATATAATTGAAGTAATGAACTAATAAAGCATAACAATGGTTCTGATGGTTGAACTAGATTAATAAATCAATCAAAACATACTTGTAACTATTATAACATCAAAATATAGAACAATCCCAAGCCATAAATCTTACATTGAAGTAAACACACAAGGTTTTTAGCTAGACATGATTAAAACAAGAACAATAACACAATACATACAATTGAAATTCATAATTTGAATGAAAACAAGAGTACCAATTGAGATGGCTGATCTAAATTCAATCTTGGTGTTGAAATAATGAAGATTCCTTCAAAACAAGCTCTTGAACCCTTCCTTAAGCCTTTTATTACGTATATATCTTACTGGTCTCAGTTCTCTCTTGATTATGAATGTTAACCATCAATAAATAGGCTTAAAAGTTAGGTAAAATAGTGATTCAGGGGCTGATGCGCCGCATCTGAAAGGGATGCGCCGCATCTCTTTAAGTTCTATGTATTCCAGCTCGTTTAGCACTCAAAACCGTCGGCAGGCAATGGATGCGCCGCATCACCCCTCAGATGCGCCGCATCTCTTTAGTAAAATGAGAAAATGTCTAAATGAAAGTTGTAGTGCTCTGAGTTACGGACGTCTGGGCTCCGGATTCACCCTTTTTCGAGTTCGTATGACCGAGTTATGGCCAAAACCGTATAGGTGCGCAGAATCTTCTAAAATCAGCAATATTTTCCATAAATCTTCGCTTCAACACTCGCAACGGATTATACACACATTTTAACTTATTACAATACACAAGTACAATAATTACATACAAAATGATACAAAATCGGATCGAAATAACGACAAAAAATATGTATGATTTTGGCGTTATCATTCATGTATTATATTCGACTGTTACGTCACGTGTGTAGTATTTGGAAACCGATGTATTTTGGGGATTATTTCTTAAATAATCGCCCACTTGTTTAAAACATGCATTATGTATAATAATGATGTGTTTTTTATGAAACGAATGCAATATTTTCTAAAACGTATCATATAGAGGTCAAATACCTCGCTATGGGATCAATGAGAACGTACTGCATTTATAGTAATATGGACGGGTCGTTTCAGTTGGTATCAGAGCAGATTTAAGCTGTTTCATCGGCTTAATCGTAGAGGGGGTTCTCACAGTGTTACCTGTGACGAAGCATTGGCTCTTACTCCTCGCGGTCCGATTATGGTTGGCTTTCGTCGAGAGGCGGGCCGTAAATTCAGTGTCTGAGGTACGCTCAGTGGTCACCAGGCGGTTATCTGGGAAGGCACTGAGTGGGATGCGTCCCCAACTTTTCAGTTGGTATCAGAGCGGTGGTCTTAGCGAACCATGTCTTGCATTAGTGTGTCTAACGGATAGTTATTAAGATGCATTAGTGAGTCTGGACTTCGACCTTAACTGCATGTCAAAAGTTTTGCTTATCATTTTTAGTCAGAAATCATCTGCTTATCACCCTTAAAAAATTACATGCTTATCATTCTTAGTCTAGACACATCTTACTACATTGATTGCATAAATAGTGTATAGACAAAGTTCATATTTTAGCGTATATGCTAATTCATATCTTAGCGTATCTGTTACTGTAAACTTTGCCTAACATATTCCGTAAATTCCTCCGTAATCTATGAAATATTTTGCTATATATATATATATATATATATATATATATATATATATATATATATATATATATATATATATATATATATATATATATATATATATATATATATATATATATATATATATATATATATTCTATGTAATTAGAATACCATCCGATAGCCGGAAATCATTTCATATAGAAAAATCCTTTATTCAATCGTACGAAATGGAACTCTCCACTAGTTCAAGTCCCTCGAATTCCGATATGAAATTTCACTCAAGCACCGAAAGCAGTGTGACCGGAATGGATCAACCAATTAGCCATCATCTATTTTGGATGAATTGGGGATGTGTTCGTAGTCTACTTAATCATTGGAGACAAGAAGAAGGTGATCTCTTCCATCTACCACATTGCCCTCTTGGTGAAGAACATGAGACACTTACCGGCGAACCCGTTCGTAACACCATTTTCTCTCTCCTTTCCAGGATATGCCGCAACGAGTATAATATTACAAATATTATTGAGGCTATCCGACCTTTACTCCGTATCTTGCATGGTGAATTATTTAGTAAAAAAAAAAAATTACTGTCATGAAAAGCAAAACTTCATTAGCAAGTGCATCATACATCATTTCATTCCCTTTATAAAGCTCTTGATCTCTATTTTTATTCAAGAAACTTTAAACATCTTCTTTCACAATACAAAACAAAACAAATTTTCATCATCTATACTCACATCAAACCACTACCAGCAACAGCATTACCAACAACATCACAACCCTCAACATCGCAAGCAGCATTACGAGCATCAACATCATAAGCACCGCAGGCACTGAGGGATACCAATAATAATGAGTGATGAAGTATTAATTCATTATTTCATTTACGTTGAAGAAATATTCCGCGGCGATTATGTAATCTCTAAAGTTTTAGGGATTGTTCATTTCTAGTTCCAACCGTAAACCAAATGAGATTAATATAATATTAACTCATTAAATCCATATTACATCTGAAGAAAATATACATACATATATTTTCATAAAGACTGTAATAAAAATTCTTTTGTACAAAATATTACTTGTGAAATTTTATTTTAGCGGGTAGGTAATACCCGAGAAATACTAAAGTTCACATTAATATGTTACACGGTACATTTTCAATGATGTTTCGACAATCGTTAATTATACTCTCTCCTTTCATAGCAATATACATTATTTCACAAAATTCAAGACAACCATTTCCCATACCAATTCAATTACATATTCTGATTTTGACAGATCAAAATCCAAGTTAAGATTTAAGAAGTGCCATCAATCTTAAATTCCTACATCCTTCAAAATCATACTTTAAATTTAAACTATACTAGAACATCACTTTCATTCACAGAACTCATAAAGATATTCGTATCATTCAAGATTCACGACGAATTCATTATACGGATATTAACGATGACAACCTGCGTCTAAACCCTTCAAAATTCTTGAAAACATCTCAACTAAGGAACAATCGAGAGAATGAACCAATTACACGATACATACGAAGAATATATGAATATAGATATGCATTCGGAGGACAATTGAACCTAAGCAAAGGTTCAACACGTATCCGTATCAGATCGTTTAGTATTATTATTACCCAAAATAACTTTACAATCCCTTTTCGAAATAGCGAATTTTATCACAGCTCCAAAAAGACAACTTCGACTTTTTATCCGGAGTAGCCTTATTATAACCTTGATATATACGTTGTCTTTTTGCCATCGTTACTGGGGAACCTTTTATATTCCACCACATTAGTAGTAAGCTTACCAGCAACTTTATTGCTCTTTAACTTAAATCTCTCTGAAAGATCACTATAAAACCTTGTCATGTACCCATCTACATCTTGTAACAATAATTGTCATACCAAACCCCAGGAAGCATCAATAATTATTCTTGAATCTCACATCATTTCTGCATATACATATAACGTTATTTCCTGAAATTATAATTCTGAAATCCGGAATAGCACTTCATCCTACGAAACAGTACTATGAAGTTTTGAAAAAGCTGAATGAAGCAGCAGAAACTGTAGACAACCGTAACAGTCAAAAGATGATGATAAAGAATATTGTGTTAGCAAAGCACGGAAAAAGAGAAGGTTTGGAACTGGAAAACGGATTGAGCAAACCCTGAAGGAGGCTGTGGAAAAATCACAAGGACGAAATCTACCTTCAAAGAATTCAAATGATTCGGTGTCTGCTAAAATCCTTAGCAAATACCTTGCTCCTTACTCTAAAACCCTTATGGACAATATTCTTCATCATCCTCTTATCTTAAATATTCTAAGATATCATCGTATCTTCCATTATAAATATCCTTCATATTTCTGAAGATATTTTCATAACCATTCTTATCTGAAATCATTTATTCCTTCGCGTTATCTGTATCACATCATAAAAAAAATGTTTTAGTTTTTAAATATCTGAAACCTATGAGTATAAAGTATGAATGTTTTTGAAGTAATGTTGGGAACTGAAGCATGAGTTAGTATAATATAATGACACTTGATCAACGTGATTATATTACAGTAAGTCATGCTGAGTTTTTAAATGGAACGTAATGATTCACAGACCATAACGTCATCATGTGCCATGTTACATGACTCTTACATTCAATCTAATCTCTAAACATATCAAGAATATATTCTATTGATAGTTCTATATTTTCCTTTGGATTCTGGTAATTTCACAAGTCAAATTGTGCTATTACAATTTCTCTCTTAGAGCATTAGCTATGTTCATTCCGAATTTCATATCTATGAATTCTAGACCATTATTCGCTTGACTTTAAGTCGGGAAAAGAAGGCGGAAGCATGAAACTCCAAAATATAAGGAAAAATATAAGCACGAAGACAACGCAGAAATTACAAACCGTGTATATCGATGCGTATAGCAATATAAAGACACGGGAAAACTAAGAACACTATAAACCCAAGAGCATAGTAGAAATTAACGGATTCCTTCGGTGGAAGATGAAAAAGAAGAATGAAAGATGTGATAGTCAAGAATATATCAAGAATTAAAACTGAATGGAGCATATTGACGAATGTTTTGGAAGTACGAAGAAAGGAAGAAAGTATAAAAGATGGGAGATGTGGAAATAAGAAAATGTAGGAGGTTGATTTATAGTAAAATATCCGACAGAGAAATCGAGGCAGATTATTGCATTAAATCGAAGAGGATCATAATTTCCTTAATCGCCGAAGAATCAAATCTTATATAGATTACAAAGATTTTCTTTAATCCGGATATCAACCGTGATGACGTCAAAAGATAAGACGAATCCCTATTTTCTCATTTCACTCTTTTACGATAGCTTCACTCATACGTTTCGAGTAATCGAATTATTTTATCCATATTTCTCAATCATGATAAAACCCTATGAATCAACATATATTCGTCATAATAACATTCTTATTGTTAGCCATGACGACCTCGAACAAATTTCGGGACAAAATTTCTTTAACGGGTAGGTACTGTGACGACCCGGAAATTATCGACCAAATTTAAACTTAATCTTTATATAATTCCGACTTGATAAGCAATGAATTTTAATAAATCTTGAATCTCCGAAAAGAGTTTTACACAAGCTTTTGGTCACCCTTTTATTCCGACGATTCACGAAAGTCATAACTTGATTTAATTGTTTAATTTTTAATTATTGTGTATATATATATGGATTTATATATATTTAACTTGAAAATATAATAATTAAATATCTCATTAAGTATATTAACAAAGTAGTATATATATATATTTTTATACTACTAATTTAAATAGTTTTCAAACAATATATATATTACTATTTAAACGACGTAATTAACTTATGTTAAAATGTATTTACATATAATGTATTACGAGTGTAAATACATCCTTACAAGTATTGAATACACTTTATAATATACTAATACATATAAAGGATAGTTATACTCGTATTTCCGTTCAATTTCCTCAAAGAATTCTACTCGCATTCATACGGTATTTTTACCCGTATTATACACAACTTCTAGAAGTATTTACTATTGGTATATACCAATAGAAATCTGCAATTATTTGTGTAATATGTCATCCATGACCTAATCAATTTAATATGTCATGCATGACTTAAAACAATTTAATTTATCTTAGATATTTTTACTAAAAGCCAAAATTATAAGCTTATAAATAAGGACCATTTTAACTCATTTTTACTCCACATTTTCTTAAACTAAAAACACACACTTGAATGCTCTCATATCATACTTTAATCTCAACAACTTTTCTCTTCATAATCAAGGTAAAATATTTTTCAAAATCCTTGTTCAATTCCTTGTATAGTTGCTATCTTATTATACTTATAAAACTTGTATAAACTATAACTTGTTTTGGTGAACACCAAGCTTGTTTGAAAAACTAATCAAATCTTTCTAACTTAACTCTAATAACACTTATTTATATGTATTATGATGTTATATTAAGTTAATATAAAAACTTGTTACTTGTACATATGAAGAACACCTTGAAACTTAACATATATCATTTAATCTCCATTCGGTAAAAAGCGGGCTGTTTTGGGTTGGGAATTAAAAACCTATTATAGACTTTGAGTTAGAGGCTAAGACTTTGGAAATATGTTAATATATGTAAATAAGACTTCCAGTATTTTTTTCATGATTTTAGACAAAGTGGAAGTATTTTATCAAAAATCATATATTGGGTGGATGCCGGGATTTTTCCAAATCTGTCCACCAACACAAAAAGTGGGTAAAGCTCTAAAAATTACTACTTGGGATGAACTTTTCAAATTGGTTTTTAAAATTTACTTCTTAATGAATCCATACCAATTTTATTTACTTTAAACGGAGTTGTAATGAATATTTGGCGAGCAAAACCAAATTCTGCTAAAATTAACGTTGTATGGACGAAATTTATATTATAAAAACTATATTAACCATATCCTTGTTAACTTTTCCTATATCCTATATATATTTGGACATGTTATCAGTACTATAACAAAATATTATAATCTTGGTTAATTCTGTGATTGTATATATGTATAATAATATTCTTGGTACGTCCTAACACAATAAGTATACAATACGTTTTGATAAATCCTAAGACAATACGTACACAATACGTCTTAGTTAATTCTAAGACAATACTTATACAATACGTCTCTGGGTTGATGCAAAGACAATACGTCGTGGGTTAATTCTAAGATTATATATATATATATATACCGATTATTGGACTGTTGGACTTTTCGGACTATTTTGGACTACTAACAAAGGACTACTAACAATGGACTACTAACATAAAATGTTAAAAATTATTATATAAGTATTCTATGAACTTGCTTTATTTTATTCATATGTCATATTATTATCTGAATCGTTATTATTGTTATATGTTCGTGAATCCAAGGACGACGGTCATATTTTTAATAAGTTGAAAACTTATTATTAATATACTTTTACTACTGTGAGTATATAGTCCCATTTTTTAACTTTAAAAATATTTTGGGATGAGAGTACATGCATTTTATGTTTTACGCCATGGACACAAGTACTTAAAATATATTCTACGTTGAGTTGTACCACATTGCATATCTTCCCTAATAGCTTGGTAACTAATATTTACATGTTGTAAGAACATGTAAGCGCGAATCCTATTGATAGATCTATCGGGTTTGACAACCCCAACCGGACTAGTCGCTCTAGTATCGTAAACGGTTGCATAGTACTTCATTTTTACTACACTTGGTACGGTGTAGGGAGATTTCATAATAAAGGGAATATGCCACATTAATGGTTAAGTATGATTACCGAAGCGCTCAACAACTTATAGAATACTTTTATACACTTGCGAGTGTACATATATTTATAACTATGAAATCTTGTGGTCTATATTTATATCGATGATAAACCTATATATCTCACCAACCTTTGTGTTGACTGTTTACGCATGTTTATTCTCAGGTCCTTAAGAAAGTCTTCCGCTGTTGCATTATCTGAGCAAGCTGTGCATGGAGTCTCATACTTTTATTTAAATAAAGTGTTGCATTCAATAAAACCTTTGTCATGTGTTATATTCGACTGTTACGTAACGTGTGTAGTATTTGGAAACCGATGTATTTTGGGGATTATTTCTTAAATAATCGTCCACTTGTTTAAAACATGCATTATGTATAATAATGATGTGCTTTTTATGAAATGAATGCAATATTTTCTAAAACGTATCATACAGAGGTCAAATACCTCGCTATGGGACCAATGAGAACGTACTGCGTTTATAGTAATATGGACGGGTCGTTTCAGTTGGTATCAGAGCTGGTTTAAGCTGTTTTATCGGCTTAATCGTAGAGGGGGTTCTCACAGTATTACTTGTGACAAAGCATTGGCTCTTACTCCTCGCGGTCTGATTATGGTTGGCTTTCGTCGAGAGGCGGGCCGTAAAATCAGTGTCTGTGGTACGCTCAGTGGTCACCAGGCGGTTAGCTGGGAAGGCACTGAGTGGGATGCGTCCCCAACGTTTCAGTTGGTATCAGAGCGGTGGTCTTAGCGAACCATGTCTTGCATTAGTGTGTCTAACGGATAGTTATTAAGATGCATTAGTGAGTCTGGACTTCGACCTTAACTGCATGTCAAAAGTTTTGCTTATCATTTCTAGTCGGAAATCATCTGCTTATCACCCTTAAAAAATTACATGCTTATCATTCTTAGTCTAGACACATCTTACTGCATTGATTGCATAAATAGTGTATAGACAAAGTTCATATTTTAGCGTATATGCTAATTCATATCTTAGCGTATCTGTTAATGTAAACTTTGCCTAACATATTCCGTAAATTCCTCCGTAATCTATGAAATCTTTTGCTCTATATATATAGATATTCTATGTAATTAGAATACCATCCGATAGCAGGAAATCATTTCATATCGAAAACTCCTTTATTCAATCGTACGAAATGGAACTCTCCACTAGTTCTAGTCCCTCGAATTCCGATATGGAATTTCACTCAAGCTCCGAAAGCACTGTGACCGGAATGGATCAACCAATTAGCCATCATCTATTTTGGATGAATTTGGGATGTGTTCGTAGTCTACTTAATCATTGGAGACAAGAAGAAGGTGATCCCTTTCATCCACCACATTGCCCTCTTGGTGAAGAACATGAGACACTTACTGGCGAACCCGTTCGTAACACCATTTTCTCTCTCCTTTCTAGGATATGCCGCAACGAGTATAATATTACTAATATTATTGAGGCTATCCAACCTTTACTCCGTATCTTGCATGGTGAATTATTTAGTAAAAAAAAAAATTACTGTCATGAAAAGCAGAACTTCATTAGCAAGTGCATCATACATCATTTCATTCCCTTTATAAAGCTCTTGATCTCTCTTTTTATTCAAGAAACTTTAAACATCTTCTTTCACAATACAAAACAAAACAAATTCTCATCATCTATACTCACATCAAACCACTACCAGCACCAGCAGCAGCATTACCAACAACATTACAACCCTCAACATCGCAAGCCGCATTACGAGCATCACCATCATATGCACCGCAGGCACTGAGGGATACCAACAATAATGAGTGATGAAGTATTAATTCATTATTTCATTTACGTTGAAGAAATATTCCGCGACGATTATGTAATCTCTAAAGTTTTAGGGATTGTTCATTTCTAGTTCCAACCGTAAACCAAATGAGATTAATATAATATTAACTCATTAAATTAAATTCATATTACATCTGAAGAAAATATACATACATATATTTTCATAAAGACTGTAATAAAAATTCTTTTGTACAAAATATTACTTGTGAAATTTTATTTTAACGGGTAGGTAATACCCGAGAAATACTTAAGTTCACATTAATATGTTACACTGTACATTTTCAATGATGTTTCGACAATCGTTAATTATACTCTCTCCTTTCATAGCAATATACATCATTTCACAAAATTCAAAAGAACCATTTTCCATACCAATTCAATTACATATTCTGATTTTGACAGATCAAAATCCAAGTCAAGATCTAAGAAGTGCTATCAATCTTAAATTCCTACATCCTTCAAAATCATACTTTAAATTCAAACTATACTAGAACATCACTTTCATTCACAGAACTCATAAAGATATTTGTATCATTCAAGATTCACGACGAATTCATTATACGGATATTGACGATGACAACCTGCATCTAAACCCTTCAAAATTCTTGAAAACATCTCAACTAAGGAACAATCGAGAGAATGAACCAATTACACGATACATACGAAGAATATATGCATATAGATATGCATTCGGAGGACAATTGAACCTAAGCAAAGGTTCGACACGTATCCGTATCAGATCCTTTAGCATTATTATTACCCAAAATAACTTTACAATCCCTTTTCAAAATAGCGAATTTTATCACAGCTCCAAAAAGACAACTTCGACTTTTCATCCGGAGTAGCCCTATTATAACCTTGATATATACATTGTCTTTTCGCCATCGTTACTGGGGAACCTTTTATATTCCACCACATTAGTAGTAAGCTTACCAGCAACTTTATTGCTCTTTGACTTAAATCTCTCTGAAATATCACTATAAAACCTTGTCATGTACCCATCTACATCTTGTAACAATAATTGTCATACCAAACCCCAGGAAGCATCAATAATTATTCTTGAATCTCACATCATTTCTGCATATACATATAACGTTATTTCCTGGAATTATAATTCTGAAATCCGGAATAGCACTTCAGCCTACGAATCAGTACTATGAAGTTTTGAAAAAGCTGAATGAAGCAGCAGAAACAGTAGATAACCGTAACAGTCAAAAGATGATGATAAAGAATATTATGTTAGCAAAGCACAGAAAAAGAGAAGGTTTGGAACTGGAAAACGGATTGAGCAAATCCTGAAGGAGGTTGTGGAAAAATCACAAGGATGAAATCTACCTTCAAAGAATCCAAATGATTCGGTGTCTGCTAAAATCCTTAGCAAATACCTTGCTCCTTACTCTAAAACCCTTGTAGACAATATTCTTCATCATCCTCTTATCTTAAATATTCTAAGATATCATCGTATCTTCCATTATAAATATCCTTCATATTTCTGAAGATATTTTCATAACCATTCTTATCTGAAATCATTTATTCCTTCGCGTTATCTGCATCACATCATAAAGAAAACTGTTTTAGTTTCTAAATATCTGAAACCTCTGAGTATAAAGTATGAATGTTTTTGAAGTAATGTTGGGAACTGAAGCATGAGTTAGTATAATATAATGACACTTGATCAACGTGATTATATTACAGTAAGTCATGCTGAGTTTCTAAATGGAACGTAATGATTCACAGACTATAACGTCATCATGTGCCATGTTACATGACTCTTACATTCAATCTAATCTCTAAACATATCAAGAACATATTCTATTGATAGTTCTATATTTTCCATTGGATTCTGGTAATTTCACAAGTCAAATTGTGCTATTACAATTTCTCTCTTAGAGCATTAGCTATGTTCATTCCGAATTTCATATCTATGAATTCTAGACCATTATTCGCTTGACTTTAAGTCGGGAAAAGAAGGCGGAAGCATGAAACTCCAAAATATAAGGAAAAATATAAGCACGAAGACAACGCAGAAATTACAAACCGTGTATATCGATGCGTATAGCAATATAAAGATACGGGAAAACTAAGAACACTATAAACCCAAGAGCATAGTAGAAATTAACGGATTCCTTCGGTGGAAGATGAAAAAGAAGAATGAAAGATGTGATAGTCAAGAATATATCAAGAATTAAAACTGAATGGAGCATATTGACGAATGTTTTGGAAGTACGAAGAAAGGAAGAAAGTATAAAAGATGGGAGATGTGGAAATAAGAAAACGTAGGAGGTTGATTTATAGTAAAATATCCGACAGAGAAATCGAGGCAGATTTTTGCATTAAATCGAAGAGGATCATAATTTCCTTAATCGCCGAAGAATCAAATCTTATATAGATTACAAAGATTTTCTTTAATCCGGATATCAACTGTGATGACGTCAAAAGATAAGACGAATCCCTATTTTCTCATTTCACTCTTTTACGATAGCTTCACTCATACGTTTCGAGTAATCGAATTATTTTATCCATATTTCTCAATCATGATAAAACCCTATGAATCAACTTATATTCGTCATAATAACATTCTTATTGTTAGCCATGACGACCTCTATCAAATTTCGGGACGAAATTTCTTTAACGGGTAGGTACTGTGACGACCCGAAAATTTCCGACCAAATTTAAACTTAATCTTTATATAATTCCGACTTGATAAGCAATGAATTTTAATAAATCTTGAATCTCCAAAAAGAGTTTTACACAAGCTTTTGGTCACCCTTTTATTCCGACGATTCACGAACATCATAACTTGATTTAATTGTTTAATTGTTTAATTATTGTGTATATATATGGATTTATATATATTTAACTTGAAAATATGATAATTAAATATCTCATTAAGTATATTAACAAAGTAGTATATATATATATTTTCATACTACTAATTTAAATAGTTTTCAAACAATATATATATTACTATTTAAACGACGTAATTAACTTATGTTAAAATGTATTTACATATAATGTATTACGAGTGTAAATACATCCTTACAAGTATTGAATACACTTTATAATATACCAATACATATAAAGGATAGTTATACTCGTATATTCATTCAATTTCCTCAAAGAATTCTACTCGCATTCATACGGTATTTTTACCCGTATTATACACAACTTCTAGAAGTATTTACTATTGGTATATACCAATAGAAATCTGCAATTATTTGTGTAATATGTCATCCATAACCTAATCAATTTAATATGTCATGCATGACTTAATACAATTTAACTTATCTTAGATATTTTCACTAAAAGCCAAAATTATAAGCTTATAAATAAGGACCATTTTAACTCATTTTTACTCCACATTTTCTTAAACTAAAAACACACACTTGAATGCTCTCATATCATACTTTAATCTCAGCAACTTTTCTCTTTATAATCAAGGTAAAATACTTCTCAAAATCCTTGTTCAATTCCTTGTATAGTTGCTATCTTATTATACTTATAAAACTTGTAAAAACTATAACTTGTTTTGGTGAACACCAAGCTTGTTTGAAAAACTAATCTAATCTTTCTAACTTAACTCTAATAACACTTATTTATATGTATTATGATGTTATATTAAGTTAATATAAGAACTTATAACTTGTACATATGAAGAACACCTTGAAACTTAACATATATCATTTAATCTCCATTCGGTAAAAAGCGGGCTGTTTTGGATTGAGAATTAAAAACCTATCATAGACTTTGAGTTCGAGGCTAAGACTTTGGAAATATGTTAATATATGTAAATAAGACTTCCAGTATTTTTTTTCATGATTTTATACAAAGTGGAAGTATTTTATCAAAAATCATATATTGGGTGGATGCCGGGATTTTTTCAAATCTGTCCACCGACACAAAAAGTGGGTAAAGCTCTAAAAATTACTACTTGGGATGAACGTTTCGAATTGATTTTGTAAAATTTACTTCTTAATGAATCCATACCAATTTGATTCACTTTAAACGGAGTTGTAATGAATATTTGGCGAGCAAAACAAAATATGCTAAAATTAACGTTGTATGGACGGAATTTATATTATAAAAACTATATTAACCATATCCTTGTTAACTTTTCCTATATCCTATATATATTTGGACATGTTATCAGTACTATAACAAAATATTATAATCTTGGTTAATTCTGTGATTGTATATATGTATAATAATATTCTTGGTACGTCCTAACACAATAAGTATACAATACATTTTGATAAATCCTAAGACAATACGTACACAATACGTCTTAGTTAATTCTAAGACAATACGTATACAATACGTCTCTGGGTTGATGCAAAGACAATACGTATACAATACGTCGTGGGGTAATTCTAAGATTATATATATATATATATATATATATATATATATATATATATATACCGATTATTGGACTGTTGGACTTTTCAGATTATTTTGGACTACTAGCAAAGGACTACTAACAATGGACTACTAACATAAAATGTTAAAAATTATTATATAAGTATTCTATGAACTTGCTTTATTTTATTCATATGTCGTATTATTATCTGAATCGTTATTATTGTTATATGTTCGTGAATCCAAGGACGACGGTCATATTTTTAATAAGTTGAAAACTTATTATTAATATACTTTTACTACTGTGAGTATATAGTCCCATTTTTAAACTCTAAAAATATTTTGGGATGAGAGTACATGCATTTTATGTTTTACGCCATGGACACAAGTACTTAAAATATATTCTACGTTGAGTTGTACCATATTGCATATCTTCCCTAATAGCTTGGTAATTAATATTTACATGTTGTAAGAACATGTAAGCGCGAATCCTATTGATAGATCTATCGGGTTTGACAACCCCAACCGGACTAGTCGCTCTAGTATCGTAAACGGTTGCATAGTACTTCGTTTTTACTACACTTAGTACAGTGTAGGGAGATTTCATAATAAAGGGAATATGCCACATTAATGGTTAAGTATGATTACCGAAGCGCTCAACAACTTATAAAATACTTTTATACACTTGCGAGTGTACATATATTTATAACTATGAAATCTTGTGGTCTATATTTATATCGATGATAAACCTATATATCTCACCAACCTTTGTGTTGACTGTTTACGCATGTTTATTCTCAGGTCCTTAAGAAAGTCTTCCGCTGTTGCATTATCTGAGCAAGCTGTGCATGGAGTCTCATACTTTTATTTAAATAAAGTGTTGCATTCAATAAAACCTTTGTCATGTATTATATTCGACTGTTACGTCACGTGTGTAGTATTTGGAAACCGATGTATTTTGGGGATTATTTCTTAAATAATCGCCCACTTGTTTAAAACATGCATTATGTATAATAATGATGTGCTTTTTATGAAACGAATGCAATATTTTCTAAAACGTATCATATAGAGGTCAAATACCTCGCTATGGGACCAATGAGAACGTACTGCGTTTATAGTAATATGAACGGGTCGTTTCAGTTCATAAGCTACAATTTAATAACAAGGATTGATTCATTTGATAGTAGTTTCAATGTGTTAGCACTGGTTCTGATAAAATCGATGCCAATTTCAATGTTGGGAAATGGTTATCATTCAGAAGTCATTATTGCTAAATGGTTGTAAACATTTAACTCAATTTTGCAAACCTTTGTGATTAGTCGATTACTGGTCATCTCTCTTTTTTTTTTTTTTTTTTTTTTTTCTTTGGCAAGGTTGGTTGTTTATCTTCTACCTAAAAAAAGTATGATGGTGAAGAAAGTTAACAACTTTATGAAAGTGTATAACATTTTAAAGACTGATACTTTCTCAAATAATATGATATGATCCTCATCATCTTAATAATTGTCTACAGTAGACTAAAGTTACAATGCTAATAAAGTATATCCTTTTGATGCTGCTTTATATACTTATAATTTGATTACAGTTAAAGCAACAGTCGCTCCTGTTGAAACAACAGCAGAGTATGATGAAATGGTTTCCGGGACTCAAAGAAAGTATTACATGCTTGGCGTAAAAGGCGGTGTTGGTAAAACGAGTTGTGCTGCTTCACTTGCTGTAAAATTTGCAAATAATGGACATCCGACTCTTGTAGTTTCAAGTTTCAACTGATCCCGCACATTCTCTAAGTGACTCTTTTGCCCAAGTAATCCATTAAGTTTCTTTCCCTAATTGTTCAATTGAATAATATTTGAGGTCACCAGATAGATAGGTTGGGTAAAAGGTCAAAATGGGTGGTTTGCCAGTTGTAACATGTCTTTTTATATGGGTCAAATGGACCGGGTTGATGGAAGGAGTTTTGTGCCCAATTTTTATATGGGTCAGTTGCGTTGAAATTTGAACTCCAGATATTACATTTTCTCATATTGATTTTGTTTGTTTTGTTTTCACTGTTTGTGAAGCTTTATTAAATGTTGCATTTGTTTTACAATTTTTTATTATAGGATTTAACTGGTGGAACTCTTGTGCCTGTTTTTTTTTTTTTTTTTTGCCTGTTGAAGGACCTCTTTCTCCGCTTTTTGCTCTGGAGGTTTGTGTGATATGTCCTATTGGTTCGATATCTTTTTTCCCTTATAAGTTACGTTTTCATTGTTTTAGTTGCATGTTTGTTTTACATACATAGATCACCCATGTCAGATAAACCCAGAGAAAGCAAGGGAAGAATTTCGTGATGTAAGCAAGAAAAACGGTGGAACCGGAGTCAAAGACTTCATGGATGGCATGGGTCTCGGAATGCTTGCTGATCAGGTGAATAATCATAGATGTGTTATGACCCAAATTGACCCATTTCACATAGATGTGTTATAACCCAAACTGACCCATTTCTAATCTTGTTTACAATTTTAAAAATGCAGCTTAGGCAGAAAATATCATCAGCAACTTCGGCAATCAAAAATGTATTTGGTCAAAATGAAACTCGTCAAGATGCTGTAAGACCTATTGTAAACTGGAAATGAGCACTATTTAACTAGAGTAATTAAATAACTAACCGTATGTCTACTTTTGCATGCATGTAGTTAGATAAACTAGAAAAACTTAGGGAGAGGATGATTAAAGTACGCGAGCTTTTTCGTGATACCGACTGTACAGAATTCATTATAGTTACTATTCCTACGGTCATACCTTATATAAACACAAAATGAGGGTTGATTCAGTTTTATTTTTTTCTTTTTTTAGCACCTAAAAATATGGAAGATTTATATCTCGTTTCCTTTTTTAATGCTATAGTATGTTGACACTAAAACTGATGTTTTGAACTTACCACTATCATGATTTGAATAAGGTAATGGCGATCAGTGAGTAATCAAGGCTGCGTGCTTCACTTAGTAAGGAAAACTTGCCTGTCAAAAGGCTTATTGTTAATCAAATTCTTCCCCCGTCTGCTTCGGACTGCAAATTTTGTGCCATGAAAAGAAAGGTACATACATATTTGTTTATAGCATCATTTTATTATCTTTCTTCTATGTGAAATAAACATCGTTTAACTAGACTTCAATAAACGGTCAGTCCGTTGTTGACATGGAACTCTATAAATTATATATTACACATATACTATACTACATAGTAATTACAACATTATATAGGTGTCTGCCTAGTTTCATTTTAATTGTAAAATTGTATTGTTTCAGGACCAGACGCGTGCAATTGATATGATCCAAAGTGACTTCAAGCTGTCTAGTTTGGTTTTGGTACAGGCACCTCTTGTTGATGTAGAAATTGGAGGTGTTCCTGCTCTTCAATTTTTAGGGGACATTATTTGGAAATGAAAATATGTCTTATCTCTTTATGCTCGATAAAGTAAGTTTTATCATTCTAAACTTCTTATTTTGACTTTTTTTGTTCCTTTCGTAATGCTTACGATTATTCATTATTGTTCATTAATCTTGTTTTGTTATCTCAGGTTGCCACAATTAGCAGTTGCAATAATTGCTGTGGGCTTGGATATATTGGAGTCTTGGTGCAGTTGTCGATTTTTAAGAATTTCCAACCACTTTTTTGTTACAACAGTCGTCTAGTACTGTCATTGATGGTGAGTAAGTGGTCCGACCATACAGGGCCTCTTGATCTTTGAGGCAACCAGATACTGTTACAGTATTAATTTCAATATATAGTACGTAGTATATATATTGGAGATTCGAGAGGGGAAAAAGTTGGTACAAGTATATGTTGTATGGCGAAACAATTTGGTTGTCAAACTATTGGTTGACATAGAAAATTCTAAATATTTATCATGTTACTTTCTATATACTTCCTTCACCACAAATGCACCTATTGTCGTTGCAAAAGCCGCCTCGAGGCGCACACGCAATCCTGCATACTTGGGGAACGCATTCAGACTGGACCTTGGTATCTATAGATGATTTTGGAGCCAAGTTTCCAGGTTGACAAACGCATGTTTTCTCATCGACACAATATGCATCTTTGCTGTTGCAAAGCTTAGTACAATAGTTATTATCTAATGGCTGGCATTCTGGTGCCGAAGAACGTCGCCACCATGGTACGTCGTCAGCTGCAAGACATGATTCATATTTTATTCTCAATAAAATAATTCTATCTTATAAAACTATATATACACACAAGTTGAGACAAAAACTTATACTGCAAGAGATTGGATTAGTTACCTAAAGAAGTAGCCAAGATCATGGTAAGAAAAATAAGTGCTTTGTATTCGAATCCCATGAAGATTAAATCGATTGTTATGTTTTACTGATATATGAACAATACTAGTGTAGTCCTATTTATAAGTGATAATGATGTAACGAAATTAAGTTAATGAATTTAAATTTAGAAGCATTAATGGAAGGTATTTAACTTTGTATTGTAACTCCAAAGTTAATTAGTATCATGTTACTTACACATCATGTTACTTACAACTGTTTGCAAATGTATTCTTCAAACTTTTCTTTATTAAAAATATTTGTTTAGGTACGACAATGGGCAAGAAAAAAACCCGTGACTAGCGGTACCCGATTCACGATAAGCGGGTAAAATCATTAAAGTTTATCCGCGGCACGGATACGGGTAAAAAATATAATCGCCGACGGTCACAGGCGGGTTACGGGTATATACTATCCGTCGTGGGTAAAATCCGATCCGCTAATCCATGAGACTTCTTTTTAATTACCCGCAAACTTACACACACAATTATTAATTTTAAAATTAATTTCACTTGTAATGGAATAATATTAAATATATAATATTAATTGGGATTTGCTAACATGTACCATATGGTACATGTTAAAAAACATTTATTAAATCAATACTTTCCTTTTAAAGACAAAATAATATTAAATATACATTTTATTTTGGCATCTTCCCAGATTATTGAATACAATTTAAATTATTTAGGGAAACAATTACCATCATCAATGCATCTTATCATGTGTTATGGTGGCACATTGCAGCAAAATCCAATTAAATATAAGTAAAAAACTAAATTTTCACGAAATGTTACATGTAGCTTGAACATATGGTTTGTAATTAATAAATTATTTGAATTTTTTAATGTTTTTTTAACAAGTTGTATTTTTTATTTTTTTTATTTTGAAAGGCAAGCAAATCATTTCATTCAACCAAATTAAAGTACATAAGGCACACCTTTCTGTATTTTTTATTACTTGCGGGTCACGGGTATCCGCTGGTTATGGGCGAAATTTTTTACCCTCTGGGTAACGGGTCTTAACGAGCAAAAAAAACTTGACGGGCATGTTGCAGGTATATATAATAATAATGTATTTCATTCATCCCAAATCTATAGTCTATTATTTGGAGAAAAAAAACTAACTTGTGCTCTAAGGGCACTAGTTAAGAGTGGTTAATGAATTCAAAGTTTCCATGTATATTATAAAATGTAATTAATATAAATGTAAATTTAGAAATTTGTGAGTTTAAAAATTTAAATTTCTAATATATTTAGAAAGTTTGAGTGAAATAAATGAGGCTTAACTTCTGCCTTTAGGGCACAAGTTAGCCGAACCCTATTTCTTTTTGGATGTATCAAATTAATTATTACCTTCAAATAAGAATAATGTGCTAAAAAAATTTTGTGCCCGTAGTTTATTCATATGAGTTGTAATCAGAAGAAAACAAGTAAAAGGTTGAGAACCAAGGAACACATCTCAGCCTTTGGATCTTTTTTGATCAATGCACCAGATTAAACCACCAATTTGTACTGGAAGGGTATTTTCATCATTTGCCAATTACACCCTTACGTACTTGACAAAACCACGAAGGCTATCGATCAAATCCCTCAAAACCCTAACAGGCTCCTGGCGATTGGCGATTAACGTTTCTCCGGCGACCGATCGGTCATCTTCAACCTCGTTAACACCGTTATAGCTCCGATTTATAATCATACGATTCTAACAGATTTAACGTTGATTCGTAAAAGCAGTCGATCACTCAAAAATTGCAGGATATACGAATTCTTCTCAAAATCAATTGATATTCACCTTCAATTTAAGCAAAATGGAACCAGAAATCGATATCAGTAACGAAGAACAAATCGAAATCCAGAATGCTGAAGGTATGTGTATTGTTTCTTCTTTAATCACATGTGATTAAATTTGGATGAAAAAGTATATACTTTGAATTTGAGTAATTTCTTTATCAATCACATGTAATTTCCAGTTAAAGTGATAATCATAAATAGAATGAAGACAGAAACTGAACTGTTGTAAATTTCAAGTTAGTCAATCACATGTGATTGAGTTTAATGATATGTATTTTGTTGCATGATCGTTTCACTGCTGCGAATCAAATTATCCAATCAATTAATCAATGGAAGAAGAATACGAAGTAATGGAGCCAGAAAATGAACCAATTGAAGTAGAATACGAGATCAGTGGTGAAGAAATTATAGATAACGCTACAGGTATGTTTTTTTTAGTATTGGATCACATGTGATTGGGTATTATGATGATACATTATTGTGATTTAATACATGTGATTATACTGTGATTGTATATATTCAATCACGTGTGATTATCTTTATTTAATCACATGTGATTTTATTTTATGTTAATACCTGTGATTATACGTATGATGAAATAAAACATATTGTAAATTTTTTCGTATTGGATCACGTGTGATTGGGTATTATGATGATACATTACTGTGATTTAATACCTGTGATTATACTGTGATTGTATTTATTCAATCACATGTGATTATGTTTATTTAATCACATGTGATTTTGTTTTATGATAATACTATATGTGATATGTATATCTGTGTCTCTTATCATGCACTTTTTTCTTGTTAAAAATCACTTGTGATTGTTAAAGTCATTTATCATATGAATGAGTGAATAACAGTTAAATCACATGTGATTTTCTTTATTAGATAAGAATGAGTGAAAGTAACATATTAGTCACTGATCATGTGTTAGTTGTTTAAGTTATATTTAGTGAACATTTAAATCACATGTGATTGTCTATTTTTTTTTGGACAGGTATAGATACACCAAAAGTAGCTACAACACGTAAAAACGAAACACCAGGTGGTTCATTGTATTATGCACCAATCGTTGATGAGAGTTTACTACCAGTTGTTGGAAAAAATTATGGAACACTTGAAGAGTGTGAAAAAATGTATAGGTTATACGCGTTTCATGCATGTTTTGACATACGAAAGTCAACTCAAAAGACTACAAAATATGGGTCGGTGAAGCAGAAATATTACTTGTGCAATAGAGGTGGTGTGTCAATGCAAGTGAACTTTGACACATTGCAAAGTAGTAAAAAGCCAATTAGGAAAAGCAACATGGAATGCACTGGATGTAGGGCTAGGGTTAAATTCGATTGGGTGTATGAAACTAATACGTTTATACTGTCCGACTTTCAAGAACACCATAATCATGAGTTGCTACCCCAAGAGTACCGACATTTAAGTAAAGCGGAAAGACAGATGAAGTATGCAGAGCAGTTGTTTGTATACCATTCGTCAGTGTCAAATATTGGTCCAACAAAAGCATACGAAGTTTATAGCAATATGAAAGGGTCTGAGAAAAATGTGCATGGGACTGTAACTGATTTCAGAAACTGGAGACGAGATTTGAATATTTTTATCAATGCAAGTGATTCTCAAATGCTCGTTAACAAAATGAAAGAACGGAAGAAATATGTTCCTGGTTTTTCATTTGAGTACAAGCTTGAAAAAAGTCAACTACGTTCAATTTTCTGGGCCGATGAAGTTGCAAAATGCAACTACAAGGAGTTTAGTGACATAATCTCATTTGATGCAACGTATAGAACGAACAGGTATGTTTTCTGGCTCACTAGACTCTCTAATCACATGTGATTGACATGTTTTCTGGCTCACCAGGGTTTGTAATTACTTGTGATTGACATGTTTTCTGGATCATTAAAGTTTACAATCACTTGTGATTGACATGTTTTCTTGGCTCATTATAGTTTCTGATCACATGTGATTGACATGTTATTTGGCTCATTACAATTTCTAATCACATGTGATTGACATGTTAATTGGCTTAATGACATGTACAACATGAAATTTGTACCATTTACTGGCATAGATAACCACCATAGGTGTGTCACTGTTGCTGCGGGATTGATCAGGGATGAAACAGCCGAGAGTTACACATGGCTTCTTACATGCTTCATGAAGACATTCGGGAAAGAGCCAAACATGATAGTGACAGATCAGGACAAATCAATGGCGATAGCGATAAAAGCAGTTTTTAAGACAGCAAAACATAGACTATGCATGTGGCACATTATGCGAAAGGTGCCATCAAAGGTATGAATTTTGTTATCACACAACAAATGTATTTAATCACATTTGATTGAAATATTTAATGATACATGATTTGCTTAATATGAATGATTAAAAAATGATATGTAATTACAGATTCAAGAAGCAATTCCTACTATTGAAGATGAAGTAGAAAAAGACTTCAAGAATAGACTTAATAAGCTTGTTTGGAATATGTATATAGAACCAAATGTTTTTGAAGAAAGATGGGAAAAGTTGATGCACGATTTCTCATTGAAAAATGATAGTTGGTTCAAACATATGTTTGATATTAGATCAACTTGGATACCAGCATATTTTATCGACACTGAAATGTTTGGTTTGATGTGAACTACTTCAAGATCTGAGAGTGAGAATGCTTTTTTCAAACTTTACAAGATCAGCAGCAAATCTGTTAACTTTTATGGACGGCTTTGAATCTGCAATGTTAAAACAGAGGTCAAAGCAAGAATCTTTGGATGCACAGACAATCAAGAAAAATTCAAAATTGTTAACTCAGCTGAAAATTAAAAAGCATGCATTAAAGGTTTACACACATGCTATTTTTGCAATCGTTCAAAAAGAGATTTATGAAGCATTGTATAGCTGTTTATTGGATAAAATGGACAAGGAGGAAGAAACGAAAATCTATGTTGTTAAAGAGGAAAAAGAGAAGACAAAAGAGGGTTCGAATGAAGAAAAACAGTTCTTCCATTACAAGGTAAAATTTATTTACATCTATGTTTATGTTTATAATCACATATGATTGCTGATTCAAAAATGTAGCCACTTATATCAGAACCTGAGAAAAACATTTACATGTCTGTTTATATATGTAATCACCTGTGATTGGCAAATCCAATCAAAATCTTTTTATCAATCACATGTGATTGATAATATAATTTTTTTTAAGGTACTTCCTAACAGCAAAGACGGATCAATGGTATGTACATGTAGACACTGTCTACGATATGGTCTTCTGTGTAGACACTGTTTTTGGGTTTTAAAGAACAAGAACATAGAAGAAATCCCTGAAAAATACATAATGAGACGTTGGAGAAGGGACATAATACCACCCGAGTTAAGATCAAGGAGAAATAGATATGGCAATGAAAACATAGTTGTACAAGATTCTGTTAATGAAATTACCTCAGTTGTTTATGATTGTATGGAACTTGTAGGCAGTGATGAAAAGATGCTAAAAGTGGTTCTTGAAAAACTTAAATTGTTGAAGAAAGAAGTTGAAGCTCAAGTGCCAAAACCGTCAAAGAAGAAAGATGATATAATTGGAAACATGATTGGAGTTTCAAAGCCAAGTACAATAGAAATACAAAACCCACCTGTTGGGAATTACAAAGGATGTGCAAATGATAAGCGTCTAATGAGTGGAAAAGAGAAAGCAATAAAGGAAAGCAAAAAGAGAAAGTTTACTTGTGGTAAATGTGGACGTGACGATCACAATCATAGGACCCGTGACAAAAAAAGAAAGCAAAAGAACAAGCAGAAACTTCAGAAATCTGAAGTTACTACTGAATTATTTAACGATTTTTTATTTTTTTATTCTCTTTCGTACAATTGTGAAATTCTGATGTTCCTATGAAATGCTTGAATTACATTTTTTATGTTTTTATTTTCATACAATTGTGAGGTGTTTCAATCATATGTGATTAGATAAGCCAATGAAGAATCACAAATGATTGGTAGATAATGAATAAGTGATTAAAAACACAAGTGATTGCCAATACAGAATCACAAGTGATTGGTAGATAATGAATAACTGATTAAAAACACAAGTGATTGCCAATACAGAATCACAAGTGATTGTTAGATAATAAATAACTGATTAAAAACACAAGTGATTGCCAATGAAAAATCACAAGTGATTAACAATGAAGAATCACAAGTGATTGTTAGATAATAAATAACTGATTAAAAACACAAATGATTGGTAGATAATGAATAAGTGATTAAAAACACAAGTGATTGCCAATACAGAATCACAAGTGATTAACAATGCAGAATCACAAGTGATTGGTGATTAACATTGAAAAACACAAATGATTGCCAAATACAGAATCACAAGTGATTGGTGATTAACAATGCAGAATCACAAGTGATTGGTGATTAACAATGAAAAACACAAATGATTGCCAAATACAAGATCACAAGTGATTGGTAACGAAGAATCACAAGTGATTGCCAATAAAGAATCACAAGTGATTAACAATGCAGAATCACAAGTGATTGGTGATTAACAATGCAGAATCACAAGTGAATTAAAAACACAAATGATTGCCAAATACAGAATCACAAGTGATTAACAATGCAGAATCACAAGTGATTGCCAAATATAAAATCACAAGTGATTAACAATGCAGAATCACAAGTGATTGGTGATTAACAATGAAAAACACAAATGATTGCCAAATACAGAATCACAAGTGATTGGTAGATAATGAATAAGTGATTAAAAATACAAGTGATTGGTAATGAAGAATCATAAGTGATTGGTAGATAATGAATAAGTGATTAAAAACACAAATGATTGCCAAATACAGAATCACAAGTGATTGGTAACGAAGAATCACAAGTGATTTCCAATAAAGAATCACAAGTGATTAACAATGCAGAATCACAAGTGAATTAAAAACACAAATGATTGCCAAATACAGAATTACAAGTGATTAACAATGCAGAATCACAAGTGATTGCCAAATACAGAATCACAAGTGATTAACCATGCAGAATCACAAGTGATTGGTGATTAACAATGCAGAATCACAAGTGATTGGTGATTAACAATGAAAAACACAAATGATTGCCAAATACAGAATCACAAGTGATTAAAAATCACAAGTGATTAACAATGCAGAATCACAAGTGATTGCCAAATACAGAATCACAAGTGATTGGTGATTAACAATGTAGAATCACAAGTGATTGGTAATTAACAATGAAAAACACAAATGATTGCCAAATACAGAATCACAAGTGATTAACAATGCATAATCACAAGTGATTGGTAGAGAATAAATAAATGATTAAAAATACAAGTGATTATCAATCATAAACCATAGTATTACAAGTGATTAAAAACCATAGTCCATACAATGTGATTTACCATTCAACAAAAATATAGATATGCTAAAAAATATTGTGTACCAAATAACAAATTTGTTAACACATAAAAAGTTCAACAAAAATAACATCTTATATTGTTTTTCAACATAACACTTCACTTGATTTTTGGCAAGGACTCCTTTAATCTCTCAACCCGCTCATCTCTTGAGTTTTTTGCAGTCAAAACAACGTTCCTATATTCTTCTTTTGAATGAAGAATGTTGAACCGATTTGCATTTATAATCATCTGCTTGGAATGCAAATTTAGAGGATGTGTTAAAAAAATTTCTGCATACCGAACTCTCAACTTCCTGAGCTGATTATTTTGAACCGACGATTCACGAGCCAATTTCTCCATCCAATCTGTCTCGGGTGTGGCTTTAAATCTGTCCATGTGGTACATGGCAAAAACTCCACAATCAACAGCATTATCTCTCGTAATCCATGGAATCTTGATTCTACTTGGATGAATTTCTTGAATCTTCTTCGCCATTGGATGATTTTGAGATTTAAGATGCTCACCAAAGCAATATTGCTGAGAAAACAAATCAGAAAAATAAAGACCAGCTTTTCAAAATCACATGTGCTAATGATTGTTTGTAATCACATGTGATTGTATCATTCAATCACATGTGATTGAATAGTCTAATGACATGTTTAAATATACAAAACAAGTTAATTAAAAAAAAGATAAACTAACAACAAGGTTGCAAACTTTGAGATATTTTGCGTTGAAGTGCATCGTTAGTATAGCATTGTCAAGTATGAAGAGCTTTGGAACTTTCAAATCAAACACAAGGACAAAGAAATGATCATTTCTGCAGATTGGAAAAAACACCTGTAGAAAAGAATTAAAATAAAACAATTAATTTTCAGCATAAAAAAAGAAATTAATTATTATATTACAGAAAAAATAAACAAAAATGTAAAGTAAAATAACATACCAGCTCAGTTTTGCGGAAAGAAACATCGTTGGGAAACACTTTAAACAATGATGACGCATTTTCTTGAAATGACTTGAGTTTAGCTTCTTTTTTCAAACTGTTGTCATACATGTATGACCACTGTATAAAATAAACGAACATATATTAAAAACTATAACAAAATAAATGCAAACAATAAATATGATTGGCATGCTGAATCACAGGCATGCTGAATCACAAGTGATTGGCATGCTGAATCACAAGTGATTGTACAGTATGATATATGTACCTAAAATTTAAAAGTTAACTTACAATGATTGACGTTAGAAAGAAAAACTTTGTTCGGCTGGCTGGATCTCTATACCTACGCTCGTGGTTTAGTATAAAACTCCAAATATCAATCACACCAGCCTCAATATATAAATCAGGACAAAGTGATTCCATCGTGACACGATGAACATTCCAATCGGCATTTTTAACTTCAAATACAAGATCACTAAAAAAATACAATAAAACAGAATTACTATTTGTCAAATACTGATTCTATGTTTGATTAATAACATGTGACTGCAAAACATAAGCACTTGTGATTGACTAATATAATCACATGTGAATCAAATGATATAAAGTGCTGTTTAGATTAAGAAAAAAGTATAGAAAACTCACCAAGCGTTTTTTGCATTGAAAACAAATCCATAGCCAAAGCTAGTTCGGAGTTAGTCAATAGGTCTGAAACTGCCGTCAACCTATTGACATATGGAGAAGCCATAGCAACTTTCGTAGATCTCATAATCAGTTTCTTTTTCCCTTCTTAGACTTCTTCTCCTCACTAACCTCCTCCTGAGATAAAAGATGAAAAGTGGAGGGGTTAAACTGTTAAATGTTGGTGTATTATGAACATCTAACATTGGAAGACTATCCAATGTTGTGGGTGCATTAACAAGTAAAGAAACAATTTCACAACATTCAACAACCTCGTTAACATTCAGATCAAACCATTGTGTCAAAGAAGCTTGCTCTTCAACATCTACATCAGAATTATCGGCACCTTCACAAACTTCTTTTACAACATCTTCGGGACCCTTACCCTTACCCTCATCATCTTGATCAATCCGTACAACTTCTTCATTGGAATTCGATTCATTCTCAGTTTCATGACCACTAACCTCATCATCTTCATCAAGCTCAGTCTCTTCTTCTTCTTCTTCTTCTTCTTCTTCTTCTTCTTCTTCTTCTTCTTCTTCTTCTTCTTCTTCTTCTTCTTCTTCATCATCATCATCATCATCATCATGCTTTTCTTTATCCTTATCATCATCATCATCATCATCATCATCATCATCATCATTAACATCATCATCATTAGCAGCCTTCTCCTCGCACTCAACCATCTTCGAATCATTTTTAACCTTAATCTCTTTATCCTCAGCCTTCTTCTCATCATCCTCAGACTTCTTTTCAAGCTTCTCATCAACATCACCATCATTGATTCTAAAAACTTGCTTCAATCTACTTTGATAAGATATCAAAGTCTTCTCATTTGGAAATTTTGATAAACCTTCAGTTATTTTCTTCAACAGAAATTGTTTCAAGTCATCAACCATTTTGAATTTCTCGTCAATGACTTGAAAATATTCCTGCAAATTGTAGAGACCCGTCCTAATCCATCCGGACGAAGTCCATATTGATTATAAACGATTCACATCAGTTGATTACATCGCGAGGTACTTGACCTCTATATGATACATTTTACAAACATTGCATTCGTTTTTGAAAAGACAATCTTTCATTACATCAAAAGTTGACAATATGCATACCATTTCATAATATCCAAACTATAAATGACCTAATCCGTCATTTACTTAATAATCTCTAATGAACTTCAATGACTCGAATGCAACGTCTTTTGAAATATGTCATGAATGACTCCAAGCATTATCCTTAAAATGAGCTAATGCACAGCGGGAGATTTCTTTCAAACCTGAGAATAAACATGCTTTCAAGTGTCAACCAAAAGGTTGGTGAGTTCATTAGTTTAACATAAATAATCATTCCATAATTTTAATAGACCACAAGATTTCATATTTCCATTTCTCATAAACATACGTCCCATGCATAGAGACAAAAATATCATTCATATGGATTGAACACCTGGTAACCAACATTCACAATATGCATATAAGAATATCCCCATCATTCCGGGATCCTCCTTCGGACATGATATAATTTTCGAAGTACTAAAGCATCCGGTACTTTGGATGGGGCTTGTTGGGCCCGATAGATCTATCTTTAGAGTTCGCGTCAATTAGGGTGTCTGTTCCCTAATTCTTAGATTACCAGACTTAATAAAAAGGGGCATATTCGATTCAATAATTCAACCATAGAATGTAGTTTCGATCACTTGTGTCTATTTCGTAAAGCATTTATAAAAGCAGCGCATGTATTCTCAGTCCCAAAAATATATATTACAAAAGCATTTAAAAATGGAGTAATGAAAACTCACTGTATTGTATTTTGTAGTAAAAATACATATAACGACATTGAACAACTAAACGATGCAAGGTTGGCCTCGGATTCACGAACCTATATCATTTATATAATTATTAAGATATATAGTTGTAACCGTACAATATATATATAAATTTATTAGTTATATACCTTTAATGAATGGGTATTGTGATTACGGCCCACACTAATCTTTGTAGTCCTTGAAGAAAATAAGTTCATGTAGTAGCAGATTTATCTATTGAAACTTGTATATCGATTCTTGCTTTCCTAAACTTAAAATCTTAAAGCTAATCAATATTAATCATCTAATCACATCATCCTCTTACTCTAATCATTTTCATAACCATATCATCACTTATAGTTTAATCGGGGCTTATAGTCATCGCCATGTTTATTTCTTCGTCATCATATTTATACCCGTACCTATTATCATCGTTCATTCATCTTTTAAACTCACGATCATGTATCACGTCATTCTATTCATCATCTCGTTAACATCAGTATGCGTCAAAAATATATGCAACATCTTTATACTATTATAGTTGGCCACTAAATTGTAACTAGTCCCACATGAATAATTTGTCTAGGTGATTGGTAATGTGATGTAATTAATATTCAATATCCAAATTAACAAAGCTTGACCCATCTTACTCGACATCTTCATCATTATGCATCCCTACAAACTTCTCATCATTATTATAATCATATGCTTAACCAAATAATTATAACGTCCCTACTAGTACACTTGTTGGCCATTCTTTCGGTTCCACTAGCAAATACAAACATATGTAAAGTAGCATTCTTTATTCTAGTTGACCACTTTAATACCATTAGCATATACAACTCATTTCCTTGCTTTAAATTGTTCGACAGAAGGAAAAGAAAAAATATTCTAACCGTAGTAAGGATAGCTATAGGAATGTATGATCATGTCTTGGTTTATTTGATTCGAACCAAATGAAATAGCAGCTGCAATTTGCAGCAATAGTTGGAAGGTAGTTGTACCACCAGAATGTTCGAGCAGTAGCAAAACAGCGAAGGTAATTTTAGGGTTTTGGGGTGATTCTTAGCTGGAACAATGACTTAACAGTAGCAGCAAGTCAGTCGCATAAAATGGTGTTTTGTGATGGTTTACAGCGGTGAAAACAGAGGTAAAATAAGTTTATGGTGGCGTGATTAAAGGTTGTAGATGATATTCGTTGGTTTTGTGCAACAACAACAGGAACAATTAAATTTTCGTGTGTACGGGTTAGATTAGTGAGGTTGCTTATAGTGGTCGTGGTTTAAGGTGATCGTGGTTGTAATGTTGTTCACAACCGGAAACAAAACTTACGATTACCTGGGAGTGGTGATTGATCAAAGTGAGATTGTGGTTTGGAATTACTAAGTAATTTTTCAAGTGAGTTTTTGTTTTATATTTTTCTGTTTTTTTTTAATTCTCATTTGCAGTGATGATATATATAACATGATATTGGAAGATTACTACAGCATCAAGATTCGATTATATTTGTTTCGTAGCAGACATGAAATCGACTTCTAACAGATTTGCAGACATGAAATATTCGATCAGAGATAATAGAATTTAAAGCAGTTTATAATTTCAACTGATTTGTACTATCGATTTTGATGTTTATCAATTCCAGGGACATGAAACAAAATTGTTTACAGTATGAAAGAAATGTAAAACTGATTCATAATATGTATTTGTATATTATATATATATATATATATATATATATATATATATATATATATATATATATATATATATATATATATATATAATATAAAATCTATTTTTATAGTTTATATATATATGCATTTATATATCGTATGTATATATCTATATTTATATACCTGCTCATATCAATATTTATGTATATTTATGTATTCCTTAAGTTTGAATTATGAAAGGAAGACACTAATCAGTAATAGTACCCTCAATAGTAATTACTCATTTTATCAATCATCAATAGCAATTGGTAGGGTTGAATGAGTCGACAGATAGAATCAAGATCATCAGAAAAAAATAAAGAAATAGAAAGCAGATAGAGACAAAAGCAGATAGAGACATGAAACAAACAGATTGAATGTATCATGAAACTGAATCTTATTCTTTTTATGAATTATATTATATAATTAATAATAATATTAACAATAATGATAATAATAGTTATTAATAACAATATTAAAAATGTTATTATTTATGATATTAATGATAAATTGTATTATTTTTATAATATTATTTACAATATTAATAATGATTTTAATTTTAATGATAATGGTAATTGTAAAAATTATAATATTAATAATCTTAATAATAACTAAAATCATAATTTTACTACTAATTATAATAATAAGGATATTAATAATGATAACAATAATATTAGTAATTAAATGTATACAATTTTATATATATACCTATTTATTAACAATAATTGTTCGTGAATCGTCGAGGATGGTCAAAGGTTAAATATACCCATGTAAACAGTTCAAAAATTTTGAGACTCAGTTTAATAGACTTTGCTTATCGTATCGATTTCATATAAGATTAAGTTTAAATTTGGTCGGAAATTCCCGGGTCATCACACAAATAATATGAAAAAAGGTTGGAATAAGTATGAAAAATCACAAGTGATTATGTAAATTCAATCACAAGTGATTGGCATGCATAATCACAAGTGATTGGCAGAATCACAAGTGATTGGCATGCATAATCACAAGTGATTGGCATGCATAATCACAAGTGATTGGCAAAGCAGAATCACAAGTGATTGGTAAAATGCAGAATCACAAGTGATTGTCAAAGCAGAATCACAAGTGATTGGTAAATGCAGAATCACAAGTAATTAATAAAATACATAAATCAAAAGTGATGGCATTAATCACTAACATTACAATGGACAAAATGCATGCAGAGAAATAACTGTAAAACATGTAAATATAATGGTAAATAACACACATAAGATAATCACAAACAAATCACATGTGATTTGAAAAAGAAACACGAATCAATATATCTCTAAAAAACCCTAAAAATTTAAGAAAAAAATGAAATACAATAAACAGTTGATTGATTGCTGAAAAAATAGTAAACACAAACAAATCACGAAGCAATATCTCTAAAAAAAACTAAAAAAATTAAGAAAACAATGAAAATAGAACAAACACTTGATTAATTGCGAAATAAAACATAGTAAAATTACCTAGAGCTTTGGCCGGAGCTTTTAGTTTAGCCGGAGCTTTTGTTTTCGCCGGATCTTGTATTTTGGTCGGAGCTTGTGATTTCGCCGGACCTTGAGCTTTAACCGAAGATTGTGCTTTACCCGAAGCATGTGTTTTAGCCGGAGATTCAGATGATTTCGCCATTGGTTATAGATGGATTAATGAAGATGAAACGTTTGATTGTTGATCGAATCGAAGAAACTTAAGATAATTGATGGCGATGAAGAAATTCGTTCCAGATGGAAAACCCTAGAATGGAGATAGAGAGAGAAAAACGTTACGGATGGTGTGTGCAATAGTGAGGAATGCACGAGATGGGTGGAGTGTGTGTACAAAATTTTTGCAGTAAAATGACGAAATTGCCCCTCCGCCCAAAATTACATATATTTTGATCTATTTAATCTCAGCCATTGATCACCACTAATCCAAGGGCTGAAAATCAGTCCCCCAAACCCAAGATAAAACTTGGAGTCAAATGAATATGCTTCTTATTCATATATACTAAAAAAAGATATATAAAAGGTAAAAACTAAAGAGTAAAACTAAAAAGTTAAAAAAAGAAAAGTTCATATAAAAAGTATAATTTTTTTTTAAGTTTTTTGTCCGGATAATAAATAAAAAAAATAAAAAAAATTCAAAATATACTCCATCATCATCGTTTTCTGTCCACCAACTCACCAAGTGAACTGATACTTTTTATGAATTAGACACAAGGATGAACTGCCTAACAAATCTTTCAAGGTATGTTTCAATTTCTCAATTTGTTTAAAATTTATCACCATGGATTAATTATCTAAATTTTATGTTTATCAGGTCCTATTCAGCTTTGCCTTTTTATAACTTCAAATGTAAATCTTCAATATACCCGATATTTGTAAATACGAAGGTGAAATTTGTAACTTAACTACCTTTGTTGTGCCATATGTAAATGTTACAATCACTGATTTACAACGTATGTTTCTGTGTGTGGTTTTCATCGTAATCAGGGATTGGTGAATGCTAATGATTTTACAGGAAGTTGTTATTTAGCTAAGGTAATGTAAATTTTCTTTAATTTCTGCATTTATTTTTATGTTTAATCTGGTTGAATTATGGCTCCGTGTGACTGCTTTTTGTATTGTGTATCATGTGATTTTGTTTTTGATGCAATAAAAGTATGAATTGTAATGAATTTGTGGTAACCACTAAATTGATCTAAACAAACTAAACACAAAAATTTCAATTGTATGTGTTTCATTATATAGGCAATGTCTAGCCCGACACCTAGTATCGATATGGAAGGTGCTGACGATGACGAGAAATCTGATGTTTACAGTACTAATATGACCGAAAAAATGGGTGCTGGTAAGTTAATATCTTCATCATATCAGTTTTTCAGTTACTGACTTTATCATTAGGTTAATATCTTTTTGCTAATTTGGTAATTTCAGTTTTGACTTATAGGCATGAACTTGGAATGAACTACAATTTTATTCGTCCAGACTTGATCGTTGGATCATGTCTGCAGGTAATGTTTCGCTCCTATATTCAATTTCGAATGGATTATGTCGTTTCTTAGGAACTTTATACACATGGCAGACTCCTGAAGATGTTGACAAGCTTCGTAGTATTGGAGTACATACCATATTCTGCTTGCAACAAGACCCTGATCTTGCGTATCCATAAGAAATTTTCATTAAATAATTATCTTATATATTAAACGTCTTGGAGCTAATCCGCTCAAGATGAACTTATTATATCCATCATTTGGATTCATAAATCATTGTACATAGATCAAGTTTGCGTTATGTAACAAGTTTTCTTGGTCTAGTTAACGAATAGCTGTTGAGGTGCATTTCATGTTTTCCAATTAACCGGTTCACTAGATATTTTAACGTGGATATTAATGCCATTCAAGAATATGCCAGCACATTCAGTGACATTGAACACTTGCGTGCTGAAATAAGGTAAAACGGTTCTTCTTGTTGAACAATATATCTATTTTCTTTTATAAATTTCCACGTGGGGTCCGACGCGAGTTTACAAATGAATGTTATGGATCAGGGACTTTGATGGAACTGATTTGCGGCTACGACTTCCTGCCGTAGTGAGCAAATTACACAAAGCTGTTAACCGAAATGGTGGAGTAACTTACATACATTGCACAGCTGGACTTGGAAGAGCTCCTGCAACTGCAGTATACTGAATTTTAACTTCCTAAACTATGCTTTTTTTAGGTATCTGTGTTTTTTTATTGACGTGGGTCCTACTTATGACAGTTGGCTTACATGTTCTGGGTTCAAGGTTATAAGCTAAACAATGCACTCAGTCTACTCCTGGTAAATATGTTCTTTTTTTCCCCCTAAATTACAACAATGTCAGCATATGATCATCAGATATATAAGAGTGCAGAAAATAGAAAAAGTTTTGAAGTTTGGAACAAATTTCAGTTAAAAAACTTGTGTGCATATGCAAAATCAACATTCTTTGTTTAATAATGCTTATCGCTTGTTCAATTTCTTTGCAGAGAAATCGTAAATGTTTCCCAAATGTTGATGCTATAAAAAGCGCAACTGCTGACATTGTAAGTTATTCTTTGACTTATATTCATGAAGTTCTATGATTATAAGCTTTGGGAGCTCGAACATGGCATATAACTGTGAAGAACTTACACTTAATAAAATCTAATATAAAACACTGTTCGTGATTGTATTCACTTTTTCCTAAGACAGTTATTCTTAGGGAATGTAACATAAATCTTCTCATTGGTGACACAAATATTTCTTAAACTGAATATTTTTAAAGCTTACAGGCCTGAAAAAGAGATCGATTACATTGACATGGAACGGTGATAATTGTTCCACAGTAGAAGTATCTGGACTTGATATTGGTTGGGGCCAGGTAATATATACCCGATATTATTTTTAATTATTTTTGAAAAGTTAGTGTCAACAATTATGGTCCTTTAGTTATATTCGACATACAATTGTCAAAGGCACAGGTTCTTTATCAAATTTTTAGCATGGTGACAATGTGAGTTGATGCTTCGTTGCTGAAATCAGTGATTCATTGCAGAGTATTCCATTAAATTATGATGAGAAGCATGGTTCGTGGATTCTTCATAGAGATTTGCTGGTAACTAATTTATTATCTTCTTTGCTGGTAAACAATATATGTTACATTGAAGGTGCTATCTTATTCAACAGCTAATATCAAGAAGCAAAAAATATTGAGGCTAAATATTTCAAGTTATATGTTATGTATTTATAATAACAGGAGGGTAGGTATGAGTACAAATACATAGTAGATGGTGAATGGATGACCAATAACAATGAGCCTGTTACTCCTGTTAACAAGGATGGCCACATTAACAACTATATCCAGGTACATTCCAGATACATTTATTTGTCCATTTTTCAGATTTTCTGAAATTTTTTATTAGTAAATATGGTTACAAAAACTATGTCATTAAATTAGCCTAATATTTTTATATAATCCCATATGCGGGTTCCATTAATCTAAAGCATGTCTAATGGTCGATGTATAGTAGTAATTTAATGGAAGCTATGATGTCTGTACTGTGTTCATAAACAAATAAGATTAGGCGTTACTAATTCACTCTTTCACTGATGCAGGTAGTTGATAAAGACCCGGAGAGCATAAGTGCTGCTTTGTGGAGGAGATTGGGTGATGATGATTTTGATCTGACGACCAACGAAAGAGAGATTATAAAGCAGTTTCTGGATAGTTATCCGGATGATGAGTAAACCCAATGACAAACACTATTATTTGTATCTATTCATGGTTGCCAGTGTATATATCCCATGTATATAAATTATAAAGAAACTGAAGTAGTTTCTTCCACTTCTGCTTCAACCTCTTATTTTTTACTTTTCTTTTTTCCATATGTTGTGTCTATATTATGCTTTGTGGTTGTTTGATAATGAAATCAAAGTCTGAGCTGCCATACGGTTTTCTTATTGATTGACATATAAGGAATCCAAATGATCGAGCTTTTAAATATGTGGTATGATGAAAGTGAGGTTATTTATACACCACAAAATTACTTGCAGTTGTTGCACACCAACCTTCATACATCTTATACTTGTGTTTACAAAGTGACTTGCAACTTTACAAGCCAACCAACTTGAGATCAATGTTGTTTTGGATAATGTGTTTTAGTCCAAATAATGACAATATTTAACAAATTTCGTGTTGTAGCTTATGTGGTAGTGATTCGCCCCTCTTAGCGAGAAGTCGAGAGTTTGACTCCCGTGGGGTGTAGCATTGCACGTTGCCCCTTAACGATTATCCCGAACTGTTGTTAAAAAAATATAATAATAAATCTTTCATTTCTAGTAAACTTTAAGATAATGTAAACTTTACAAAATAATACTATAAATGTATATAATATATAAATTAGTATACATGCGTTTTATACATTTATCTCACAGGCGTATCTGGACATAGGCAAGATGGGCAACCGCCTAGGGCCCAAAAATTTAGAAGGGCTTAAAATTTTAAATATATTCTCAAAGTATTCAATTAAAATTATACAAAAAAGCCTGTTAGAGAACAAAATATTTGAAAATAAAACACTTTGATAAGTATGTCTTGAAAACTTTTTTCATATTGATCAATTTAAGTATGGACTATGGAGTATTATCTTTTTGTATCTAATAAAAAATCTAACGTGTATAAGGGGTTTATTTTTATTTTCGCTCAGGGCCTTCAAATTGTTGAGACGATCATGATCTGATGAGATTCTAAGAGAAATTTCTATACACGAAACAATATACAATTTTTTTTAAAGATAATTTATAAAAATAAAATAATATTCAAATATTGGTCTACCCCAATAGCTAATCATATGTTTGCAAGCATATGGAGCATTTGTTTCAGGTCAACTAGTCAAGTGTGTCCATTAGTAGGGTTTTCAGTTACACTCCCAGGAACTAGAACTAACTCTTTTCATCTGTCTGCATCATCAGATCACTTACTTACATCATTTCTTCCTATATAATTCAGAAATTTTAACTTGTTGGATTAGATCTATAAATGCAAATAAACAGAGTAGGAGGAGGTTACTGTGCTGGTAAAACAATAACATACGCAAACCTCAATGATTCATCTGGAGCTAAAAAATCAAAGCGAAGATCCAAAGAGGAACGGAAACAAATGGTCCAGACTTTTATTCAAAGGTTCATTTCATTCTATTTATAGATAGATTTCAAATACTACTACGCCTGAAATTTCCAACACTAGTCTAGTAGTTTACCTTATGCCATAAACCCTAGAAATGATTACGCATGTTTTTAATGTCACATTTTTCGTTTTTGCACCAGAGTTTTCATTTTTGTGCGAGATTTTTCATCTTGGCCCAAAAAATGTATGTTTGTTCGATATTTTTCATTTTTGTGCTAATTTTCAATTTAATGTGTATGTGGAACTTTAGAGTTTATGCAAAATTATGTACTGTATATACAATATATGGCGGATCTTTCGCAAAATGTTAAAATTTTGAAAAAACAAGTAAACGAGGGCAAAATGACTACTTTTACATATAAATACACCAAACGTCGAAATTTAACACATAAATACACTGAAAAGACAGGAAGGGGACCGGAAGGGAACTATTTTTAACTCTCAAAATGCAGATCGGTTTAACTCGTTTATCGAGCAGGCAAATGTCTCTGAGCTAGCATTGGGGGGTCGTAAATTTACGTGGGTGCATAAACGGGGTATTAAAATGAGCAGGTTGGATCGAGTTTTTGTATCGGCTAGTGTTTTAGATGATATTCCTGATCTCAGACTGCTTGCTTTAAGTAAAAGGTGGTCCGATCATACTCCGTTGTTGGTTTTTAAAGAGAGAATTGATTATGGTCCGCATCCTTTTAAGTGTTTTAATTCGTGGAAGTGTCGAAATGGGTTCGATGAAATTGTGAAACAATCGTGGCTGAGGTGCAATCAAAGTACTCGGTTTGATATGAAACTAAAACTAGTTAAAGCTGATATCAAAGGATGGATTAAGGAAGTTAAAAGTGCTGAAGTTTCTAGAGTGATGTTGATCAACTCTAAGCTGGAAGAAATTGATGAATCAATTGAGTTGGGTTCTGCTTCTACTGAATGCATTTCTAATAGAGGAGAATTGGTCAATGAACTGTTAGAAATTAATAGAATGAAAGATATGGATCTTGCTCAAAAGTCGAGGGTGAAGTGGGGTCTAGACGGGGATGAAAATTCGGGGTATTTTCATGCATTATTAAAGCAACGAAGACGGTCTGATAATATTCAAGGGATCCTTATTAACGGAGAGTGGGTTGTTGATCCTTCGCGAGTTAAGCAAGAGTTTTTCGCGTTTTATAGGGAGAAATATTTGGCCACTGAAGCGCATTTTGAGTTCCCTGTTTTTCAGCCTCAATATGTCTTGTCCTTGGGGGAGCGAAACTTGTTAGAAAATTCGATTACAGAGGATGAAGTTAAATCTGCGGTTTGGTCATGTGGTGGGTCGAAAGCTCCAGGTCCTGATGGTTTTTCATTTCAGTTTATAAAAGATCAATGGCAGTTGTGTAAGGATGACATTTTGACGGCTGTCACCAACACTTTCGACTCCTTTTGCTTACCGGGTGGAACGAACTCATCTTTCATCACATTAGTTCCAAAGGTTCCTAATCCGACTAAGGTTAAAGATTTCAGACCTATATCGCTGGTTGGTGTTCAATACAAGATCGTTACTAAGTTAATGGCGATTAGGATTGCTAAAGTGATAAATAGTGTTATTGGAGTCGAACAGTCTGCCTTTATAGCCGGAAGACAAAATCTTGACGGCCCGGTTATTCTTAGTGAAGTTATTGCATGGTATAAGAAGAAAAAGAAAAAATTGTTGTTATTTAAAGTAGATTTCGAGAAAGCATATGACACCGTCAGTTGGAGGTTTTTGGACCATATGTTAGAGCGCCTTGGTTTTGGGTCGAAATGGAGAAGATGGGTTCAAATGTGTCTTTCGTCGGCTAGAGCTTCTGTTCTTGTAAATGGCAGTCCATCTAATGAATTTAAGATTGAACGAGGATTGAGACAAGGAGATCCGCTAAGTCCATTCCTTTTTATTATCATAATGGAGGGCCTGAATTTAATGATCACAGATGCAGTTAATCGTGGACTTATTCGGGGTGCTCGACTAGGAAGTGGTAACTTTATTGTATCGCATTTATTTTACGCTGACGACGTAGTGGTCTGTACAGGTTGGAATTTAGATGAAATGAGAAACATATTGCGTTTGTTGGAGGAGTTCTATATTTCATCCGGGTTAAAGATTAACATCGACAAGTCACACTTATTCGGGGTTGGGACATCAGATGCGGATATGGTTGCAATGGTTGAGGCAACTGGGTGTAGTCAAGGTGTGCTTCCATTCACGTATCTTGGGCTTCCTTTAGGTGCCAATATGAAGCTTTTAAAGAATTGGAAAGGGTTAATTGATAAATATAATAAGCGGTTAAGAGGATGGAAAACTAATATGCTATCGATTGGTGGGAGATTGACTCTTGTTAAATCGGTTTTAGGGAGTTTGGGGATTTATCATTTTTCGGTTTTCCGTTGTCCAGAAGCGGTTATCAAAAAGATCGAGTCACTCCGTTCGGCATTTTTTTGGGGCTCCTCCATTGGTGAAAAGCGTAAGATAAGTTGGGTTAAGTGGGATAAGGTTTTGGCTTCGCTAGAGCAAGGCGGGTTAGGAATAGGTAGCGTGAAATCGTTTAATTTAGCCCTTCTTCATAAATGGAGATGGAGGGCGATGACAGGTTCTAAGGATTTGTGGATTCGAGTTATTAAAGCAATTCATGGTGAAGATATGGGTATTCAAAGACAGGGGTTAAAGTATAAAAGTATTTGGGCTGATATAGTTAATTCCTTCAAGTGGGTGACCGAAAAGAATTACATTAGTTGGAATGTATTACATAAACAAGTCGGTAACGGCGGTACTACTTTGTTCTGGAAAGACGTTTGGTTGGGAAATGGCCCTCTGTGTACTCGATATAACCGATTGTTCCATTTAGACTCAACTCCGAATGTTTTAGTTAGAGATAAGTGTGGTCCTGCAGGTTGGGGTTGGTGCTGGCAGCGTGAAATCACGGGTAGAACAGCGCAGGAACTCGAATACTTGTTAGCTGAATTGTCATCAGTCCAATTGTCTGATGGGCTGGACGAGTGGGTGTGGGGTTCGGCAATTGATGGCATCTTCACGGTGGCTAATCTTCGCAAGTTGTTAGACGATGCGATGTTAAATGGGGCCTCGGACAGTACTTCTTGGAACAAGATTCTCCCATTGAAAATAAATGTTTTTTATTTGGAGGTTAGCCCTCGATGCTTTACCACATAGATTTAATTTGATGCTTAAAGGAGTAGATATTTTGGATACGACATGTCCGACGTGTGGAGCTGATATAGAGGACTCTGAACATACGTTTTATGTTTGTAATTTGGCCCGGGATATTTGGGTTCGTATTGGTGTTTGGTGTAGTATTCATATTCCGTCGTCGGTAATGTCATGGAAAGAGCTTACAAGTTGGATCGATAGCAACCCTCGAAGTGCAGATTGGAAGATCCGGTTGTATATCATTGCTGCGACTACGGTGTGGATCATTTGGAGCTTTCGGAATGGTATCGTGTTTAACACTCATGCAATCAAGAAGTGTGTTATATTCGATTCCATTCGCTCGTATTCATTTTTTTGGTTAAAAAATAGAGGGAAGTTAAGGTGTAATTTAATTTCTTGGTTATGTAACCCGTTGTAACTTTTGTTGTTCCTTTCTAGCTTCTCGCTAGGTTGGGTTCCTTTTGGTTTTTTATAATATTCGGCTGTTCAAAAAAAATAAATACACTGAAAAAAAATTTGAGTAGTCGGGGGCAGCCGAACCAGTTGACCCTTCAGAGGTCCGCCCCGGGACACTAATGTTTTGATTTGCCTGATTCGCATAAGCGTAGTATTTCCTAGAATGTTGTGAGAAATCTGCTGTGTAGTTTCGATTTCAAGTTATAAAACTTCAATTACTGTAAGTATCCATCTTCTTGATCCATGTGTCAAGTTGTATGTTTTAGTTACTAATGAGAGTGAGTAAGTACACAGAATTTTGAGAATATGGCAAAACATATATAAGCTATGCGTTTGGTGATTTGGGTTGAGCAGCTTTCTTTGATCTGCTGCGCAAGTCTAACTAATTATATATACTTCAGTTATGAAAATAGTTTGCAGTTTAAAGTGGGAACAATATTTATATATCCTGGTTTTGTGGTAGAATAAATAACGTTAGAGTATACTTCTTGCAGACATCAGGCTTCAAATAAAGGAAGTTTTCCATCACTGAATCTCACACACAAAGAAGTTGGTGGGTCCTATTACATTGTCCGTGAAATTTTTCGAGACATAATTCAGGAGAATCGAGTGCTGGCCCCACCCAAGTTGCCTCCAGGGGAGGAGAATATGGAGAACCTCGATAGTTTTTTGGAAAACTTTCCATTAGGTTCGATCTCATTTGATCCCAATATACATGGGGTACCACCTAAAGACAACAAAACACTACTCAATGAATACGAGCTTAGACGTGCGAAAGTTTTGAATACAAAAAGGGTCTCTGAACTGCATAGACGCAAATTTGATGATGGCATCATCATAAATAGTAGTACTAATGCAACAGAGAATAATGAAGTATTCGAAGAACCTGAGCATGCAGAATTTGTAATGGAACAGGGTGTGGAAGGACACGAACATGAAGTAAATGAAGTGGACGTGTATCAAGGGCATATTCGTCCTTTGTCAAAGAATGTAGTCGTAGAGACTTTTCCTTTAAGGCCCGTTTCTAGCATGATTTTTGATGAAGTGGTAAATACAAAATCTGAGGAATTAGCAACCCCCCAAACAGAGTCTAAAACGATCATGGATGTTGAATTCGAGAACAAAGTAAGTTCATACTCTTATTCGTTTGTCTTATTTAGTTGAATTAAACTACTGCTTAGAAAACATATAGAATTATAAACCTTTATTATTTGTATATATATACAGGTTAAATGCTAATGTGAGAATTGGGTCCGTTGTTGCTAAATAACCGTAGTCTTTTATTTGTCACTTTGATAGGCCTTGAGTACTCCTAGTGACATCAGTTCTAAGCATAACTCTAGCAGTTCTCTTCAACAACCGAGTTTTGAAGCTCTGACTGCAAATAAGAAGAAATCAGGCTTACAGCCTACTGATACAGCAAAAAGAATCAATCTGTAAGTATTTATTCATGGATATTAACCCTGCCAAAACATGCGAAGTTGGCGCACTGTGTTTCGAGTATTATAAGTTCTCTAGTTGTGCTAAACTTGATTATCTAAGCAGTGAATCATTGGAAGCAGCCAAATCTAAGAGATCGGACAGTCAAGAAAGTAACCCGATTATGTCATTCATCAAGACATGCGTTGCCACATTCATGAAGTTGTGGTCTGAATAGTGTGCAGGTTTTTTTCTTCACGAAAAGTTTTTTTCATGGATAGATTGTATGTGTGAAGCCAATGGTAGCTCATGGCCGCTTGAAAAAACTTACCTGCAAAGGACACTTTATTATTTTGATGAAATGGGTTCTAGAGATATATTTTTGGTATGTGTCTTTTAACGAAAAAGGTACTAGCGTGATTATGTAACATTTTATATGTGTTTATTAAACATGATTTACTTTTTGGTATATCTTTAGTTGAAATTGAAATTAGTGACTATAATTCTGATCTGTTTGTTTTATGATGGTCAAAATGTTTCTTGTAAAACATTATGTTTTTCAAGTAATGGATCAAATTACTTTTGGATATTGTGTAATTTCATGTTTTATTGCAACAACATATAAACAATATTATCGGTTCTATGCATTTATATTGATTCAAGTTCAATTCTTTATTGTTATTATGTGTATTTGTTTTTATTATTATTACAGCACACATAAGTAAAAATGGCGGTGGATATATTAATACCCAAGAGTTAACAATATGTGAATTCTTCTATATACGAAGTCATCCATTACAATATTACATTACAAGATTGTTTATTGGTTGATGTTTGGATATCCTTACTAGAGGCCTCGAATACAAACCTCAGTAACAGCACATAAGTCGGAAATGGTTAGCTGATAACCCGGTTAGGTCGTGTATTTCCACCTAGATGTATGAGGCCTAACCGGGTTATTTCGTGACCATTTTTGACATTCTCAAGATCGTTGCTAATGAGATATGAACTGATGTCTCATGTAAAGATATTAAGACTTCAACCAATAGATTATTTTAGGGATGGTTATTCATGTGTATGATGTGATAAATACAATCAAATATTATGAATGAAAAAAGGTATATTACCTATGTTTATATGTAGTGTCATATTTTGTTTGAGAGAGTGAAAATTAGATGTGAATAATAAGGAGCATGTTCATACCTCATCCAACCAAAATCTTGTCAAACTTATTCCTTTTTCCACTAAATGCAATCCGTGTATTGGGGTTTGGTGGATTGTGCACTTGTGGTCACTTTTAGATTGAAAATTTGAAATTTGAAATGAATTGTTGACATGAGGCCCATACACTTTTATCTAATATTCTTTTTGCTGCCTACATCTGTACTATTAGGCCTGAAGCCTCCTTCATTATTATACATGCTTACAGTTTAACCAATTAGTTATGCTACTTTATTACAAAACGTGTTTATGTGTCTAATTTGTACATAGTTAAAGAATGATTCATGAGGTACCTTGCTTGATGATACATTTTTACAGGGGGCCACTGCCCCATTTAAGTGTTGTATATAAATATATTTTCATAGAAAAGTGATTTTGTAAGGGATGCAGGGTTGTATTGACATGTATAGCTGTGTGAATATGTTGACGTTTGTATTGTCAAAAGTGGTACAACGCCTTTTGTGAGTGACTATGATGAATGTGCATAGACAGCAAGATATATAGCTTAGCTTGAGAGCACCACCAACTCAATACCACTATATTCAACTGGCACCACCACTAACATCCTATCTCAAATCAAACACGTATTATCATATCACTCTTCCTTTTGTTGGAAGCTACTAGAAACTTTTTGACGTATTCAAACTTTTGAAAAGCATTTGAGCCTTGCAATGCCTATAAATAGATAAGGTCTCTTGCTATTGATTGTACCACACAACTCAGTGATATTGTATTAGTTTCAAAAGACATTCATTGAGGTTACAAGTTATAGTACACTGTTTTAGGAGATAAAAACATTTAAGTTGAGTATTGTAGTTGTAGGGAGTTTGAAAATGGCGAACCCGAAGATGTTAGCTATTGCATTTTTGGTGTTGTTTGTTGTGGACCTTTCCTTTGGTGCTAGGTCTTCTAAGAAGACTGGCGGTCAAGGAGGAGGTGGAGGTGGTGGACAAGGGGGTGGTGGAGGAGGTGGTTCTAGTGTTGGAGAGGTTGGCCAGGGCTCTGGGTCAGGGTATGGGTCAGGTAGTGGATCTGGATATGGAAGTGGTGGTGGAGGTAAGGGAGGAGGTGGCGGCGGTGGCGGTGGCGGTGGAGGTGGTGGTGGTGGAGGGTCAGGAAATGGTAGTGGATCAGGTTCGGGTTATGGGTCTGGAAGTGGTTCGGGATATGGTTCCGGTGGTGGAAAGAGCGGAGGAGGAGGAGGAGGAGGTGGTGGTGGTGGTGGTGGTGGTGGTGGCGGAGGAGGTGGTGGTAGTGGGAATGGCTCAGGGAGTGGCTCGGGATATGGGAGTGGTAGTGGTTCAGGATATGGAAGTGGTAGTGGGAAAAATGGTGGTGGTGGTGGTGGCGGCAGCGGTGGTGGTGGAGGGGGCGGAGGAGGGCGTAATGGGCAAGGTTCGGGGTATGGGAGTGGCTCTGGATATGGAGAGGGATATGGATCAGGATATGGTGATGATGATGGTGGCAATGAACCATAAACTAGTTTTTGGACAATCTCACAATTTAATTATGTATATTTGTCAAATTCTATGGCATTAGAAAGCCGTATAATAATTTGCATCGGGTTCATTACAATATTACATACATTATTCACTTATAAAAGAGTTTGCATCTACCATTAATAAGATATTTACTCATTTTGTGTATTCTGTTATCATTTGCTCCTAATATAAAAGCAAAACTGAAGTTCAATCTGTAATATGTTAACCATGTTAAATCTCAAGTCAATCAGAGCAAACAAACTTAAAGATGCATTTTAATATTATAACCTCCTATCTAAATGTGATGATGAACAATGATGATTTTTATCAAAGGCGAATCGGACTATATTGTTTTGGCTAAACTTCAATTATGTGTTTTGGGTTCAGATTGATCAGTCTGAGATTGTTTAAAACATTGTTTAAAAGGTAAAGAACATAAATTGCAGAAAAAAGAGTTTTCATGTCATTAAGCATGTTTCGATTATAAGTGGTTGTATTGTTCAGTAAGAATTATTATATAATTTTTATTTACATTGATTGAGTAATTAAGTAATTAATGTGATGAAGTTAATTGTAAGTTTTAAGATGCGATGCAAATGATCTATGATCTATATACATAATAAGACAAGATTATATATATAGATTTAAGTTATGTTAAATAAAACTGAATGATTTAACGCTGTATGATTCATAATTTGAATGAGATTGGTTCTAAATGACAATAATATGTTTTATAATTATTTTGAATGAAAAATATGAATCATGTAAAATTACTTTATTAGTATTTTGCATGAATAAAAACAATATAATTGTTAAACAAATTAACTCGATATAATTTGAAGATATTACATAAAACTTTGATGTTTAATGATATGTTTTCCGTTAAAATATATACATAGATTTAGAGATTAAAATCTTGACATTATCGACCCTTTGTTTGTTAGGAAAAGAAGCCACGTCGTGGGTTGGTGATGTGGCGAAAAGCGCAAATTTCATGTTATGATGCGTGGTTCTAAAGCCCGAGAAGAGCGTGAGTGGTATTCTCACGGCTAAAGCAAATGGGTTGGGGTGACGTGACGTCATTTAATTGGTTGACTTTTCTTTATTTTTAACATATCATTTTATCTCTTTTAACTCAACTTATTAATCAATTCTTTTTTTACTATACCCCCGCTTACACTTCTAATCCACACCACAATAAACCCTCAACCCACACATTTTTTTTCTTCGGCGAAAATAACTAAAACTCATATAGAAAAGAGGTCATTTTCCAAAGGAAAACACCATCAACAAGAATATAAAAGAAAAAGGAGGAAACGGAAGCTCGCGTCTAGAAAGCAAACAAAAAGACTATCTATAAACGAGCCTCCTCTAACTACCCGGAAAAATCTTATAAACAAACTATGATCCAACATCCAACTAAACAATCTAAATAGAAATCAACAAATAGAAAAAGGAACACGAGACAAAGATCTCAACATCTAGGTCCCGCTCTCTTCAACTTACCATTAACCGTTTTTTTCAATATGTTCTTTTCGGATCGATTCTCTATCTTGTAAGATAATGCATTAGCATTTTCATCACCCGGTACACTCTCCCCAACTAAACGTGTCATCATATCATTAAAAGCCGGAAAAGCCTCCACGGACACATACAACCCACAAGACAGAACACAATAAATGGGTCTAAATGTCTAATTCGTTGGTTGTCGGTTTGGTTGGTAAAGGCGCGCCATTTAGCACTCGGGGGCATATTAGCAAGCTAATGCATACCAACGCTAACGTAAACCTAGTTACAACCTCACACTCTACTCGTAATTCTGTAAGCTTATCCTATACCACATCCCTCGCAATCACACACCTCACTCCGTACAGTTTGTTATCTACATTATTTGATGCAACACAAAATCAAGTAAACAAGAATTAGATTTTAATTATTCATCCATAATGGCATTAAGCTCGAGTTCTTGTTATTATTACTCATCATCTTCATGTTCAATTTCATCTCAATTCACAAAAAAACCTAAAAGTTATTTTACGATTAGTCCACGTAACGCCTTGTTTGGTTTAACGTCATCAAATTCAGATGAGATTCCGAAACAATCACTTTCCGTGTCAGCTGATTCTTCATCTTCTTCTGCACCAAAAGCTCGATTCGTTGCTCGCCGTACAGAATTTGTCTCTGTTCGTCCACTCGAACGCCCTTTACGTAAGGGTTTTGTTTATTGATTTAGGGTTTTATAGTTTGATACGTATATGTATATAGTTTTGTTTGTTATTTGGTAGTAACCTGTAGCTAAATTCGGGAAACCTTTTTTTTATTTTATACCAAGAGTGGCTTGTGTTATAATTCAGTAGGCTTATAACTACCTTTAGTGGTTTGATTCTTGATGTTATAATTCAGTAGGCTTATAACTACCTTTAGTGATTTGATTCTTGATTTAGAATACTAATAATGAAGTGTAAGAACAAAGATGATAATGGAGAGAAAGAAAGAAACACTTTGTAAGTGTGAGAAATGGTGCAAGTTTAATGCTTGCATTCATGAGTATTTATAGCCTAAAATCTCAATATAAAAATACATACTTTGTGTACCAAAATTGACTATATGTATACACCAAAATTGACTATCCATATCTATATTATTATTATTATTATAACACTCCCCCTTGGATAGCAATTTTATTTTGTTGAAGATCAACTATAAATTACTGCCTCGTTAAAAACCTTGCTAAAGAAAACCCAGTGGGAAAAAACTTTAGCTAAGGGAAAAAGAGTGCAGCATGGAGTTGACTCCCCCTCAAGTAGACATCGCTTCAGCTGTTACATCTTTTGAACATGTCTCATGCCAATGTTATGAACGTGTGTTCTGAAAATAGCAGTTGGAAGTGCTTTCGTGAAAAGATCAGCAGAGTTTTTGCTAGATTGCACATATCTCATTTCAATCTGGTTGTCCTTAATGAGATTTTGAGTGTATGAGAAGAATCTAGGTGGTATGTGTTTTGTTCGGTCACTTTTGATATACCCTTCTTTCATCTGTGCTATGCAAGCTGCATTATCTTCATAGATAGTTGTTGGACTTTTATCGCGTTCTAGTCCACAAGAATCAGTAATGAGTTGTGTCATTGATCTCAACCAAAAACATTCTCGAGTAGCTTCATGTAATGCAATCACTTCGGCATGATTTGACGATGTAGCAACAAGTGTTTGTTTTTGAGAACGCCATGATATTGCAGTACCTCCATTTAGGAATACATATCCAGTTTGAGATTTAGCTTTATGTGGATCAGATAAATAACCTGCATCTGCATAACCAACCAAATCTTGTTTTGATTCGTTAGAATAAAATAATCCTAAATCAGTAGTTCCTCGAAGGTATCGAAATATGTGTTTGATCCCATTCCAGTGTCTTTTGGTAGGAGCAGAGCTGAACCTTGCCAACAAATTAACTGCAAAAGAAATGTCAGGTCTTGTACAATTTGTAAGATACATAAGAGCTCCAATTGCACTAAGATATGGTACTTCTGGTCCAAGAATGTCTTCTTGATCTTCACATGGACGAAATGGATCAGCTTCAACATTGAGTGATCTAACAACCATAGGAGTACTTAATGGTTTTGCCTTGTCCATATTGAAACGTTTCAAAATCTTTTCAGTATATGTTGTTTGATGTACAAGTAAACCATTAGGCATATGCTCAATTTGTAAACCAAGGCAATACTTGGTTTTTCCGAGATCTTTCATTTCAAATTCTTTCTTTAGAAGTTGAATGGCTTCATGGATCTCTTTATTTGTACCTATGATGTTAAGATCATCAACATAAACAGCTATGATCACATATCCGGATGTTGTTTTCTTAATGAAAACACAAGGGCAAGTAAGATTATTTGTATACCCTTTGCTTATCAAGTAATCACTTAATCGGTTATACCACATACGTCCCGATTGTTTTAACCCATATAAAGATCTTTGTAATTTAATCGAATACATTTCTTTGGGTTTTGCATTTGATGCTTCTGGTACCTTAAATCCTTCAGGTATCTTCATATATATATCACTATCAAGTGATCCATATAGATAAGCAGTCACAACATCCATGAGATGCATTTCTAAATTTTTAGAAACTGCCAGACTGATTAAGTACCTAAAAGTAATTGCATCCATAACAGGAGAATAAGTTTCTTCATAATCAATTCCCGGTCTTTGAGAAAAACCTTGAGCTACAAGTCTAGCTTTATACCTTGTAACTTCATTTTTCTCATTTCTTTTTCGGACAAAAATCCATCTGTATCCTACAGGTTTCACATCTTTAGGAGTGAGAATGATGGATCCGAAAACTTTTCTTTTATTGAGTGATTCTAATTCAGCTCGTATTGCTTCTTTCCATTGAGCCCAATCATGTCTATTTTGACATTCAACCATAGATGTTGGTTCTGGATCATCATCATTATTCATGATGTCATATGCAACATTAAATGAAAATTTCTCATCAAGATTTTTCATTTCATTTCGGTTCCATAATATTTTTTAATATGCATAATTGATTGCAATTTCTGTATTGACATCATCAATCTCCTCTGCAGTAGGAGTACTGATTTGTGGTTCTTCTTGAACACTTTCTTTTACTTCATTATCAGCTGATTTTCTTTTTCGAGGATTTTTATCCTTTGAACCGATTGGTCTTCCACGTTTCTGACGTGGCAAAGATTCATGAGTGACGTTATTGCCAGCTTTTGGAATTTCAATTCGAGCTGGAGTATTTACTGCTGGTATATATGATTTTGTCACCATTTTTGTATCTGTAAATGCATCAGGCAATTGATTTACAAGTTCTTGTATATGCATTATCTTTTGAACTTCTGTCTCGCATTCTTTTGTGCGAGGATCAAGATACTTTAATTGAGGTTCACACCATGAAACATCATTTTCTTTATTTTTCATTTCTCCCCCTAATCTAGGGAACAATGTTTCATTAAAATGACAATCAGCAAAACGTGCTGTAAAAACGTCACCTGTCATAGGTTCAATATACCTTAATATTGAAGATGTTTCATATCCAACATATATTCCCAACCTCCTTTGAGGACCCATTTTTGTACGTTGTGGTGTCGCAATTGGAACATACACTGCACAACCAAATGTTCTAAGATGGGAAATATTTGGCTCTTGACCAAAAGCAAGTTGTAGGGGGGAATATTTATGACTTGCACTTGGTCTGATGCGAATCAATGCAGCAGCATGTAAAATTGCATGACCCCATATAGATACAGGGAGTTTTGTTCTCATTATCAATGGTCTAGCGATTAACTGTAAACGTTTAATCAATGACTCGGCTAAACCATTTTGTGTATGCACATGAGCAACAGAATGTTCAACAACAATTCCTATAGACATGCAATAGTCATTAAATGCTTGAGATGTAAATTCACCAGCATTATCAAGTCTCACCCTTTTAATGGTGTAATCAGGAAAATGAGCTCTCAATTTAATAATTTGGGCAAGAAATTTTGCAAATGCCACATTACGGCTTGATAACAGACAAACATGAGACCATCTGCTAGATGCGTCTATTAGAACCATGAAATATCTAAATGGTCCACATGGTGGATGAATTGGTCCACATATATCACCTTGAATTCTTTCAAGAAACATTGGTGATTCTTTCTCAACCTTAAGTGGTGAGGGTCTAGTTATCAATTTTCCAAGAGAGCAAGATGTACATGGAACCATTGTATCATGATGGATTTTTCTATCCTTTAGTGGATGTCCATGAGTACATTCAATAATCCTTTTCATCATTGTTGATCCTGGATGGCCTAATCTGTTATGCCATAAACTGAATACACCAGGATCAATATATTTTTCGTTAACTACCATATGTATTTCTGGTACATTTATATGTGTATAATGTAATCCAGAACTAAGTCTTGGCAGTTTTTCAACCACATGACTCTTGTCAGTGATACTTAAATATTTCTCATTTTCTGTTGTCACTGACTGATAATCATACCCGTTAAGGTATATGTCGGAGAAACTCAATAAATTTCTGCTTGACTTGGGAGAAAATAAGGCATCATTTATTAAAAATTTTGTACCATTTGGTAGTATGAAATTTGCCTTTCCTATCCCTTTTATCAAGTTAGCAGGTCCTGATATTGTATGTATAGTTCCTTCCGTTGGTTTTAGATCAATAAAATATTTCTCGGATTTAAGTATAGTGTGTGTAGTTCCACTGTCTGCTATACAGAGATCTCCACCACTTGATTGATGTTGTATTCCAGCAAAATTCATATTGAACTTCATATATAAGAAATAAATAGTGAGTACATTAATATTACACAATATTTTAAACGCAAATAGATAGTACTGAAACATTTAGCAAACATAATGACAAAGACAGACGATATTAAATCGTTTATTTTTCAAAAGACACACAACTTAAACATTCAAGAAATCTTCATATAAATCAGATGGTTTCTCAGTGACTGTTGGATCAATATTATCCACAAAATTTACTTCCTTTTCTTTACCTTTCAGCGAATCCTGATACATCTTAACAAGATGTTTAGATGTTCGGCAAGTATTAGCCCAGTGGCCCATTCTACCACATCTGTAGCAAGATTCTTCAGAATTTTTAGAAGAATTTTCTTCAACATCTTGTTTAATGGGCTTGTTTTGTGGTTGATATTTATATTTTCGTGGATTACTATTTCTTTGACCACCACGGCCACGACCACGACCACGTCCACGCCCATTACCATTACCATAAGGATGGTTTCTACCATAGTTATGGCTTTTGGCATGATGATGGTGATGGTTATTATAACCACGACCTTGCCCGCGTCCTTGTCCCTGTTTATAATTATTTGCAGTATTTGCTTCAGGGATTGCAAGTGTACCAGTAGGACGGGATTGCTGATTTTTCATTAATAGCTCATCATTTTGCTCTGCAACTAAGAGATATGAATTAAGTTCAGGATATGTTTTGAACTTTAGCATTCTCAAATTTCTTTGCACTGTGATGTTTGCAGCATTCATTGTGGAGAAAGTTTTCTCCATCATGTCTGCATCACTAATTTCATGTCCACAGAATTTAAGTTGTGAACATGTATTATACAGAGCTGAGCTGTATTCATTTACTTTCTTAAAGTCTTGGAACCTTAATGTTCTCCATTGTTCCATTGCAGCTGGAAGTAAAATTTCTCTTTGATTATTGAATCTGCTTTTGAGACCTTCCCATAAAACATGGGGATCTTCTACAGTCACATAATTATTTTGTAAGCATTCATCAATATGTTGATGAATAAAGCAACATGCCGTAGCTTGTTCTTTTTCAGAACAAGTGTTGTTTTCATTTATGGTTTCAAGAATGCCCATTGATTTAAGATGCATTTTTACTTTTATAACCCATGGCATGTAGTTGTTTCCAGTTGATTCTAAAGGAGTAAATTTAAGCTTTTCCAGATTCGACATTTTCTATTATCAAAAATTAAAACAAACATCATGATAAATTAGAGTCAATTTATATTCATAAGTATATAAACATTAAACATAAATTTAATATAACATAAATGATAAGTAGGTGACAGTGTCGACCATGTGTAAGCAATCATAAATAAATGTTATATAACAAAAATATAAATATTAGTAAACATAAATGAAAATTTGGCGACAGTGTCGACCATATATTTTTCCAGGTGGTATAACCGACCTATATCATTCTGGTGGTATAACCGACCATATATCATTTTGGTGGTATAACCGACCATATATCATTTTGGTGGTATAACCGACCATATATCATTTTGGTGGCAGAGCCAACCATATTTAGTATTAAGATTATCGTGCTGATAACGTGTTATAATTCAGTAGGCTTATAACTACCTTTAGTGGTTTGATTCTTGATGTTATAATTCAGTAGGCTTATAACTACCTTTAGTGGTTTGATTCTTGATGTTATAATTCAGTAGGCTTATAACTACCTTTAGTGATTTGATTCTTGATTTAGAATACTAATAATGAAGTGTAAGAACAAAGATGATAATGGAGAGAAAGAAAGAAACACTTTGTAAGTGTGAGAAATGGTGCAAGTTTAATGCTTGCATTCATGAGTATTTATAGCCTAAAATCTCAATATAAAAATACATACTTTGTGTACCAAAATTGACTATATGTATACACCAAAATTGACTATCCATATCTATATTATTATTATTATTATTATAACAGCTTGTTAATTTTTTGTTTATTTTGCAACATGTGAATTATGATGGTCCAAATATTATTTGAATTTGTGGCTAAATTAGGTAAACCGTTATTAAATTTCCTTTCCAAAAAGGAAAAAAAAAAAAAAAACTTTATTTATTAGTAGTTGTTTCTAGGATTGCTTCAAATACCACCAAAGATTATCCAAAAATCACTATCTTGTGATTTATGGTGTTGTAAACTACACCACTGTAAATCACAATTAGCTGTCTAAAGATAATTTTTCGTGGTATACGAATTATCACCCTTTTTGAATTTGCTAATCTGTAATATGCGATTTTGGATTGAAATAAGTAGCTATAACTTACTGCACTTCTATTAGGAAATTCGACACTTTTTTAGTAAGCTGCAAACGTGAGTCTGACGTTATGGTCATTTCGCAATCTGCAAACGTGGGTGTGACGTTATGGTCATTTCGTAATCTGCAAACGCGGGTGGGGTGGGGCGCCCGCCCCTAGTGGATTTGCAATTTTTAGTGCAAATTATTTTGATTTTGCCCCCGGCGAAATTTTTTTTTATCCCAAACCTTTCATATTTTGCCCCAAAACCTCCATATTTTGCCCCCAAACCTTCATATTTTGCGCAAAAAACCTCCAAATTTTGCTCAAAAACCTCTATTTTTTTTGCCCCAAAACCTCCATATTTTCTCAAAAAAATCCCTACGTTTAAAAAAAAAAAAAAAAAAAAATTTCGCCCCTCGTGAAAAATTTCCTGGCTCCGCCACTGGGTGTGACGTTATATGGCGTGCATAAGTTATTTGATTTTTTTTTTTGGTTAATTTTGTATGGTGTGAATGGCAGTGGAGTATATGAGTCTTCCAGCAAGCCAGTACTCTGTTTTGGATGCTCAAAGGATCGAGAGGATTGATGACAACACGTTCAGGTGTTACGTGTACAAGTTCAAGTTTTTTGCTTTTGAAGTTTGCCCTGTTTTGTTGGTTCGAGTTGAAGAGCAACTTAATGGATGTTCTATTAACCTCTTGTCTTGTAAGGTATTTAAGCCTGCAAATTTCCATTTTAATCATATGGCCATGTAGAATATTGTAGGGTTAATAATCTTGCATTGTTAACTCATTGTAGCTTGAGGGATCACCGATTGTGGTTGCACAAAATGACAAATTTGATGGTGAGCAGTTACTGTAGTTGGTCTTTATTTATTTACTTCTATTGTTATGGTGGGAATATATTGTTGATCATTATAAGGAAATTCACTATAAATTATGAGGTTGATGGTGAATTTCATAATTATAAAATGCTTTTTCAGGACTCCATTGACACTAATTTGGTATGGGCATGCAGCTTCTATGGTGAATAGAATATCATGCGATAGGAACCAAAGCAATTCATCGGTGCAGAAACTCACATCAGACACTATTATCGAGGTGATCATTATATTATAGGTTAAAGTCACTCCTGTATTTTTTTTTGTCTTAAGTAGTTTATATAAACTTGAAATTCAAACGATGCCCTTCCGTTTGAGTTTGAAGGATAAATCTTTTTGTACTTCTCTATTCAATGTTTGGTTCCTTAAGTACCAATAAGATCCAATCCAGTAAGATGCAATTTCATGCTCAAAAGGGTACATACTGAGTGTTTGTATATTATTTTTCAGGTTAGCATCGATATCCCGTTTCCTTTTCGAGCAATCCCCGTTCAAACCATTGAATCTAGTGGTGCTCAAGTTCTTGAGCAGATACTGAGGATCATGCTTCCCCGTTTTATGGCACAGGTGCGTGAAGATTTGTGTACTTCCGATATCGTTTGATTTTAAGATGCGATATGAATGGTCATTAAAAGTCGCCACGTCTATGCAAAATGCATTTCTATTAGAATATAGCATCAGAAATGTCATTATATTGTTGACTAGGTTCAAAAATGATGATAAAATTTGCTCTGATAATTGGGTTGGACCAACCTGCTAATTTGTTTTAGTAGAGTAACTTAGGAGTTTATAACTGTTAAGCCTTTGAAAACAATTTGGGTGATGTTCGACCCATGTGACACGTTTCCATTTTTGACAGTTTTTAAATCTAAAATTACACTCAAGTCCTCGTCCTGTGGTATACCTCAAAAATCACTCGTCATTTTTCCAATTTTTCTGCATTCCTCGTCCCTATTGTATTAACTTATTTCACTCCTGGTCCATCCGTCTAATTTCATCAATTTCAGCCGTTAGATGGAGCCATGTGCCATGCATGCGAGGGTACTTTTGTCATTTTAACTTCTTTCTCCATTTCATTCTCTTTCATCTTAACATGAACCCTAAATCAAAGCCATCATCTTCATCCCCTCCCACCTCTTCCAAAATCAAAATACACTTATCTAAACTCTTTACAAATTACAAATTCATCACTAAAAAGGTAAACTATTTATAATACCCTTATAAACTAGTGAAATGACCCGTGAAATCACGGGTTTGTTTAAATGAAACAGTTTAACGATATGTTTTATGTATTAAGTGAACGTAAATGCTAAAGTCATTTAGTTTAATGACACATGGAACCACATATTCTGACTAAGAAACTTGTCATTGTTTTTACAAACATATTGATATACTTAACTTAGTCAGAATAAATGAACTACATTTATTCTCCCACCACTTACTTTCAATTTTGATCACAACTATTAATTTTCTTATCAAAAATTTACATTACAACATTTTATTGAGACAATATTTCGCATACATATGTAACATAATTAATCCCGTAAAGAAAACCTATATAATCCTTCCGTCCGACTACAAGTATCCAGTTAATATCATAGTACATAGCTCGGAGAAGAAAAAAAAGCAAGCATGAATAATTGTCGCTAAAAAAATTAGGGCATAAAGACGTATCACATTAAGATTGAATAAATTAGTAAATATGATGAGTTTATATGTTTAGAATGGGCTCATATGATATAATCATATTTAAGTGGGTAAATATGTTATTATTAAAGTTAAGAAGGGTATATATGATAAAAACCCTAAACAAATAATAAAATATTTAATTAATGTTAATGACATCATCAAGATGGCTTAGATTTTTTTCTTTTTATTTTTGATTTTTTCTTAACAATGGAAATAGCCTAATAATGACATCATCATTATAGGATTTTAATAGAAACTATAGATAGATACTAACACCCAAAAGTAGCGAGATGTTAATTTCAAGATATTGTTACATAAATGCATATAATTGATTAAACAATTGATGATATAAACCAATAAAAACTTGATACAGTTTCATTTCTCTAACAAAATTGATACAATCTAAACGCTAAGCTACTACTTTTAATGTTGACCTTATAATAATATTGCACCTCATCCTGTGAATCTCCCTCCAGGTCCTTTATAGGCCCTTTAATCAGTTCAAAGAGAACCTCAACCTGCAACAGACACCAACCACACATTGCAAGGGAAAATCAGTATTCTTGATGTATAGTCGCATACCCTTTTATCATGAATCCCACTCTAACTATTAAAATTGACGAAAATACCCTCACATGTCTGGCACATGACTTGACTTAACGGTTGAAATTGACGAAATTGGACGGAAGGACGAGGAGTGAAATAAGTTAATACAATAGAGACGAGGAATGCAGAAAAATTGGGAAAAGGACGAGGAGTGTTTTTTTTAGGTATACCACAGGGACGAGGAGTGTAATTTTGATGTTTTTAAATGTGGTATTTGACCTGTTTAGATATAACACCTGAATCAACCTATTCACTTCTAGCCTATATTGAATTGCAGTAATAATCATGTTAGTTTAGAAGGTTCAACCTATTCAATTCTGGTATAATACTCAAATGTTGTGTTTTTGTTTGTTTGATCTGAATGAATGCAGTTGGTGAAAGACTATGAAGCATGGGCCTCTGGCGACACGTCAAGGCAGCCTCTTGGAACTGGTGGTATATGATATGTAATGGTATATGATATGTAAATTGCACTTTATAATATGTTGCTTGTGTGTGTCTGATACGCATCACTTCATAAATATGTTTTTAGTTTGTAATTACTACGGTTCCTTCCAACATTAAGGGTAAAATTAGTTTATTGTGTTTTAAAATCTAAATGTTACTTCTATTCTATCTATTATGTTTTTTTATTCTGGTTCATGGATCCACGGGTTCGTAAGCTTGCACATTTGGTAGCTGTGTATGATACAAACATTAAAATGTATAGTTTGTTATAGTTGAAGTACATAATTATTTCATGATTAGCATTCTCTTTTTTTGGTTTTAGCCTTAGTATGCAAATTAACTTGGCTTTTATGTTGTGGTTGGTTCTTAGTCAAAAGCCAACCTGTCACAAAAAATGAAAACGATTTACCGGGTGGTTAACATTTTGTGAACATCGATGTTTTAAGCGAATACCTTCAACTATGGAAATTAATTGAAAAGAAGGAATCTTTATGGTATATTGGTATAACTGGGTTAATCTTGTGAAATTAAAAGGGAAATCTATATGGGAGATAGAAGATAAACAAAGTGACAGCTGGGGATGGAAACTTCTGTCCATGAGGGCTAGAGATAAACATCATGTATTTTGAAGACAATGATAGTGTAGTCAAATGGGTTACAAATAAGGGCAACGGAGTTCCATACACAACTAGTCAAGCATGGAAAGATCTTAAAGTTAATACTCTAACTGTACCCTGGCATCATGTTGTATGGTTCCCTCAGGCAAATTCTAAACATGCTTTTATAATGTGGCTTGTTGTTCAGGAAAGATTAACCACACATGACAAGTTAATGAAGTGGTACCCAAATAAAACATTCAAATGTGATCTGTGTGGCAAAGTAGAAGACAATAAATCATCTTCTATTTGGCTGTGTATTTTCAAGAAGAGTGTGGATTGAATTGAAGAAATTTCTTCTATTTAGAGGTTTGTCAGCTAATCTTCACGACATTGTTAATATGCTAGCTGGATTTCCGTTTAGAAATCAAATATGGGATGTGATAAATCGACTTACCATTGCTGCTATTGTGTACCACATCTGGCAAGAAAGGAACAGCGGAATCTTCAAAGGAAAAATAACGTCAGAAATGGATCTTGTTCATGGCATAGTTGAAGGTATCCGCTTAAAATTTACATCTTTAAAGTTAGAGGAATTGCTGCAATTGATACGACTACGAAGAATTGGAGGATGGAATTGAAGGGTTACATATTGATGATCAAGAATCGATGATTTCCTTTTATTCTCGTTTTGTTTAGGGCTCAATTTGTTTAGTCCTAGATTTGTATGTATTTTGTTGGTTGCTGTTTGAGGTAATGGATATTCCCTGCCCCTTGTATTTGTTTTTTGATTATCAATAAAACTCCATTTTTGAAGGGAAAAAAAAAAACATGCTATAGGAAATCGAACTAAACAAAATTGATTGAATACCAAAAAGATGACAAAAATTTAAAAACCAAAGGAAAAGTTTGATAGCTTAAACCAAGAAACGAGCGCAGTTTCAGGATTATTAGTCAACTAATCACTAATAGTTCAAAAGGGGATGTAGCTCAGATGGTAGAGCGCTCGCTTAGCATGCGAGAGGTACGGGGATCGATACCCCGCATCTCCAATCATTTTTATTTTCTGCCTTTTTATACACATGACTTTGGATACTGCTATACTTGCCAATCCAACGGAAATACAAATATTTTTGCACATGTAAGATTCATTGCACATGGTGAATGAAATAAGGGGCCTTTAGACTTGATTTGTTTAGGCTGTTATTACTAAAAATAAAAACTAAGGGCCTCTAATTATCATCGTAGTCCCCAAAAACAATAATATAATTTTTTTTTTCACTTCTTTTAGGCTCGCGAGCTTAAACGAGCTCGACATATGAAGTTCGAGCTCGTTTATCAAGCGATCTCTAACTTAGGCTCAAACTCGTTTGGGCTTGTCTCAAATCGAGCTTTTAACTAGCCGAACTCGAGTAGCTCTGCTCATTTACAGCCTCATTTGAAACCTTCGTTTTAGTACCCAAAACTCACTTAAAGTTTGTGAGATCTCAAAAAAAAAAAAAAAAAAAAAAATGCCACATAGGCCAAACCATATTAGGAATGTCAGTTTCAGTTGACATGGACAAAACCGGCATTCCCAACACCCATTTTACTAGTTCTGTAGAAAAAAAATTAAAACACTAGAGCTGTAAAAAATAATATTCAAAAAAAAAAAAAAAAAAAAAAAAAAAATTTCTTCTTTTAGCATGTGCCTTGACAAATTAGACATTATCTATAAAAGTGTTTTATTACCATCACACAAAACGTTTGATGTTGTTAAACCATTCAAAAATTAACTTATCGATCAAAATTTATGATGCCTCGTAGTCGTCCTCATACAACTCGATACCAAGGTCGGCCCTGTTAACGAGGTCCTCAAAAGCATTTTACTTCCACACACATGGGACTGTACATATCGAAGCTATTATTGTAGATAATAACGTTAATCGATTGGTACTATTATACCAAACCCGGATAATAGGCTTGGATTCGTAATTTTGATCTGTCATGTTGATTATGAGATGCAATAAAATTTCTTAAACAATGCCTCTTAATTAGTTCTTCAAAAACTACACACTTTGTTTATCCACAAAGATTACCAATAAAGTGGCCGGCCGGATGTATTTAATTCTTCAGACAACTATTTTGTTAAAAGCTAACTTATCATTAGTTAGCACTTCTTTAGTGAGTGGGAGAATTTAAATAGATAAAAAGTCTTATAGAGTGAAATATATAATTAAATTGATTGGCCATAACTCCATAAAGCTATAATTATAAGCCACATTATATTATGTTGAATATAGAAATTAAATATATGTGAAAAAGTATAGATATACAGAAATAAAAAAAACAAACATTATCATCATGATCATATGTATGATTTGTGCATGGCAATAAGTCATAACACAAGGGCCCATGCATGTATCGATTATATATGGGAGTTGGTGAATTAAAGGGGATCGGATGTGTCCATTACTATCGAGACAAAAGCATTGGGACGAATACTCGTTTTCATGCACATGCATGTTGTTAAATAGTCTATCTATGCATGGATTTACATGTTAATTGTCCCCTTTTCTTCTATCACTTATCATCACTATTTTCACAAGGTTTTTTCGCAAAACTCCATCTTCAAGAAGCCAAGATCAGTCATTCCAGTGCTTGAACATTGAGCTTTTGGAGTTATTTAGGGTTGGTCCACCTTGAAGAAAATAATTACATGAATCAAATTAGGTCAAATATAGTGGGTCATTTTTTTTTTCTTTTCTTTTTTTGAGATTATAAGAAGGTAGTTATTTGTACACCATCAAAATTAATCGAACATCACCAATTATGCATTATATTATTGTGATGTACAATATCTTGAAGTATGATTAGTGGTGTGTTGTTAATTATTAGTTTTTTTTTTTTGGAACGGCAATATATATAAATAAAACTTAGCTAGAAGTTAAGGAAAAGTTACAAGGAATACAAAGACGAGTGTAAACGCTTAGTCCAGTTAAGGGAGGACTTATGGTATCTCTAAAAAATCCAATTAAAAGACGACAAAACAATATAGACAAAAACGTAAGATTTCCTAGTGTTATGATCTTTGAAGATGATTCCGTTCCGGAGCTTCCAAATGTGCCAAAGGGTCGAGATTGCCACCACATTAACAATGAAGCGTTTGTTACCAGTATGCGGAATTGAGTGGATCCATGACCACAAGTCTTCGACAGAATCCATGAGGGGAATAGAGATGTCGAGCCAGGTGCCAATCTTGCACCAAATTTGGTGGCTAGTGTCGCATCTGATGAAGAGGTGGTTTCGCGATTCTTCAGAAACGTCACAAAGAGGGCAACAATCTCTTTCAACGAATATGTCTCTTTGATTAAGGTTGCTGATTGTAGGAAGACGATCGAGATTAAGGCGCCAAATGAAGATATTAGTTTTTATAGGGACTGTTTTGCACCACATGGAGGATATTTGGCTCGAGATAGAGATTTGATTTTCGATTAATCGTCTTGCTTTTGATACGATGTATTCGTTGAAAGGCGGATTTTCCCAAACCCAATAGTCGGACATGGACGAGAGAGAGAGGTGGGTTGAAGAGCATTACACAAATCTGTCGGTTGACTAGCTTCCACACCTCCTCTCGGAGGACGTCGCCAAGACCAACACCAATTGCCATTTGTGAACTTTGAAGCAACTGAGCAGTAACAATCTGTTTCTAAAGCAAAGAGATGAGGGTAGCTAGAAGCAAGCGTGATATTAGAAAGCCACGGGTCAATCCAGAAGGATGCTTTAAAGCCGTTACCCACTTTGAGAGATAAGCGATCAGCAGTAAAATAAAACTCTATAGTGTAAGTGATAATTACTGTGGTGTGCAAATCACCTCACATAATAAAACTCTATAGTGTAAGTGATAATTACTGTCGAGGCATTGCCTGAGTAGTATAAGCTCTGAGTTTGATCTGAGTTATAGTTGGCGCATATTCCAATCCAGGGGAGGTTTTCTCATGGATTCTGTTGTGATGAAAAAAAAATGTGTATGCCCTAAGCCACTCGGTTTAATCCAAAGCACACCGGGTACCCAATATGGCGATGATGTGTAAAGAGGTTCCTCTTAACGCGTGTGTGAATGACAAATAAGACCATTCGATGTTGAAATAGCCGTTAAAAAAAGTGATAACTTTATGATCCAAGAACTTGTGTTGTATATTATCTCACAAGATTTAATTTGGATGTACTCCTAATCTATATGATATTACTTAATCTCGTAAGCAATTCATGATAGTGGATCCAATGTTAGCTTACAACAATACAATCTTCTTAATACAGTAATTAGTTGAAGCTAAACAAAATTGTTTAACATACATACGTGAACACATTATCATATTAACTAATCGGTGATTTGGCTTATAGGCAGGAGTAGGGTCCATGTAAGTTTAGTAGTTAATCATAGCTTAGAATCAATCTAATCAAACTTACGTACTTATAACTTTTAGGTCGAACTACCAGAGTCGTAATCAAATCTTTATCGATACGGATACATGCATGAAATGATATCTTGTGAATCTTTTTCAACCGATGCTTTGCTAAACAAGTATGATACAGTAATTTAATAATGGCAAAGTTAAGAAGGTAAAAACAAAGAAGAAATAATGATGGGAAAATGAGTCGGTATAATTTGCATGGGCGTGGTTATGGTTACGTGATACGTAGTATTAGGTATTCATGTTGTTTACTGGATAATTTACTGGTATGGTTACGTGATAAGTAGTATTAGTATTAGGTATAATTTACTGGATAGTATACATTTTTTTTAGTGACACCATTAAAATAAGACATTTAGTAGAAATTTTTTGAGAGTTTTAATGGGTGACACCAGTGACTACCAATCATAGATCCGCCCATGTTCCCCTCCTTTTTACTTTTATAATTTATCCTTTTGATTTTACTTTTAAGTAGACTTTTATTTTATTTTATATTCTATGATTCTATGAATTAAATAAATAGGGAAATTTCTAATGTTATTCTAGTACTAATACTAATATTAATAATAGTTTATAAAAGGACAAGGACATTTTATACATAATCGTTTAAAACTAATTCTAACCATTTCTATATAATTTAGTAGTTATAGTTGTCTTATATTCATATGACAATTGTCAACGGTGAGCTTATCGCTTAGAGCACTGAGAGTGGTGACTGAGGTCACTTGGCATGTCAGGCCTGACTTGCTGAGTCAGAAAAAGTGGGGAGTGGTGACCTCTGTCAGTTAGGCATGTCAGTTTATATATATATATATATATTTTTTTTATGATTTTAAATATAACATAAATTAATAAAAATAACTTTCATTAAAAATAAAAAAAAATTACATTTCCTAAGAAAATGTAAAAACATACGATTCCTAAAAATAAAATAAAAACATTACGATTCCTAAAAAAAAGAAAAACATTACTAACCTAAAATTAAAAAAAAAACATTACAAGTCCTAAAAATAAAAAAACAAACCGAAATTTCCTAAAAATTAACTCGTCCGATCGAGCCTTTCACGGGGTTTTAGGACTATTGTATCCCTCATCACTCTCGTCGTGCGGGTAGTGAGGACTTGGGCGGCGGATGAATTCACGGGACCATATGTGGATACAATACAAGTCGACAGACTCGTCGTTGAGTTTTGCTTTCCCGACTAGTTCTTCCCATTCTTGTTCAGTCGTGAGAAACTCAAAGGTTTGAGTTTCTGGAACGATGTACATAAAATCCGAGGTCTCGAAGTCGACATGCTCTCGTATGTAGTTGAACAAACGCCCTGTGTCCCACCCGTTAACGTCGAGGGACTCGAACGGAGTACATTGCGAGTTGGAATACGATTTCCAATCCTCGCTGAGCTCTCCACCGTGGTAAACATTCAATGAAATAATGCTTGAAGAATTCATTTTTAAGCAATATTAGTGTGTTTAATTGAGAAGAGTTGAGAGTGTGTGTTTAGGTTGAGAAAATGGTTGTATATATATAGATAAAAGTGGGGATTAAAAAAAAAAATGGTCGTTGATGTTGTGTCGCCCAGGCGACATGACTAAGCCGGGACAGACCATCGAAATTTGGTTGGGGAGTGGGGTGACTTGCGACGGGCATGGGGACGAAGGGGAAACGAGCCTCCACTCCCCTTGCTCTTAGTTCTCATACTCCCAGGCACCACGCACTTCATCCCTCCCCTCATCAGTGGCGATTCCATGATGCAAACTCAATGGAGTCTTGAGAAATTTTTAGTGCTAATTATATTTAAATGCTATTTTAGTGGTTGTTTTACTTTCAAAAAACTAAAAGTTCGAAAAGTATATTGAGTCCGAGTAGTTAAATATAATGGTATCCTATAGATTTTAAAGGAAAAACTATAATCCGACAAAGATATGGGGTCCTCCACTTAAATTTAATGGTGTCTTATACAATTTACAGGGTATTTCTACTAATAATTTTTAAACTAGCGATATCCGGTAACCCCACGGGTCACTACTTAAACTCGCCACTGCCCCTCATGGTACATACGAGTATATTTTAGAGCACGGAAATAGTTATACAACTACTTTTAATACTTTGTACATTTGTTTGATTAAGTAATACATAGCGGGTATCGGTTATTTTATAAAGAGTGTCATGGATGACACGAGTTCAGTTCTCATTCAGTCTTGGAATAAAGTGTTGAAGTGACACTGATGTGAAATTTAGAAAATATGGCTTGAATGTAAGTGGTCTAAGAAGTTTTAAGTTCAAATCTTATTAGCGATATATTTTGATCGAGTGAATATCTAAATTAAATTAAGTCTCATACATCTAATTAAGTAAAAGTATTCTCCCCCTTTAAGTGTACGAACTTAGAAAACCTAGTCATATAATGACCGTTTTATGTAAAAGTTTGTAAGAGTTAATATCTGAGTGTTAGGACAAAGTATTGATTTAATAATTTGATAATGCGAGATAAAAGGTGAAGAATATAAAACGAAAAAAATGAACATTTGATTGCACGCCACGTGTTGATGGTTCTCCCAAAGAAAAGTGAGTTATTTTAGAGGATTATGACGATGAAGTCTATATGTCAACATGATTGATTTGGCCCGACGAAAAGGCCATCCCAACACTTGGAATGTGACCGCTACCTCACACGAGGCCGTTTAATTTGTCAAACATATGCGTGTATCTCAGACAATTGTCATCGTTTGTAGCTCATGCCATGCCTAATACCAAAAATCATTGATCCTAAAACTCAAATCAGATCAATGTAGAAAATCCGATCACTTCTTATTTCATGCAACGACCTGATTTTTATTCTGCTTATAACTTCAATTTCAATTGATTGTAAATATTGTTTGTGATTTTAGTGTCATCTACATTTATTTTTATTTGAATGCAAGAGTCAGCTAGTTATACTTAACAACGGGTTCGGAGAGTGTGAAGTACACGTCCGTAAGAGTTAGCTACTAACTGTCGCGTAATTGCGGGGGTCAACGGGGCCACGCCCCCTTACGGGGTCCAAGGGGCAGCGCCCCTGGCTGGAGTCCCACTCCCAGGTGAGCGGGCAGGGGTCGAGGGGGTAGCGCCCCAAAACCTCAACGAAAATACACTATCCGTTATGTAGGCAAAGTGTATTCCAACGGATTCCAACCAAGTGTTATAACTTTTGGTATAATAGTTTCTCCCGCTCAATTTGGAAGGTTACATCCTTTCAAAATATAACTGCCGAATATATCAGTTTCTCTATTTTGGTTTTGGCATTCTGCAATCATAGAACAATAGAAACACACACAAAATCTCTCCGATAATTTGATTAGTGATTTAATTGCCAGAAACACTAATTGCGTTCTTGTCTTATCTGTGTAAAGATTTCGTGAAACCAAGGCAATTGTTGAGTCGAAATACTTTATAGAGAAAGTGAATACTGTTAGATGATAGGATTAGACCCAAGCCCACATATTGTTTGAGGACTAATAAACATAAATTAGATAAAAAGGATCTCTTCGGATCACTGGGCGATAACCGGAGGATAACAAACTTGAAGAGGAAGCGGTAGGTCAGACGGTTAGAGAAACCTAGCTCTGATACCATGTAGAAGAATATGAACTCGTGAATATTATTGTATTATTGATGCGGTATTTATAGCGATACAAGGTAACCCTAGGAAACCCTAACAGACCCAAGCCCACATATTGAACTTGGGCCTAATCCTATCATCTAACAAATACACGATTCAAGAATCAATCCGGATAGTCAAATCATACTCTGTTTCTAACAAATATGATATGATTAAGGATAATGATAGGTTGATTATGTATTTTTTAAAAACTCCGAATTGTTATAACTAATTTGAAAGTAAAGTTATTTGTCAGCAAGTGTCTCTACTTCAAAACCGAGTTTTAACTTTATGCTTGTTACAAATGAAAGGAAGTACCCAAATGTACAAATTATTAAGAGTATTCTGATGTAAAATGACATTTTAAAACTAAAACCTCGCTAAAATGCTAATAGGAATATACATAAAAGATATGTTCTACTAATTTGTATACATATCTAAAGATCCCCGCATTTTAGTAGTCATCTACAATTTCTAGAAAATGTTTTCGTTTCTATACCAATGTTGTTTTCTTTTTTATACGAATATCGCATGCTCCCTAGTGTATTTTCTTCTATTTGAGTAATATTAATCTTTTTTCTTTTCACAAAAAAAAAAAAAAAAAGAAAAAAAAAGAAAAAAAGAAAAAACAAATGTGTAAGTTAAGTAGATAGGGTAAGTAGTTAACTTGTTAATTATTAGTCTTTTATAATTCCTTTTAAGTTTGATCTGGAACTTCGACTTGTATTGTGAAAACAATATATGTAAATAATACAGGGAGTAAGGGAATATAGAAAGAAACATAAAATTAATATTAGTCTGGTAGAACGTTAACTAATTTTCTTTAATCTGTAATTTAATCCATTAATTGATAGTTAATTTTTATTAAATAGTGTTCAAATCCGATGAAAAGCTGATTACACTGTAAACAACCGCCAAGACAATTCTTCTTCACTTGAAAGATTCCTCAAACTTGATCATTAAGATCAAGTTCGTTCTTACTGAAAGAACTAATACAATTCTAACAAATCTTTATTTAAATAGACCGCAAAGTAAATCACGTAGAATTTATATAAGTTTAAAGTTTATGAACAAAATATAACTATAACTAGTTATGTATCTGACGGATCTCTTGTTAGAATCACACAAATAATGTAAGTAAATATTTTAGTGATTGCTTGAATAATGGAGTATAAAAGAATTTAAGTGCAAGGGGTGAATAAAAAATAAGTCAATTAAGGGGATTAAAAATTCTTTAGAAAATTGGCAGTTTGTCTGCGGCTTGACCACAACGTTGAGCACAAAGCCATCTGCAATAAAAGAATATAGCCGTTTGTAAGCACATTTACTAAAAAAATTTGGAGTGTGTACTCGATTCTGTTAGACTATATATTAGTTAGCTCATTTATTGTTATTATTGGACTCAGCCCTTTTATGATCTAGGGCATTTGTATTGTGACTATATAACAGGCTGGTGTAATATGCAAATCAATGAAATAAGTTCTATTACATCAATATATTGATGTAATGGAACTTATTTCATTGATTTGCATATTACACCAGAGAGCCTGTTATATTGCCACAATACAAATGCCCTAGATCATAAAAGGGCTGAGTCCAATAATAACAATAAATGGGCTAACTAATATATAGTCTAAGAGATTCAAAATTGCAAAAACTTGTTGAAAGTATGGACACTTTTGACCTGCAACTTGTGTTTGAAATTGCATTAGGTAGTGTCGTTAAGGTTGACATAGTATGACTTAAGTAGGTAATCATCTTACCTTGGATTAATTATAGCCCGATAGATGGTTAAGTTAAAATTTTTGTATTTAACTTTGCACAATATGTCAATTAAGATAAGATAAAACGTCAATTAACTTTATGTTATAGATATTTCTATCCAAGTGATATGCATCTTATCATAATTTAAAATCATAAACCATAACATAACAAGTTACGTGCATAAATCTACTTAAGATTTAAATATAATAAAGCACAACTTTTATTCAAATATATTTGAGTACAATACACACTCAATATCTTAATCCTAGCGAGATTCAGTAACCAACCTAATAAATGTGTATGTATAAATTTTATTTGTCTTCACAATACTTAACACTTATCATTTAATACTTTAATTTGAATTTGAATATGACACTTAATCTCACGTGACTAAGGGTGCATATGATAATATTTAATGATTAAGTGTCGAATTATTCATAATATAGTTAATTTCGAATGACATTTATTTGTTTGATAAACACTTGAATGAACAATGTAAATGGTGTAAATTTTCCTTATTAAATTTTTGCATGAATAAAAAAACATGATCGTTGTTTAATGACTATTCTTTATATAATATATAAATATATAATATATAAAGATTATTAAATAAAATTTTAGTGCTTAATATTTAATAGGAAGTGTTTCACTCGGGGTAGAGAAATGACTTCTCTGTATTCTAAGATAGATGAAGGATTGTCTACGTCTCACCTCCCTCATCCCTACACATGTGAGATTCAGTTCTGTTGTTGTTATTGTTGTTGTTGTTGTTGTTGTTGTTGTAATGATTCATAGAGTATTTCAGTTCTGAATGTACATGATATATGTTGAAGCATTCAACGATGAATTATTAATCAAGAGATAATCAAAATTCAGGTATAAAACTTAATATGCTTATCTGAAAGCGGTTACTAAAGTTAATTATCACTAATACATAACAAGAGGATAAGAGATTTTGTATGTGTCATCTTCATTATTTGTTAATCATCCAAATTTTCATAATATCTTTAACAATAATCTGACAGAAATGCATATTTAAAAGCTAACGTTCGATATTTTCAAACACAAAAATAATTGGTAAACAATTTTTTGAGATATTTCAAATCCTACGTCACAAAGTAAAAATAAATATAAAATAGACGCGAAAAAATAGGCGTTAAGAAAGGGTGAAAAATTAACACATTTTAAGGAGAGCCCATGCCCCTTTAAAGCTTCGTCCCATTAGATATTACCTCCTCCTAGAATTGAAATTATTTTTACCAATTTCAACCCTCCCTCCATATTTTTTTACCTATAATAATCTATATATCTATATCTATATATTATCTTTTCAGCAAACGTTTGCTTTTCGATTGCAATTTCTGTATGTGTTAATTAATTCGTCACAACTTCATCTTCATCGATTTCAATCGAGTTTCTATTTCTTTTGCTTAGGGTTTTAAATTATTATATCCACTGTATTGAAACACGATATATATTGGTTCACAGGTACGTTTATATATACGATTTTGATATTTTGATATTGAATTAGTTGGTGAATTGCTAGGTTGATTGGTTGATTGTGATGGATCTTGTTTCGATTTGTTTTTCATTGAAGATGAATTGTATCACTGATGATACAAAGTTCGTTTTTGATCGTGTGTTTGATCAGGTGATATTGAATTTAACGTCCGGAGGTTTACATCGTAAATTGAATATGTCTTTTGTATCTATTTAGGGTTAGGTTTTTGTTAAATTAAGTTCAGTTTTGCTTGTTAAGGCAATGGTCAGTTATCGGTTGGGATATGTTTGGTAAGTTGGTTGATAGTGTTGGATTTTGGGAGGTAGGATTAGTGCAAGGAAGATGACCGATATTCAACAGCAAATGTTACAGAAGCCTGAGAGTAATACTAATAATGATGCCTGTTCCGATTTTGAGAGGGGCTTTGATGAATTAATGAGGGGGCAATTGGATGATTGTATGTCATTTGCATCATGTAGCTCTCCACGTAACACGGAGGAGGATGACGAGACTGAGGGTGGTGATCAGCTTATGAGAAGAAGACGTAGGTCGGATCTCGAGGGGGATGATTTGGCTGAGTCGTCTATTGCTAGAAGACGACACTCTCGGATTTTGAGTAGGTGGGCTGCTAGGCAAGCACAAGAGATGATTACTACGATAGAGAGAAGGAATCGTGAGTCTGAATTAATGGCACTTGCAGGTTTGCATACTGTTTCTATGTTAGATTCCTCGTTTTTGAGGGAGTCTCAGTCTCCTCCTACTTCTAGAAGGCCGGGGAATGTTGAAAGACCGAGCACTCGTGCATCATCTATTTTGCAGATGTGGAGAGAGTTGGAAGATGAACATGTTTTGAATCGTGCTCGTGAAAGGGTGAGAGTGAGACTCAGACATCAAAGAAGTATGGATTCTAATACAAATGTTTCAAGAACTACAGAAGGTAGAGGGAGTGAACATCAAAGTAGTTTGGGGGATGTTACAAGTAGTGAAAATGATTATGCAACTTGGTCTCATGAACAGCAGAATGTGGGTCAAGATAATAACGGTTCGACCCGTGAGCGAACTCCTGATATTGGTGAGGTTGAGAGAGAAAGGGTTAGGCATATTGTTCAGGGTTGGAGGGAAACTGGTGTGACCAATAGTTCACCTGGTGTTACTCAGAGGAGTAATAGTCCAGAGTGGCTTGGGGAAACAGAGCGTGAGAGAGTGAGGATTGTTAGGGAGTGGGTGCAAATGACAAGTCAGCAGAGGGGGACACGTGGCAGTCGTAGGGAAGAACATGGTGGCGGTGTTCATGAACAAAGTTGTGATAGAAATGGTGATGAAGGGCAGCCGGAGCATATTAGAAGGGATATGTTGAGGTTGCGTGGTAGACAAGCGTTACTTGACTTACTAATGAGGGTTGAGAGGGAAAGACAGAGGGAACTTCAGGGTTTGACTGAGTATCGTGCAGTTTCTGATTTTGCACATCGCAATCGCATTCAGGTCAGTTGCTCAGTCCTGCTCTTTATTCATATTCCCGCCAATTTTGGTAGCCTTTACACGTTACCAAATAGCCTGTATATGTAACCATGTATGTATATGATCATATAGTTTTATTTTTCATCCTTCGGTTAGTAATGATAATGATAAGGTTCAAATATAGACCTAAAGGTATTGCTGGTTGAAAAAAGTTTAAGCTTTGCCAATTTATTTGTTTACTAGTTGGTAAGGTAGAGGGTAGCCTTAACAATACGACTTATATTATCCGATTCACTTATGAGTATGATATAGTGATAAACATGCTTTTATGACCTTAGTTTTGGGGCTATACGTGATTTTTGAAATTTATCTTTATTTTCTCAGTCATTACTGAGAGGCAGATTTTTACGAAATGAAAGGCCCGTGGAAGAAGAGAGGCCGTCTTCAGTTGCAGCAAGTGAATTGGTGCAATTGAGACAACGCCACTCTGTATCTGGCTTGAGGTAAGCTTTTTATATCATTTTATAAATTGAATTGTTCATGCTTAATTCCATTATACAAGGATCTAGTTAACATGGTTAACTTTTATGTCTTAAATCCGTTCGATCTGAGATGTAAATATTTTGCGTCTCTTTTTCATTGTCATTGATGACATGGCTTCCTTTTGACCAGGGAAGAGTTCCGGACCAGATCAGAAAGCAATGTTCATGGTCAAGTAAGCAGCCATAATTAATTACTTTTCTTAAAAGCAACATCACCTCTTTTATAACTGAGGAGACTTACACAAACACTTTGCAGGAGATCGATAATGAAAACCATGATCAGTCACAGTTGTGGGCCCAGGAATCCACCGATCATCAGGTCACCGATCGCACTGGAAACTTCGAAATTGATACAGCTGTTCAAAGCACTAATGAACAAGAAGACCAGGTTGTTGAAGATGATGAGAGAGGAGAGTGGCAGCAAGAAGGTTATAATCAGTTCAACGAATGGAGAGATGATGAGACTCCAGATGATGTTAATTGGCAGGAAACTTCTGGAAACAACTGGCCCCAGGAAACTTCAAGTAATGATGTAGAAGGTGCACATATGCATGGAACCGATGAGGTTTGGCATGAAGATGGCTCACGGGAAGCTGCTGAAAATTGGTCAGAAGGGCCTTCTGATCCACCAAGAATGCTGCATAATGTTCCACTGAGGAGAGTCAATAGATTTCACCCTCCAGAAGATGATAATGTGTACAGTATGGAACTCAGGGAACTTTTGAGCAGGTAATAGACTTCTCCCAAGCTGTAGAGGTGACAATATGGGCGGGTTGGACAACAGAACATAATGAGATTGGGTCAAAATAGAATATTTTGTTATGGGTCAACATGGGTTGGTATATATAGACTGAAAAACGCTTGTGCAATTTTTATATACAATAACAAGATGATACCTTCATCAATACAACAACAACAACAACAAAACCCAATACCACATAAGTGGTGTATGGGGGAGGTGAGATGTAGACAATCTTTCCCCTATTCGAGAATAAAGTCAAGTCATTTCTCCACCTAGAGTGAAAACACTCTCAAAAGTAGAGAAAATCATCCCTCTCTCTATTCGACGGATAGAGAGATTGCTTCCGAGTGGACCTCCGGCCAATAAGTAGGAAAAAGCTATTTAAAAAATAAAATAAAATAAAAAATAAAATAAAATTGAGACGCCATGAAAATGGTAAAATCAAATTTCCATGGGTTCTAAATCCTGCCTGAAATTTAATTTAGGCTCTAAGAGTCAGTCAAGTCGCCAATAAATCGACGCTTGCTGTTGACTCAATAACTAGAGCCCATTACCTTCATCAATACTTTTATTTATTTATCTTGTAACTGTTTAATGATCTAGTGTACGTTAAATTTGGATTGACTGGTATTCTCTTTTTTCTGTAGGAGAAGTGTTTCTAATTTACTACGTAGTGGTTTCCGTGAAAGTTTGGATCAGTTGATCCAATCATATGTAAGTAGACAAGGTCGTACTCCCATTGATTGGGATCTTCATCGAAACATACCGAACCCTGGTTCACAAGAGGGTGCCCAGGACCAACATCAGAATCAGCATGATGCCGCCATTGGTAGACCTTCATTAGTTCTACCATCTCCTCCTCCTGTACCCCCACCACAACCAATTTGGCATCATTTGCCTTATTCTAGTTGGTCCCGTCACACCATGCATCGCTCTGAACTTGTAAGTTAATATGTGGATTTTTGGATTTGTGTTTTCCGATGTTAGTTCTATTGCAAGAAACTTCTATTTCCTTCTAAATAATTAGATTTTGTAAATTTTTTGTATATTTTTTTTTTAAAGCTGAACATATGATTATTCTGCTTATTAATATACAATAATTCAAACAGGAGTGGGAAGTGATAAATGATTTGAGGGCAGATATGGCAAGACTACAACAAGGTATGAGCCACATGCAGAGAATGCTTGAGGCTTGCATGGACATGCAACTTGAACTACAAAGGTCTGTCAGACAGGAAGTTTCTGCTGCGTTGAATCGATCAGGGGATGGACAAGGTACGTACATGCCAACATACAAGTTGTAATTACTATATTGCCCTCGCGGTTCTGTAGGAAAAAGAACACTAACAAATAAGTTCCCTTTGCAGTTATTGCTGCAGAAACTTCAGAAGATGGATCAAAATGGGGTCAAGTGAGGAAAGGAACCTGTTGTGTTTGTTGTGATACCCAGATTGATTCTTTGTTGTACAGGTATTCCCTCAAGTATTTTTTATTTATTTATTTATTATTTTTTTTTTTAATGATATGAACAATGAGAATATTTTTTTTGAATCTTAATTTATTTACATGTATGCGATACAGATGTGGGCATATGTGTACTTGTGCAAAATGTGCTAATGAGTTGATTCGTGGAGGAGGGAAGTGTCCACTGTGTCGGGCACCAATTGTTGAAGTCATCCGAGCTTACTCCATACTGTAAACAAAATGATTACACAAACTAACAGAGGAAGAACACTAAACTGATCTGCTCGGGTTTCATGTTCTTCGTATTCTCACCTGTAGAGTTATTCCTCATTTTTGCCTCATTGTTTTTTCTGATTATATGTTGAATGATTGATTACGCATTGTATAATAGGAATAACAATGGGCCCATTTCCACTCTTTCATTGTTGCATAATAATAATATATAAATTCTACAGGAAAATGTCTTTTAATCGTGCATTTTAAACCGAAGTAGAGGTGTGTACATGAGAGTGAAAATACTCGCTCTCCAAAAAGAGCGGTTTCTTTTCTTTGCATCTTTATGTTATTTGTTTCTCTCTTACTACGTCATAGCTATTCACCTAAAACCGGTTTCGTTTTATTTGAGACATATCTTTGTATTTAAAGGTGACAACATTTAAATCGATCCTACTGCTAAAAAGATACTTTCGTTTTCTTTTGATAGCGATGCGATAAACTGATTCATTGTCATCTATAAATACATGTGATAGTGATGTATATACTCTTTTTAGAAGATGATGAGGTAATTATATGCTTATCATAACAAAATCGTCCAATTCACGATATATTTTTTTCTTTTAAATTATGAAACTTTATAACAAAAACAAGGGAATACATCGTCAAAAAGGTCAAAAAGATGGAAGACCCAAAATACAAGCGAGCAAACAAAAACATCGTAGCTCAATTGAATTGAACAAACCATTAAAAGCGAGCTCAAAACGCATAGGTTTCCTCGACTTTTTTGATGAGAATAGCTTCGACCTTCACACCCTCAACAAATTGGATATTTTAGCCCAACGATTTTTTTTCGCAAACCAATTAACATTCAAAAGGATTTTACATCCCACACAAAAAAACCTAAAAATTCAAATCCGATTCCACTCAAAGTGACAAAACCACAGTACCGTTCCTTGACTTCCTTCCGTCGCAACGTTACGCTTTACCGTAGTTCCTTTCATCTTCAACTTTAGGTTTATCTCCACAAGATTTTGAGAATCTCCAGGTAATTTGTTCGGTTCTTAACCCTAATCGCAACTCTAGAGCCATTTATTCTCTAGGCACGTAACATGCCGACTCCATTTTTATTCACACTGTGAATGAAAATGGACAGGACTGAAATCTGATAGAAGTAGAAACCTTTTAGCTTTTCCAAACAATTTCTCTATTTAGGGTTGTTTCATTGTTGTTTTTATTTTGCTTGTTCTATAATAATATTTGTCTATTTAGGGTTGTTCGTTTTAATTGTATGTATACATTTGCATATTTTAGGGTTTTACTACTGTTTTCATAATGGTCTACTATAATCGGTATATCCTTCTTTTTTTCCGTCAATTGGTATCTATTTTCGTAATTGTTTTACTATCTAGGGTTATGGGTTGGTCTGTAAAACTATTTCAATGTGATTGTGGGTTAGTTAAGTTCTCAAACAATAAATGGACAAGGGATATAAATCTTAAACGGATATTAGACTTTTAGTTGCATGTCTTATTTCTTACCTTCCTGTAGTCAGCTTTCTTTGAATTGGGTATTGTTGTTGTCGATTGTCAACATGTTAAAAATAAAGTTTTTATTTTTGGAGATTTGTCTATGAAACTCAGTTTATCTTGGATTGTTTAACGCAGCATTTTCTTATATTCTTCCCTCAACAATGAATGGTGGTGATATGTCTTTGGGTCGAATAAGCACCCTTTTTCCACTCATAATAGACCACATCCTATGTCTTTTACCAATCAAAGATGCAGTCAGGACAAGTATCCTCTCGAGGGAATGGAGATACACATGGACAAGAATTCCTGTACTACGTTTCAACAAAAATGAGTTTGAAGGATCAGAAACCTACCTAGCAACTCATCTAGAAAATCTAACAACTCAGCTTGCACATCTGGAACAAACCATTGACTTACCACGTTTAGCAAAAGAAATGATCAGGTCTTATATGTTTTTTGATGCTATAAAGCAAACTTTGTTATTGCATCAGGGACCACTACTCGAGTTCTCGCTTACTACAAATGCAGGCAAGTTGTGTGTTGATCTTGACCAAATATTAAGCAATTTGTCAAGGAGAAATACGGTCAAATCATTTTTCCTTCTCTTGGATCGGGACAGTGAATATAGGTTACCGTCATCTATATTCTCCATGTATCAGTTAACGTACCTATGTCTCCGTAACGGTTATATAAACCATCAACCAACATTTAAAGGATTTGGTAACCTGACAAGCTTAGAGTTGCAACATGTGAAGATATCTACTAAAACTCTTGTTCATCTTGTATCTAATTGTCCGATACTTAAGAGCTTATGGCTGGTAAGTAAATAAGTTCTGATTATGATATGCATTATAATTATAATTAAGTCTGGAAAACGGGTCGGGTTGGGTCAAGACCCAAATGGGTTTGGGTTAAAACGGGTCATGGGTTGAACGGTTCTCAAAATTAAAATGGGTTGAATGGGTCGGATCCAAATGGGTTGGGTCGGGTTGAGACCCGTTTTCTCTTTTAAAAAATATATAATTTTTTAAAAATTTTATTTTTTATTTTTTTTCCTATTTAAAAATAATAATATTAATTTTCATTTTCATTTTTTTGTTTTTGTTTTTATTAATTTTTTTATTTTTCTAATTTCCTAAGTTTTTCATTTTTTTTATTTTTATTAATATTTTCAAATTAAAAAGGTTTGGAGATGGGTTTCAACGGGTCTAGATGGTTCTATTATATTAATGGACTAAAATGGGTCCATGTTGGACCCATTCCCTTTGTTTTCTCAAGACCCAATGGACCCAATTTTTGGTGTATGGGTCTTGATTGCTAGGTATTATTAATGAATTTATAGGTTTATCTGAATATTGTAAGATGTTACAGTATACAAGTGAAGATAATGTGCTCGGTGATGGCAAATTTCCAATCACTTGCCTGATTGAGCTCTTGCCTCTTATTGAATGCTTGATTATCGACCCTTGTATTTTACATGTAAGTTATATTCACATGATATGTATAGTTTATTTACTTGTAGTATAAAGACACTATCTAATTACTTTTTTTCTTTTTTGCATGTGAAGTATTTTTTCTTAGACTGGTTTCCACAAGAGCTTTCAATCTCCTTGGTCCACCTTAAAGATGTGCATATCAAGGGAATACGTTTGCTTGAATCCGATGGGTTACGTTTGCTATTCTTTTTAATCCAGTGCTCCCCAAATTTGGAGAAACTTTGTCTAGATGTAAGACACTTAAGTCTATCATCTTGTATCTTACGTTTTTTTGGGTTTATGCCAAAATATGCTGACAGATGAAATCTTATATATTTTTTGTAGGTGGATAATGCTGGTCTTGGTCTTGGTCTTGGTCTTGGTCTTGGTAGTGATCCAGAAGTTCTTGAACGTTATAATAGAAACCCGATTAGAATTGATAGGTATTCAAATATCTGGTTGAACAACCTGAATGAATTTGAAATTCGTGGGTTTTTCAACTTCAAGCTTCATTTGGAGATTGTGCAATTAATCTTGGTCAAATCCCCCGTGTTGAAGAAAGTAATCTTACGGCCTTTAGATATGGTTACCAAAAATGAATACTCAACTATCACAAAAATTCTGCTAAAATCCCCATGTATTTCGGCATCGGCAGATATATTTTTATTATCTTAAAAACACATTAGATTACTTGACTCTTGCTTGTAAGTGTGAGCTGCTACTCGACTCAAATATAACTATGTTGATTTTATATTTTTAATCAGTTTGATGTTATGTTTATAATCATGTTTCATAATTTATTGTTTCTGTATGGTAATGGTAATGTTTCTGAATCTAGCTGGGCCATAAGTCAACTGCACAATGTGTCATTTTCCATTTGGGTCAAAACTGCACAGATTTGTGTCAAAAGACGTGTGCCTTGTTACTGCTCTTCTTGTTTTACACTTGAATATATCCTACTGTTTTTCTCTATTTGTCAAAATTGCACAGGTAGTAATTGCTACTTAATTAACTACTGTATTGTGGGTCATAACTGCACAATGTGTCGTTTGCTATTTGGGTCAAAACTGCACAGGTTTGGGTCAAAAGATCTGTGCCTTGATACTGCACTTCTTGTTTACACTTGAATATTTCCTACTGTATAGATTTGGGTCAACACTGTTTGTCGAAAACTGCACCAGATTACCAATTCCTATTTGGGTCAAACTTCACCATTATTACCAAATTTTATTTGTCAAAACTGCACCAATTCAACAATTCCTATTTGTCAAAACTGCACCAGATTACCAATTCCTATTTGGGTCAAAACTGTTTTGTTAATATTTGGGTCAAAACTGTTGGTCAAAAACTGTACCAGATTCTGCACTTGTTAAAAACTGCACCATCACTTGCTATGTACCATTTAATAAACCAGATTACCACTTATAAGTTGAACTTGTTAAAATGCCATATGTTCAAACTAAAGCTAATTTAAAATTGGATTTATAAACTGCACTTCATATTCTTTTGTATTAATATTCAAAATACCATTACAAACATGAACTCCAAATTTGCAGCAAGTACAAAAATACAAACGTTTTCTACACTTTCAATTCTACAATAAAAAAAATACGACAAACATAATCACATTGTGTAGTTCACTGGTTCTATAGTTTATTGTTATGTTCAAAATTATTATATGGCTCAATGCAAAGCATAAAAAACATCTGGTTAGTCACTGCAAGGTACATTAGTGACTGCAAGGTACTCATAATATTTTGGATTATGAGTTTCCTCCTCTTAATGCAAAGTTGTATGACAGACAAAATATTAGTTAGAGAACTTTTTCTCTCTCCTTTGCGTGTGTTCACACTGCATCTGCTTCTAAATCTTTCTGGCGATATCCAGCAATCGTCACTGCTATTCTTACTGTTTAATCCGATAGTACAAGGCTCTCTCAATTGTGCTGGTGTAACATGGGGAAGAAAAAGAAACTTGTTTCCGTTACCGCTCCTAAGGTTTTAAGGAGCAGAACTGTAGGTGGGGAGGATGAGGCACATAATAGTGATGAATCTAATTCATCGGTTAACCAAGATTCGGAGTCAGAGCCGCTGGATCCCTTGACAGAGTTACCGATTTCTGTGGAAGAAGCAAACCCAAATGATCACGGTGGTGAAAAGGATACTCATAATATTTTGGATTATGAGTTTCCTCCTCTTAATGCAAAGTTGTATGACAAATCTAAGGAGGCTACATACACTAATACCGGGTCGTACTCCAACATGATGAACAAACGTAAAGTGCACGGTCTCAATAGTCCAGATATGGATGAAGGGCAGGGGAGGCTTGGTGAGACTAAAGATCCTGTTATGGATGATAAGGATTTGACTAAAACTGCATCGAATCAGTCTAGTAGAATGGATAAGGGGTAGGTTAGGAACAATAATAATGATGATGATAAGATCCATACTACTAGTGATTCCTTTAAAGATCTTCTTGATGGTGGCAGACCTAAGGATGCTGATGTGAAGACTCCTACTGTAGTTGACAAGGGATCCAACTTTTTCTTATTTAGGTGCTTTCAATGGTAACCAAAATAAGAAAACTGTGAATTTCAAGTTTATAGAACCTTCAGTTACTTTAGATGATGGTATTGATGTTGAGTTACCGTTAGCATCTGTTCTGGAAGTAAATGAAAGGTATAATAATACTCTTTATGGGTATTTTCTAGGTAAACGAGTAGCATATCCGGTTGTTAAAAACTATGTTACTAACGTATGGAAGAAGTTCGGTCTGGAGAAAATAATGATGAACACTAAGGGTTTCTTCTTCTTTAAGTTTAATTCGGAAAGTGGATTACACGGTGTGCTAGAATCAGGCCCATGGATTATTCGTTCAATCCCTATCATTCTCAATGCATGGTCTCCTGATGTTCCTTTAACAAAGGAGGATTTAACGCGTGTCCCGGTTTGGGTGAAAATTAATGATATTCCTCTTGTAGGATTTACGGAGACCGGGTTGAGTGTCATAGCATCTAATATTGGTTCTCCGGTAATGTTGGACTCGTACACGAGAACAATGTGTTTGGAGTCGTGGGGTAGGCCTAGTTTTGCTCGAGCATTGATTGAAGTATCGTCGGATAAGGAGTTTAAGGATAATATCAAATTGGCGATTCCGAGTGTTGATGGGAAGAGTAAAACCGTATGTTTTTTAAATGTTGAATATGAATGGAGACCACCGCGATGTAAGTGTTGTGCTATTTTTGGGCACATGGATTTCCAATGTCCAAAAATGGTGACTAGCGAGTGTAATCGGTCTAAAGATGATGAAGATGCGTTTGAAATAGTTGGCAAGAAAGTGGCTAAAGAGGTGACCAAGGGTAATAACAAACAGAAGGTTAGTTTTGGCGTAGGTAAGCCAAAGCAAAAATTGGTCTACAGACCAAAGAAAAATATTGATTCTAAAAATGGCTTGCCGAAGGTTGCTCCGGGTGACAAGAGAAATGCGGAAGTTGGGACAAACAAGGGTTCTCAAGTAAAGGTTCAAAACTCGTTCGGAGCTTTGAATAAAGATGCATATAACCTAGTTGATGAAGATAGCGATGTTGAATCTGATAAAGAGGAAACAGCCGAGTTTATTGCAGCAAAATCTGTAGAAAGGACTACGTTTGGCATGAAATCGGGCTGGTTGTAGTTTGTGTTATTGGTTACGTGGGTGGTTTAGTTGTTTTGGTTTTGCTAGTTATTTGTGTTTGTATGTGCTAGCTTGGTTTGTGGTTTTTTGTGAGGCCGCAAGGTGCGCTTGTGGTCATTGTCCTCTTATGTATTTATTTTTATAACTTTTTATTTGTTTTAGCTTAATATTTGTATTTTTCGTTCGTATTTAGTTCTAAGTCATAGTTTTTGCCGTAGTTATTTTTATTTCTAGATTTTTAGGCTTTGCCGTAAAATCCCTTAAGTGCTTTTTCTTTAGACTAAGATTTAGGTGCTTTAGAATTTTGCGACGCCGTTTTTATATTTTAGTACTTTTTAAGTTATTACCGTTTTGGATATAGTATTTCTTTTAAGCTTTAATACCTTTAGACGTAACTTTTAATTATTAGTTTTTAGACTTTTAAGTTTCGACGCGCTACGTTCTTTTTATTATTTTTTGACCTTTTATTTTTCGACGTTTTTCCGACGCACTCTTTTTCTTTCTTATTTCTCGCCGCTCTAGTTTTTAGGACATAGAATTTTCTATTTCTTCTCTAAAATTTCTTTAAATTTCAACGAAAAATTATTTTAAGTGGTTAAATTGATAGACATCTAAAATTTTCTGGTTCGTAGTAATAGTTGGATTTGTTAGTGGCGAGTTGTGGGCTTTCGATTTAAAGGGTTCTGGCTCCCTGCTACATCTTTTGGCTATTCGAAACGTGGACAAAAGCAGAAAAGTCTATTAATTTGATAACTTATATAATTTTTATCTTTTATAACTAATAGGATATTCAGTGAATGCACCGAGCAAAACGTTCATCACCTTTTATACGTTCACCACCTGTAACTCGATCAAGACATCTAGCCAATATTGTCGCCGTTGATTTTTCTTTAGAATCGTCATCTAGTCGACCAAGTACTCCAATTCAAATTTCTGATAATCCATTTTTTGAACCCGACCTCACAATTGAGAATCCAGAGAATATTCAGGGACAATTCAGAGATCCTGAACCATTAATCTTTCCTCCGGAACCACCAATCATTCAAACAGAGATTGTCGAGGAACAACCCATTAAATCAGAATCCTCTACTGATTCAGATTCAACAAATTCAATAATGGAGAATCTGGAACCTCTAAGTATGGAAGACCGAATGAGAGCTAAACGCACTGGCCAAGGTCACGCAATTACTCAACCTGATATTAATGTGCCAGATTATGTAATTAAAGGACAAATTCTACACATGGTGACTAATCAATGCCAATTTAGTGGTGCGCCGAAGGAAGATCCAAATGAACATCTTCGTACCTTTAATAGGATCTGTACTCTATTTAAAATCCGAGAAGTTGAGGATGAACAGATCTATCTCATGTTATTTCCCTGGACTTTAAAGGGAGAAGTCAAAGATTGGTTAGAATCATTACCTGAAGGGGCGATTGATACATGGGATGTCTTAGTTGAAAATTTTCTTAAACAATTTTTTTCGGCATCTAAAGCCGTGAGACTTCAAGGAGAAATTGTTACGTTCACACAAAAGCCAAACAAAACTCTATATGAAGCGTGAACAAGATTTGGAAAGTTATTAAGAGGAGGTCCGCAACATGGTTTAGACACTTGTCAAATAGTTCAAATATTCTACCAAGGATGTGACATCACTACAAGAAAAGACATCGATATAGCAGCTGGTGGTTCCATTATGAAGAAAACCGCAACTGACGCTTACAAAATTATTGATAACACTGCTTCCCACTCACATGAGTGGCATCAAGAAAAAGATATCGTTAGATCATCTAAAGCAGCTAGAGCCGATTCTAGCCATGACTTTGATTCCATTTCTGCAAACATAGATGCTTTCAAGAGACGAATGGAAAAGATGACTAAAGATATCCACTCAATACGAATTAGTTGTGAGCAGTGTGGAGGACCACATTTGACAAAAGATTGTCTCAGTATTGAACAAACAATGGAGCAAAGAGAGAATGTTTCATACATAAACCAAAGGCCTGGAAATAATTATCAAAATAATTATCAACCGCCAAGACCAATTTACAATCAAAATCAAAATTATAATCGAAATGTTCCATACAACAACCAACAAGGTCCTAGTAATCAACAAGTATCCAATAATACTTATAATCAGCAAAGACCTATTTTTCAAAACAAACCACCACAAACCGATGATAAAAAGCCAAATTTAGAAGATATGATGTCGAAGCTAGTTGAATCTCAAACGCAATTTTTCACATCTCAGAAACAAACCAATGAACAAAATGCTTAAGCATTTAGAAATCAACAAGCTTCTATTCAAAATTTGGAACAAGAAGTAAGCAACCTAGCAAGGTTAACAGGTGAAAGAAAACCGGGAAGTCTACCTAGTGATACAAATGCTAACCTCCTGAATGAAACAGCTAAAGCCATTACCACAAGAAGTGGTATTACACTTAAACCTCCTGAAATACCTATAATTTCTGATGATTCTATTCCTACTCCACAAGAACCACAACCTGAGCAAGATAAGGAAACAAAACCGGTATTTGAAAAGGTTAATGAAGATAACACAGTTAAGGCTAAACCTTATGTTAAACCATACCAACCACCACTTCTTTACTCGAGTAAAATGAGAAAAGAGAGACTTGAAGCCGAGCAATCCAAATTCTTGGATATGTTTAAACAAATAAATGTAAATCTTCCTTTCATTGATGTGATTTCAGGAATGCCTAGATATGCAAAATTCTTGAAAGATCTAATCACAAATAGAAAGAAAATGGAAGAACTCTCGGCTGTTACTATGAATGCTAATTGTTCTGCAGTGCTGTTGAATATGATACCAGAAAAATTATCTGATCCAGGAAGTTTCACAATTCCATATTTTCTGGGTAGTCTTAGTTCAATAGAAGCATTGGCAGACTTAGGTGCTAGTATAAATTTAATGCCGTATTCACTATACGCTAAACTAGACCTTGGAGAATTGAAACCAACACGAATAAGTATACAACTAGCCAATCGATCAGTAAAATATCCTAGAGGGATAATGGAAAACATGCTAGTTAAAGTTGGTACTTTAGTATTTCCAGTAGATTTTGTTATTCTGGACATGGAAGAAGATTCTCGAGTTCCTCTCATATTAGGAAGACCATTCTTAAACACGGTTAAAGCAATAATAGACGTGTTTGGTAAGAAACTGACCCTAAATATAGAGGACGAGAGTGTTACCTTTTCTGTTGATAGAGCCATGCAACAACCGCAATCTGCAGATGATACATGTTATTATATTCAAACTATAGATTCACATGCAGAATTGTTAGAAGAATTTCCAGAATTACAAGGAACAGGAGAATGTTCTTTAGGAGAAGGAACTGAACCAATTGATGAAGCTGAAATGTTAGCTACACTTATGGCTAATGGATATGAACCAACAACATAAGAAATTCAAATGCTAAAAGAAGAAGACAGATATCGATACAAATCATCGATAGAAGAACCACCGACATTAGAGTTAAAGCCACTTCCAAACCATTTGGAATATGCTTATTTACATGGTGAATCTGAATTACCTGTAATAATATCGTCTTCTCTTACTGAAAATGAAAAATCTCAACTCATTTCTATGCTAAAAGCTCATAAACCAGCTATTGCATGGAAGATTCATGACATTAAAGGAATAAGTCCTTCGTATTGCACACATAAAATCCTTATGGAAGAAAGTCATAAAACGTATGTGCAACGCCAACGAAGACTAAATCCTAATATGCAAGATGTTGTTAAGAAAGAAATTATTAAACTGCTAGATGCAGGTTTAATTTATCCAATATCTGATAGTCCATGGGTAAGCCCAGTTCAATGCGTACCTAAGAAGGGTGGTATGACTGTCATCACAAATGAGAAAAATGAGCTTATTCCTACTAGGACTGTAACAGGATGGTGTGTTTGTATAGATTATAGAAAATTAAATGACGCCACCAGAAAAGATCACTTTCCCTTACCTTTCACTGATCAAATGTTGGAAAGATTAGCCGGAAATAGTTACTATTGTTTTCTTGATGGTTTTTCCGGATACTTTCAAATTCCAATAGCACCCGAGGACCAAGAGAAAACCACATTCACGTGCCCTTATGGTACTTTTGCTTACAAACGCATGCCATTTGGACTTTGTAACGCCCCTGCAACCTTTCAAAGGTGCATGATGGCGATTTTTCACGACATGATAGAAGAATGCATGGAAGTTTTCATGGATGACTTTTCAGTTTTCGGTGATACATTTGAATCATGTCTAGTTAATCTTGAACGAATGCTTATTAGATGCGAACAATCAAATCTAGTTCTTAATTGGGAGAAATGCCATTTCATGGTTAAAGAAGGCATCGTTCTTGGTCATAAAATTTTAAAAGAAGGAATTGAAGTGGATAGAGCTAAAGTAGATGTAATTGCTAAACTTCCACATCCCACCAATGTTAGAGGAGTTAGGAGTTTTCTAGGGCATGCCGGTTTTTACCGACGTTTCATAAAAGATTTTTCTAAAATTGCCACTCCTATGAATAAACTCCTAGAAAAGGATGCTCCATTCATCTTTTCAGATGAATGCATCAAATCTTTTAATATTCATAAAGAAAAACTCACTAATGCGCCGATCATGATAACTCCAAATTGGAATCTACCATTTGAACTAATGTGCGATGAAAGTGATTTTGCAATGGGAGCCGTTTTAGGACAAAGGATTGAAAAACGATTTCAACCTATGTATTATGCTAGTAAGACGTTACAAAGAGCACAAACAAATTACACAACTACTGAAAAAGAACTCCTTGCTATCGTCTTTGCTTTTGACAAATTTCGTTCATATCTCGTTCTAGCTAAAACGGTGGTCTATACCGACCATTCTGCTCTTAGATACCTATTTTCAAAACAAGATGCCAAACCACGATTAATCCGTTGGATTTTACTCTTACAAGAGTTCGATATTGAAATCCGAGATAAAAAGGGAGCAGAAAATCTCGCCGCTGCTCATCTTTCTCGTCTTGAAAATCCTGAATTAGAAGTTCTAAATGAATCGGCCATACAAGATAACTTTTCTGATGAATATCTATTGAAGATAGATTATAGTGAAATTCCATGGTTTGCAGACTATGCAAACTACTTAGTATGTGGATTCCTTGAAAAAGGGTTGTCGTACCAAAAACGAAAGAAATTCTTTAGTGATATAAAACACTATTTCTGGGAAGATCCACATTTGTTTAAAAGTTGTCCCGATGGAATAATATGTCGATGTGTATTCGGAGATGAAGCTAGTCAAATCTTAAACCATTATCACACAGGACCAACAGGAGGGCATTATGGGCCTCAACTCACAGCAAGAAAAGTTTACGATGCTGGATTCTATTGGCCTACAATTTTAAAAGACGCACACCTTCTTTGAAAATCCTGTGATGCTTGTCAAAGGGCCGAAAAAATAAGTCAACGTGATGAAATGCCACAAAATGTCATTCAAGTATGTGAAGTATTTGACGTTTGGGGTATTGACTTTATGGTTCCATTTCCAAAATCTCATAATAATCTCTACATTCTCGTTACCATTGATTATGTATCTAAATGGGCGGAAGCACAAGCTCTCCCAACTAACGATTCACGAGTTGTAGTCAACTTTTTAAAACGTCTTTTTGCTAGGTTTGGAACACCGAAAGCTTTAATAAGTGATCGGGGTACTCATTTTTGTAACAATCAACTTGAGAAAGTTCTCAAAAGATATGGAGTAACTCATAAAATCTCAACCGCTTATCATCCACAAACAAGTGGACAAGTTGAAAATACCAACCGAGCTTTAAAACGTATTCTAGAGAAAACCGTAGGATCAAATCCGAAGGAATGGTCCATGAAATTAGAGGATGCACGTTGGGCTTTTAGAACAGCCTACAAAACTCCAATTGGAACCACACCTTTTAGACTCGTTTATGGAAAAGCATGTCACCTTCCAGTAGAAATTGAACACAAAGCATTTTGGGCTTTAAAGACATGTAATCTTGATTTACATGAAGCTGGACGTCTACGGTTAAGCCAACTAAACGAATTAGAAGAATTAAAACATGAAGCATACGAAAATTCGTTAATCTATAAGGAAAGAACGAAGAAATGGCATGATAAAAGAATCAGAAGTTCAAAAGAATTTAAAGAAGGAGACAGAGTTCTTCTTTTCAATTCACGATTCAAGCTATTTCCTTGAAAAATTGAAATCAAGATGGTCTGGACCATTCATAGTCAAAAGAGTTTTCCCATATGGAACAGTAGAGTTAATAAATTCAAATGGGATTGAATTTATGGTTAATGGTCACAGAGTTAAACATTACATAGATAATCCAATGGAAGTTGAAGATGAAGTTAATCACAATTTCGACACCACAGCTAACTAAGTGTGGGAAGGTTTGAATCTTTTTAGGATAATAGTTATTTCTGTTAGAGTTAGATATTCTGTTTTCGTGTAGTTCTCGAGAATGAAATCCGAATGGTCTTTCCCTAGCAGACCCTAAAGAACTAGTCTTCTCCCCCCATTCTGAATTTTTATTTTTTTTAGGTTTTACGAGATGAAGAATTCCTTTGATCTGAACCATGGTCTAATGCTACACGCTATGATTACTAAACGTAATAATGACACACTTCCGAGTGAACTGGTATCATTCATAAGAGCCAAAATGGACGGAGTAAGAAAAGAACTCAGAAAAGATCATCATAAGATACATTTTGGTAAAGGAAAATCAAAATCCGCAACGAAAAGAAGAGCACGACACCTTGAAAGATGTTACAAATGCGGAAAATGGTCACACGAAGGTAAATGTTCAAATAATCAAACATATTCAAATACCGAATTTGTTACTCTATGCAGAGAAGGACCGTTTATATGTTTAGAAGAAAAGATATTGAAGATTCGAGGTTATGCTTACGTAGCTATGGAGAACCAAATCACACGACTCTCCTATGAGTCGGCTAAAGCAGGACTCTGAGAATTCTATCTCACAGGTAAGTATGTACAGTTTTTATTTTTATTGCTTTTAACCTTTTGATAATAAACGCTGAATCGTTCGCTATAAAGTATTAAATCTGTATTCAATAAAATTAGGTATGCGTAACCGAAATTATTGATATCATACAAAAATTTATTACATCACTGCGAAATTTACCGTTTATTCTTAAGGTATAAATATCTTTAATCAATCAACTCAAAATATTTCAGAAATTCGTCAGGAGTAAAACTAGGTTATGGAACCGAAATTACTTTACCGAAAAGAGGGGCGTATATTTTTGATAATATTTGATTGATTAAAGTGGGATAAAAGACCAAAAAGATTTTTAATTTTATTTTATTTTTACTTTGTTTTTAAAATTAATATATTAATATTAAATTATTATTGTAAACTTTTTAAAATCAATATATTTAAGTTTGTAAATATTTGAAAAATTAATATTTTTAAAATAAGTTTGTATGTATAAAAACAAAAATATAATATAAGTTTGGTGAGAATTTTTATAATATGAATTTTTAATTTTATGCATTTTAAATTTAAGTTTGGTGTGAATTTAAAAACAAAAATTTACTTTATTTCACTAAGTTAAAAATTTAATTTTTAAAATTTGTTGTGAGTTGAAAACTAGGTCGTTGAACCGAAATTGCTCTACCTAAGGGAGGGACGAGAACTTTTATTATCATTATTTTTAATATTATTGAATTAAAGTATGCCAAAAATATTAAAAAACCCAAAAATCTTTTCTTTTAAAACAACGCTTAAAAATGACAAATTTTAAAATTTTGTCGAGGGACGGACTAGGACAACGATCCGAAATGACCTCGTCCTAAATAAAAAGGAAAACAAAATTTTTAAAATTTAATTAATTATTTTGTGTTAAAAGTTATAAGGTTAAAAAAAAAAAAAAAAAACACACACACCAGATCCCATGCGATCGCATGGTGTTTGGCCTGTATATCCATGCGATCGCATGGAGGCCAATTTCTGGTCAGATACTGTGACGACCCGGAAATTTCCGACCAAATTTAAACTTTAATCTTTATATTATTCCGACACGATAAGCAAAGTTTGTTAAGTTAAATCTCAAGAATTTTAAACTGTGTTCATACATTCATTATAACCTCGACCAAATTCCGACGATTCATGAACCGTTATATATAAATAGATATGTATATGTATATATATATTATAACTTAAAAATATTAATAAAGTATTAAACGTATAATACTTTACACGAACGTATTTGTTTCAATATGATTTTTGACGAAATTAAAAAAATATATATATTAAATGATTGAATTATCAGAAACATTGAATTATGATTACAAGTATCTGTTGAAAGGTTCACTATGATTTGAGAAAATCTATTCCTCTTAACGATATTCAGAATAATTTGTAAAGCTATTTATAAATAAAAACAAAAAGTGTCATTTATGAAAGTTAGACAAAAGTTAGTGGAGAATTGGTTTCCATAATATTCTATTAATCTATTTTCAAACGTACAAAGACGTTTTCAGTTTAAAAAGAACTTTATTATTAAAACGTATATAACTTTTATAAATATCTAGAATCACTTTTGACAACTCATTACTTAACCAGTATAATAAATATAACGATATTTTTATTTTATTTCATTAAATATATATAACGATTTAAATTAATATTATATATATTTATACGCGTATTATACATACATAGTTTTTATACTTTTACTATACTTTAACTTTACCTTTACTTTACTTTTACTTTACTTTAACTTTAATAATTTACTTTAATAATTCATACTTTAATAATTCACTTTAATAATTCATACTTTAATAATTCACTTTAATAATTCATACTTTAATAATTCACTTTAATAATTCATACTTTAATAATTCACTTTAATAATTCATACTTTAATAATTCACTTTAATAATTCATACTTTAATAATTCACTTTAATAATTCACTTTAATAATTCATACTTTAATAATTCACTTTAATAATTCAAAAATCTATTATAAATAGAATTCAATAGGTTTCATTATTTCATAGAAACTTGAAAATATATTTCTCTAAACTCTCTCAATCGATTTATATATATATATATATATATATATATATATATTTGCTCTGTATTATTTCAAGATATTATTAGTATACATAAAATATTACGACGGAGTGCTGTCCGAGTGATTTCAAAATAGTTTTTTTTGAATGAGTCGAAGCTAAGGAAATTATGGGTTATAGCTATGGAGGTGATGGGTATGGTTCATGGGTATGCTTGTGAGGTCAATCTAGTGTTTATCATCTCCGTTGCGTCTACGTACTTTCCTGCAATATTGAATCTCAATATTGATACGTTCGTGAATCCGAGGCCAACCTTGCACTTGTTAAATGACGTTATATGTATTTTTACTACGAAATACAGTATTGTGAGTTCATTTGCTCCCTTTTTAATTGCTTTTGCAATATATATTTTTGGGCTGAGAATACATGCGCTATTTTATAAATGTTTTACGAAATAGGCACAAGTACTAAAACCAATTCTATATGGGTTTAAACCAGAAATATACCCTTAGCTTGGTAACATTAAACTACTTGTCTATGTACGGTAGGCACGAATCCTAAAGATAGATCTATTGGGCCTGACAAACCCCATCCTGACTTTGGGATGCTTTAGTACTTCGAGGTTATTTTAAACACACCTGATCTGGTGTACTTCAGAGGGTAAAACATGAATGTTAAGGCTTGTTACCAGGTGCCTACAACTTATAGAATACTTTTATACACTTGCGAGTGTACATATATTTATAAATGGAAATCTTGTGGTCTATTAATATATTGAAATGATTGTTATGATAAACCTATGAACTCACCAACCTTTTGGTTGACACTTTAAAGCATGTTTATTCTCAGGTATTAAAGAAATCTTCCGCTGTGCATTAGCTCATTTTAAAGATATTACTTGGAGTCATTCATGGCATATTTTGAAAGACGTTGCATTCGAGTCATTGAGTTCATCAAGATTATTATTAAGCCAATTATAGTTGGATGTATTATGAAATGGTGTGCATGCCGTCAACTTTCGTTGTAAAGAAAGTTTGTCTTTTAAAAATGAATGCAATGTTTGTAAAATGTATCATATAGAGGTCAAATACCTCGCGATGTAATCAACTATTGAGAATCGTTTATAATGTATATGAACGGGTCCTTTCAGTTGGTATCAGAGCGGTGGTCTTAGCGAACCAGGTCTGCATTAGTGTGTCTAACTGATAGTCGTTAGGATGCATTAGTGAGTCTGGACTTCGACCGTGTCTGCATGTCAAAAGTTTTGCTCATCATTTTTGTCGAAAATTACCTGCTTATCATTCTTAGTCTAGACACATCTTATTGCATTGATTGCATGAATAGTGTATAGATAAAATTCATATCTTAGCGTATCTGCTAATTCATATCTTAGCATATCTGTTACTGTAAACTTTGCCTGACATATTCCGTAAATTCCTCCGTAATCTACGAAACCTTTTGCTCTATATAATTAGAATACTAACCGATAGCTGAAAAATCATTTCATATCGAAAAATTCTTTATTTAATCGTACGAAATGGAACTCACCACTAGTTCAAGCCTCTCGGATTCTGATATGGAGTCCCACTCTAGCTCCAGAAGCAGCGTCACCAGAATGAATCACCCAGTCATCCATCCCCAATTCATCTGATGTGTTCGTAGTTGACTTAATCAATGGAGACGAGAAGAAGGCGATCCTTCCCTTCCACCAACCGAATTCACCTCTTGGCGAAAAACCTGAAGCACTTACCGACGAACCAGTTCAAAACACCATCTTCACTCTCATTTCCAGAATATCTCGCAACGATTATATAATATCTCAAATTCTAAATCTTATCCATTCCCTTGTTCAAACCGCCAATCATTCCGGAATAATAGAATAAGTCAACGAATTTCGCGCTCGAGTTGTAGCTTTGGAAAATATGGTGCAGAACCTACCAGCTTCAGCAACATCACCGGCACCAACAGTACCACCAACAACCCAAGTTTCAACATCACATGCCTCAACATCTCATTCTGTACCTCGAGCATAATCATCGTTCTACGTATCGTTCTATCTACTTTATCTTCGTTCTACATATCGTTCTACATCATTTATCTTCGTTCTACGTGGTAATTATGTAACCTCTAATGTTTTAGAGATTATATATTCTTGTTCTAACAGTAAATCAAATGAGATTAATATCATATTAACTCATTAAATCCATGATTACATCTGAAGAAAATATATATGTATGTATATTTTCATAAAGATTGTAATAAAAAAAAATTCTTTCGTACAAACTGTTAATGTTGAAAATATTTTAACGGGTAGGTAATACCCGAGGAATATTCAGATTTCACATTAATAAGTTACACTGTACATTCTTCGAAGCTGATTCAACAGTTATTTACTATCCTACTTACATCCACCGATATACAAATCCGTTCACCACAGAATAACCATTTTCATTCAATTTCATATTTGAATTTTGACTTATCAGAATTCAACAAGTGGCATAATAAAGAAAATATTGAACAAAATAAAATTTGTTAGAAACAAACAAATTAACTATGAGAATTTTGTTAAGAATCCACGCTAACTGTTTCTAGCTAATTGTTCCTAGCTAACAGAATACATTTTATTTATCGCAGTCTAATTATCGCAATTTACATTCTCGCAATTTTATTTATCGTCAATTAATTTCTGTTATTTACTTTACGCACTTTATTTATCGTCATTTAATTTCTGTTATTTATTTTTACGCACTTTAAATATCGGGACACGTATACAAGGTTTTGACATATCATATCGATGCATCTATATATATTATTTGGAATAACCATAGACACTCTATATGCAGTAATGCGAGAGTTAGCTATACAGGGTTGAGGTTGATTCTACAATAATATATATAGTTTGAGTTGTGATCGAGTCTGAGACGTACACGGGTCACGATACATATTAGTTAATTCAAATATTATATATATTAAACTATATATGAATTATTGGACTGTTAACTGTGGACTATCGAATGTGGACTATCAAGATTGGACAATTAAAAATGAATTAAAATATTGATTATAACATATGAAACTAAACAACTCTTCAAGTTTTCCACTTGATTTCATAATTAAACCTCGTTTGTATCTTGACGATTCCAATCCATGTTCAAACCTTTCATGATTCTTGAAAACACCTCAATCGAGAGGATGAACCAACCGCACTTCATCTACGGAAGAAGAGATTGATGCATATAGTTATGCACCTGAAAACACTCGGAACCTGAGTAAACGTTTAACACGTATATGTGCTAGTTCCTTTAGCGTTGTTATCACCGAAAATAACTTTGCAATCCCTTTCCAAATTAGCCAATTTTGTCATAGTTCCAGCAAGTCAACTTAGACTTTTCATTTGAAACAACCTTATTATAACCTTGATATATATGCGTGCTCGTTTATTGTTACCACTTACCAGAGAACCTTTTATATTCCATCGTATTATCATCAGCATTTAGTTATCTAAAAACACAATTCTCTTGAAACCACCTCGGATTGATAACTGATGATTCAGATATGTTAGCATTAAATGCAGAGGAAACAGCAAAATCATAGATGGTCTAAACGGCCAAAAGTTTGATGATGAAGAAGGAAGTGTTAGGAACGCTCGATAAGAGATTTGGTACTGAAAAACGGATTGAACTAACCAAGAAGGAGACCAAGGACAAATATAAGGACCAAACCCTATATTTAAAGAATCCAGTTAATTCTGGGTCCGATGAAATCTTTAGAGAATATCTTGCTTCGAAGTCATGTTAAAATCTTGCAAAAAATTTTCCTTCAACAACCTTCGAACTTAGAAATTCCAAAACATCATCATAAATATCTTCGATATTTCGGAGGATATTTTTATAAATATTCTTGTTCGAAATTATCTATCTCTTCGTGCTATCCGTGTTACGTCATAAAGGAAACTATTTTAGTTTCTAAATTTCTTTAAAATTCGAGTTTAAAATATGAATGTTTTGAAGTAGTGTTGGGAATTGAAGCATGAGTTAATATAATATAATGATGTCAGGCCAACGTGATTATATTACAATAAGTCATGTTGAATTTCTAATCAAACGTAATGATGGTTCACAGATCATACCCTCATCATGTGCCATGTTACACAACTCTTTCATTCTACTTAATCTCTAAACATATCACGGAAATATTTCCTTGATATTTATGTTCTTCCGTAATTGCAACAAACTGCTAATAAATCGTGCTATTACATTTCTTTCTGATTAGAAGATTTCCTTAAATCCCTTGAGTTTCGAAAATCCACCATGACTACGTCAAAAGTTAAGACGAAACTTTTCACTCTTTTGTGATAGCTTCACTCGTACTCTTCACGTAATCGAAATGTTTTATCCATATTACTCAATAATGATAAAACTCTATTTATCAACTCATATTCGTCATGAAAAACATTTTTATTGTTAGCCATGACGACCACGATCAAATTTCGGGACGAAATTTCTTTAACGGGTAGGTACTGTGACGACCCGGAAATTTCCGACCAAATTTAAACTTTAATCTTTATATTATTCCGACACGATAAGCAAAGTTTGTTAAGTTAAATCTCAAGAATTTTAAACTGTGTTCATACATTCATTATAACCTCGACCAAATTCCGACGATTCACGAACCGTTATATATAAATAGATATGTATATGTATATATATATTATAACTTGAGAATATTAATAAAGTATTAAACGTATAATACTTTACACGAACGTATTTGTTTCAATATGATTTTCGACGAAATTAAAAAAATATATATATTAAATGATTGAATTATCAGAAACATTGAATTATGATTACAAGTCTCTGTTGAAAGGTTCACTATGATTTGAGAAAATCTATTCCTCTTAACGATATTCAGAATAATTTGTAAAGCTATTTATAAATAAAAACAAAAAGTGTCATTTATGAAAGTTAGACAAAAGTTAGTGGATAATTGGTTTCCATAATATTCTATTAATCTATTTTCAAACGTACAAAGACGTTTTCAGTTTAAAAAGAACTTTATTATTAAAACGTATATAACTTTTATAAATATCTAGAATCACTTTTGACAACTCATTACTTAACCAGTATAATAAATATAACGATATTTTTATTTTATTTCATTAAATATATATAACGATTTAAATTAATATTATATATATTTATACGCGTATTGTACATACATAGTTTTTATACTTTTACTATACTTTAACTTTACCTTTACTTTACTTTTACTTTACTTTAACTTTAATAATTCACTTTAATAATTCATACTTTAATAATTCACTTTAATAATTCATACTTTAATAATTCACTTTAATAATTCATACTTTAATAATTCACTTTAATAATTCATACTTTAATAATTCACTTTAATAATTCATACTTTAATAATTCACTTTAATAATTCATACTTTAATAATTCACTTTAATAATTCATACTTTAATAATTCACTTTAATAATTCATACTTTAATAATTCACTTTAATAATTCATTTTAATAATTCATACTTTAATAATTCACTTTAATAATTCAAAAATCTATTATAAATAGAATTCAATAGGTTTCATTATTTTATAGAAACTTGAAAATATATTTCTCTAAACTCTCTCAATCGATTTATATATATATATATATATATATATATATATATATATATATATATATATATATATATATATATATATATATATATATATATATATATATATATATATATATATATATTTGCTCTGTATTATTTCAAGATATTATTAGTATTCATAAAATATTACGACGGAGTGCTGTCCGAGTGATTTCAAAATAGTTTTTTTTAATGAGTCGAAGCTAAGGAAATTATGGGTTATAGCTATGGAGGTGATGGGTATGGTTCATGGGTATGCTTGTGAGGTCAATCTAGTGTTTATCATCTCTGTTGCGTCTACGTACTTTCCTGCAATATTGAATCTCAATATTGATACGTTCGTGAATCCGAGGCCAACCTTGCACTTGTTAAATGACGTTATATGTATTTTTACTACGAAATACAGTATTGTGAGTTCATTTGCTCCCTTTTTAATTGCTTTTGCAATATATATTTTTGGGCTGAGAATACATGCGCTATTTTATAAATGTTTTACGAAATAGGCACAAGTACTAAAACCAATTCTATGTGGGTTTAAACCAGAAATATACCCTTAGCTTGGTAACATTAAACTACTTGTCTATGTACGGTAGGCACGAATCCTAAAGATAGATCTATTGGGCCTGACAAACCCCATCCTGACTTTGGGATGCTTTAGTACTTCGAGGTTATTTTAAACACACCTGATCTGGTGTACTTCAGAGGGTAAAACATGAATGTTAAGGCTTGTTACCAGGTGCCTACAACTTATAGAATACTTTTATACACTTGCGAGTGTACATATATTTATAAACGGAAATCTTGTGGTCTATTAATATATTGAAATGATTGTTATGATAAACCTATGAACTCACCAACCTTTTGGTTGACACTTTAAAGCATGTTTATTCTCAGGTATTAAAGAAATCTTCCGCTGTGCATTAGCTCATTTTAAAGATATTACTTGGAGTCATTCATGGCATATTTTGAAAGACGTTGCATTCGAGTCATTGATTTCATCAAGATTATTATTAAGCCAATTATAGTTGGATGTATTATGAAATGATGTGCATGCCGTCAACTTTCATTGTAAAGAAAGTTTGTCTTTTAAAAATGAATGCAATGTTTGTAAAATGTATCATATAGAGGTTAAATACCTCGCGATGTAATCAACTATTGAGAATCGTTTATAATGTATATGAACGGGTCCTTTCAGATACAAAAAAGAGCAGCTCGCTGCTTCTGTCTCCACTCCAACACACACACATATACACGAAACCCTCTCAAAAACACCTCTAAAATTCGCCATTTTTCACCATAATTCACCAAATTTCTTGCTATAATCCGCTCTAATCATGAAATTTTTCAGAAGCTTTTCAAAGAAGGTAAAGATTTCACCCCTAAACATCTTTAAATTTGATTTTTATTGTTCTTGAGCTATAATTTTCCTAATTTGATTTTGTTAATTTCTAGTGTAATTAGAGTTAAATTGTTAGTATATTATGCATGTATAACCTAGATTGATGCTATTTAACATGATTTGAAGCCAAAAACTTCAAAATTTTTAGGAATCTAGGGTTTATATTCTTGAGTAAATTGGGGCTTTTTGATATAAACAGGTTATGGCCGATTTTTGTCATGAATTATTGCTAAATTAAGTAGTGTAACATGTTTAGGTAGCTAAATGATCTAAACTTTGATCCTAAACATGATTTTTGAGAATTAAAGTGGACTTTTTAGGTCTAAAATTCATGAACTTGATTAAATTGATGTAAATGTCATTTGAAACTTGTTTAATTACTAGTAATGGTTATTTTAACATGTTATTTGAGTAGAATGCTTATGAACTTTGTAAACATTTTCATATATGCTTATTTGAAAAAGTATAGAATTGTTAAAATTGTGAAAATGTGTATAAGTTTAATTTTGATTAAACATGTTATTGTAATTGTTTCAAGTTGTTATTTTGCTAACACTAATGCATATTTGGATGCACAAATTTTATGTTTAATGTGTTTTGCAGAGAAATACCGATACTGATGGTGCATCATCATCATCTAGACAACCTGCTCCAGAACCTGAACCAGAAATGCAATATGAACCGGAGCAACAACAGGAACAACAACAACAACCTGATCAACACGTACCTTATTATGATCCACAACAAGAATATGTTGATGCCTACGTAGTATTTCCGATGCATCCAATAGTACAACACCGAACGATTCATGAAGAACAGTTGCATCCTAATCTGAGATTTGATCGAAGCTGGAAAGATTACCCAACATATCAAAGTAACAAATTCAAACTGGTACCGAAAAATGTGAAAGTGCCAAGGGTAATCGATTGGGAGCCTTTAGAAAGGGTCCAACTAGCTAACTCAGTTAGATAACATTTGATCCAAAGGTATGGCAGCTCTTCTTTTCCCGATTGAAAACGTTTATTCACCATTCGTAGGCCTGTATATAAGGAATGGTGCATTGAGCTTATGAGTACTATAGCGTTAAATGCGGATGTAGATAGGTTAGATGATAGAAGTTTTCTTAGATTTATACTTGGCCGTAGGATGTACAGGATGTCCATGCTGGACATGGCCAGGGCTTTACAGATATATACGCCCGCTGAATTGCTATTACCCGATTGTACAAACTTGATTTATCATGGTGAAAGGGTAGATAGGAATTTTGATGCTAACGCCGTCTGGAGGCGTATGTCAGATTATAATGTTTTTGGGCGGGCAGGAACACACTCCTACTTACATATTAACAGAGCCGAGCTTCGTATAATTCATAGATTTCTGGCTAACTCGATTACACAGAGAGGTCACAACAAGGAGAAAATGACCTTGCATGATTTATTTTACCTTAAGTGTATTCGAGTCCCAAGAGGCTTTGTTAATATCCCTTACTGTGTTGGTTTTTATTTGTCTAAGATGGTGGAAGGAATACAGGAAGAGGGAGTAATAGGAGGAGGTATTTTTGTTACTCTCATTGGAGAGTATTTGGGTGTAGATAGGGATCAAGGGGGTCTACTTTTGGTATGTAGGGAACAGGTTGAGCCTTTAGGATTGAGGGTGTATCAGGGTGCTAAGGTATTAAAAAGCAGACGCAACCAGGCAGTACCCTATGATGGTAATCATCCAGAGGTAGAGAGAGGTTCAGATGAGGAAATGGAGGAAGCGGATGACATTAGGGATGTCATTAGGGAGGCTATGACTGACGTCTACCAGCGTATAGATGAGGTAGAAATGACAAACGAGGATAGATTTAGTCGGTTAGAGCAGTGCAAGCCCGGAATGAGTACGAGCATTCTAGGCAACGACAGCATGATATATGGGACTATCATCAGCGTCAGATCATGAGTCGAATATCACCTCAGGATCACTATGTACCGATCCGACCCGCTTACTATCCTCCACACCAGCCCGAGATGAGACCACCATTTACTCTCTACGACCCTAACTAGGCCTACCAGTACACCTATCACCAACCATGGAACCCGACCGACGACATAAACTGGAACCCCTATCCAGATTGATATAGTTCCCGTTGGTGATTTCTATGATTTTTATCTTTTTATTATTTTATTTATTTATGTTTAAACATTATATTTTGATTTGATACTTTTATGTAAGTTTAATATTTTTATTATGAGACGACCCGACCTTAACCATAAGGACGAATACAATAACATATGATTTCATCACGAGGTATTGACCTCTATATGCGACATTTTTCAAAAACTGCATTTGTTTTTACAATACAAACCATAGCTTTTATTACAAATACAAGGTTTAAACAACTTAATAATGATTATCGTTTAGCGATAATCTTAGACTTACAAACTGTAGTGACCCGAACTTTTCCATGTTTATATATATTAATTGAGATTGATATTTACATGATTAAATGTTTCCAACATGTTAAGCAATCAAACTTGTTAAGACTTGATTAATTGAAATATGTTTCATATAGACAATTGACCACCCAAGTTGATCGGTGATTCACGAACGTTAAAACTTGTAAAAACTATATGATGACATATATATGGATATATATATATATAGTTAACATGATACTATGATAAGAAAACATATCATAAAGTATATTAACAATGAACTACATATGTAAAAACAAGACTACTAACTTAATGATTTTTAAACGAGACATATATGTAACGATTATCGTTGTAAAGACATTTAATGTATATATATCATATTAAGAGATATTCATACATGATAATATCATGATAATATAATAATTTAAAATCTCATTTGATATTATAAACATTGAGTTAACAACATTTAACAAGATCGTTAACCTAAAGGTTTCAAAACAACACTTACATGTAACGACTAACGATGACTTAACGACTCAGTTAAAATGTATATACATGTAGTGTTTTAATATGTATTTATACACTTTTGAAAGACTTCAATACACTTATCAAAATACTTCTACTTAACAAAAATGCTTACAATTACATCCTCGTTCAGTTTCATCAACAATTCTACTCGTATGCACCCGTATTCGTACTCGTACAATACACAGCTTTTAGATGTATGTACTATTGGTATATACACTCCAATGATCAGCTCTTAGCAGCTCATGTGAGTCACCTAACACATGTGGGAACCATCATTTGGCAACTAGCATGAAATATCTCATAAAATTACAAAAATATGAGTAATCATTCATGACTTATTTACATGAAAACGAAATTACATATCCTTTATATCTAATCCATACACCAACGACCAAAAACACCTACAAACACTTTCATTCTTCAATTTTCTTCATCTAATTGATCTCTCTCAAGTTCTATCTTCAAGTTCTAAGTGTTCTTCATAAATTCCAAAAGTTCTAGTTTCATAAAATCAAGAATACTTTCAAGTTTGCTAGCTCACTTCCAATCTTGTAAGGTGATCATCCAACCTCAAGAAATCTTTGTTTCTTACAGTAGGTTATCATTCTAATACAAGGTAATAATCATATTCAAACTTTGGTTCAATTTCTATAACTATAACAATCTTATTTCAAGTGATGATCTTACTTGAACTTGTTTTCGTGTCATGATTCTGCTTCAAGAACTTCGAGCCATCCAAGGATCCATTAAAGCTAGATCCATTTTTCTCTTTTCCAGTAGGTTTATCCAAGGAAATTAAGGTAGTAATGATGTTCATAACATCATTCGATTCATACATATAAAGCTATCTTATTCGAAGGTTTAAACTTGTAATCACTAGAACATAGTTTAGTTAATTCTAAACTTGTTCGCAAACAAAAGTTAATCCTTCTAACTTGACTTTTAAAATCAACTAAACACATGTTCTATATCTATATGATATGCTAACTTAATGATTTAAAACCTGGAAACACGAAAAACACCGTAAAACCGGATTTACGCCGTCGTAGTAACACCGCGGGCTGTTTTGGGTTAGTTAATTAAAAACTATGATAAACTTTGATTTAAAAGTTGTTATTCTGAGAAAATGATTTTTATTATGAACATGAAACTATATCCAAAAATTATGGTTAAACTCAAAGTGGAAGTATGTTTTCTAAAATGGTCATCTAGACGTCGTTCTTTCGACTGAAATGACTACCTTTACAAAAACGACTTGTAACTTATTTTTCCGACTATAAACCTATACTTTTTCTGTTTAGATTCATAAAATAGAGTTCAATATGAAATCATAGCAATTTGATTCACTCAAAACGGATTTAAAATGAAGAAGTTATGGGTAAAACAAGATTGGATAATTTTTCTCATTTTAGCTACGTGAAAATTGGTAACAAATCTATTCCAACCATAACTTAATCAACTTGTATTGTATATTATGTAATCTTGAGATACCATAGACACGTATACAATGTTTCGACCTATCATGTCGACACATCTATATATATTTCGGAACAACCATAGACACTCTATATGTGAATGTTGGAGTTAGCTATACAGGGTTGAGGTTGATTCCAAAATATATATAGTTTGAGTTGTGATCAATACTGAGATACGTATACACTGGGTCGTGGATTGATTCAAGATAATATTTATTGATTTATTTCTGTACATCTAACTGTGGACAACTAGTTATAGGTTACTAACGAGGACAGCTGACTTAATAAACTTAAAACATCAAAATATATTAAAAGTGTTGTAAATATATTTTGAACATACTTTAATATATATGTATATATTGTTATAGGTTCGTGAATCAACAGTGGCCAAGTCTTACTTCCCGACGAAGTAAAAATCTGTGAAAGTGAGTTATAGTCCCACTTTTAAAATCTAATATTTTTGGGATGAGAATACATGCAGGTTTTATAAATGATTTACAAAATAGACACAAGTACGTGAAATTACATTCTATGGTTGAATTATCAAAATCGAATATGCCCCTTTTTATTAAGTCTGGTAATCTAAGAATTAGGGAACAGACACCCTAATTGACGCGAATCCTAAAGATAGATCTATTGGGCCTAACAAACCCCATCCAAAGTACCGGATGCTTTAGTACTTCGAAATTTATATCATATCCGAAGGGTGTCCCGGAATGATGGGGATATTCTTATATATGCATCTTGTTATTGTCGGTTACCAGGTGTTCACCATATGAATGATTTTTATCTCTATGTATGGGATGTGTATTGAAATATGAAATCTTGTGGTCTATTGTTACGATTTGATATATATAGGTTAAACCTATAACTCACCAACATTTTTGTTGACGTTTAAAGCATGTTTATTCTCAGGTGAATATTAAGAGCTTCCGCTGTTGCATACTAAAATAAGGACAAGATTTGGAGTCCATGTTTGTATGATATTGTGTAAAAACGGCATTCAAGAAACTGATTTCGATGTAACATATTTGTATTGTAAACCATTATGTAATGGTCGTGTGTAAACAGGATATTTTAGATTATCATTATTTGATAATCTACGTAAAGCTTTTTAAACCTTTATTTATGAAATAAAGGTTATGGTTTGTTTTAAAAATGAATGCAGTCTTTGAAAAACGTCTCATATAGAGGTCAAAACCTCGCAACGAAATCAATTAATATGGAACGTTTTTAATCAATAAGAACGGGACATTTCACAAACTTTACATGTGATAATAACAATACGACCTCCAACATATTTTACATTACAAATCCTCCGATATGCAGTTTTATTTTTGACACAAATATGCATACTCAAGATCTTGCTTAAATTCAACATGTTGCAGCGGAAGCTTTTAGTTATCACCTGAGAATAAACATGCTTAAAACGTCAACATAAAGTTGGTGAGATATAGGTTTAATGCCGACAGCGTTATAAATATAGACCACAAGATTTCATATATAAACGTTTCAATAAAAATATTCTAAGTTGTTGAGCACTTGATAACCATACTTAACATTTAATCAACATCGCATATTCCCTTTATTATGAAATCTTACTACACCGTACCAAGTGTAGTCACCGAAACGAAGTACTGTGCAACCGTTGAATACTGGTCATCCAGTCCGGTTGGGGTTGTCAGGCCCGATAGATCTATCAACAGGATTCACGTTTACAATACCTCATGTAAATAGTAGTTACCAAGTTACAGGGAAGTATGCCAGTGGTACAACTCAACGTAGAATATATATTTTTAATCACTTGTGTCCATAACGTAAATCATAAAATGCATGTATTCTCATCCCGAAATATTTAGAGTTTAAAAGTGGGACTATATACTCACTTTTGTCTTGAAGGTATTTAACTCGACTTGGTCTCCGATAGATATCACGAACCTAACCATATATATGATATATCAACATATTTTCTTTTTAAGAAATAAACGTTTCATATATATACTTTTAATACTTTTAATAATTTCTTAGTCCGTAGTTAGCAGTCCGATGTTAGTAGTCCACAATTAGTTGCTAAAAAAAATAAAGACCCCATCGTATTCATGTTGATCGGAATTAATCTTGACCCACGGTACCGTGTTGTCAAATGACGTGTTGCGTACATAAAGTACCGTGTTGTCAAATGACGTGTTGCGTACGTACATGAGGTCTTATGATTAATCTTCTCGTGTTGTTTACGGGTGGTCCTGAAATATATAAAATTAAATCATGAGTAAATATATATGAAATATCATATTAATTAGTAAAGATATGATTTATTTAATTTTTCTCCAATTATTTTCGTTGTTAAACAAGCTTTGGATACCCGATCTTATTTTAGTCGTAGTTTCTTCGTTACAACTCCGTTTTTGTTGATTCAACTTGCCACTTCCTTGGATCGAGTCAAATTTTAAGAATATGAACTGTAAATACCTTGGTTTACATTCGGAATCACAGGTTATAGTCCAAACTCTAGGTGAATCTTATGAAAGTAATCATTTTTGTCATAAAAACAACATTTAATGGTCATTTTTCTAAAAATACTTATACTTTGAATTAAACCATGAAATTTTTATGTGTTAACATATTCATAAGAAATATCATTTTTCCAGAACATGAACTTCTAATTCAAAGTTCAAGATGGTTTTTAATTATCCAACCCAAAACAGCCTCCGGTTACACTCCGACGACATAGATTCAGTTTTAAGGTGTTCTTTGTAAAAACAAGTTGTATCTTGTTAAATTAGCATATCATTATGATATATTACAAGTCTTGAAGTATTTTAAAAGTTAAGTTAGAAGGATCTATTTAGTTTGCGAACAAATTTGAAATCATTCAAACTATGTTCTTGTTGTTAAAATTTTATATCACAAAATAAGATAGCTATATAAATATGAATCGAATAAAATTATGAAAAAGGTTACTACCTCAAGTTACTTGGACAAGATTGCTGTAAAAGATGAGTAAAATCCTAGAACCAAAAGAGTGGTGGAGTTGAATCAAAAGGTTGGAAGTAAACTTGTAAATTTGGAAGGATTTTTGAAGTGTTTTTGGAAGGATTTTCTTATGGTATTTAAGTGTTGTTTTTATGGCTAGATCTTCATGGATACTAGCTGAATGGTTATGGGTTCCTTATGACTTGTAAGTAGGTGTTTTTAGAGAGTAATTTGGAAGTGAGATGATGAGCTAAAAATGAAATGATGGAGAGCCTTTAAAAACATGAATGGTAAAAACAAGGACAAATTTTTATGTTGTAATCTTGTGAAATTAGTCAACAAACTTCCAAATTCCAATTACCTTATACATAAGGCAATAACATGGCTGATTAAAAAGGTTGATTTGATGTGTATATACCAATAGTAAATACATCTAGAAGATGGGTATGATACGGGTACCTATACCCTAGGTGTACGTATAGAAATCTTTGAGAAAACGGAACGAGGATTCAAATATAGCTATCTTTTGTAAATATACTTATATTGTTTTATGTATGTAAGCCCTTTAAAAGTGATAAAATACATATCTATACAATGCATGTATAAATATTATAGGTTATAAGTATTTATTTCGAAAAACGTTACGTATAGTTATCATTTTGAAAACTTAAGTTAGTAGTTTCAAAATATACTTATAACTCATTGTTATTAATACACAATGGGATGTTAAAACATTCTTAGATCATGTTGAATATATATAAATACATATATATACACAAACGTATAATTATTTTATGTTATATAGTTCGTGATATCATCGGTCAAATTGGACGGTCAAACGTTGTGTAAAACTCTTTTCAAAAACATAAATCTCAACAATTTAGATTGCTTATCATGTTGGTAAGGTTTAATTTATGTAAATATTAATCTTATAAGTGTAAAACGATCGGAAAAATCCGGGTCGTTACATTACCTACCCGTTAAATAAATTTCGTCCCGAAATTTTAAAATTGTACCTATTGTGCGTCATCGGAAAACAGATGTGGGTACTTTTGTTTCATTTGATCCTCTCATTCCCAAGTAAACTCGGGACCCCTTCGAGCATTCCAACGAACCTTGACGATTGGTATGTTGCTCTGCTTAAGCCGTTTAACCTCACGGTCCATGATTTCGACTGGTTCTTCTATGAATTGTAGTTTCTCGTTGACTTGAATTTCTTTAAGAGGAATGGTGAGATCTTCCTTTGCAAGACATTTCTTAAGGTTTGAGATGTGAAATGTATTATGTACTCCGGCGAGTTGTTGTGGTAATTCGAGTCGATAAGCTACCGGTCCAATGCGTTCGATGATCTTGAACGGGCCTATATACCTTGGGTTCAGTTTACCTCTTTTTCCAAAATGTATTACACCTTTCCAAGGTGACACCTTTAACATAACCATGTCACCGATCTGAAACTCTAATGGTTTCCTTCGGACATCGGCGTAGCTCTTTTGGCGACTACGGGCTGTTTTCAATTTCTCCTTGATTTGCACTATCTTCTCAGTAGTTTCATGGATGATCTCGGGTCCAGTTAATTGTCGATCTCCTACTTCGTTCCAACAGATAGGGGATCTACACTTCCTTCCATACAGTGCTTTGAATGGTGCAGCTTTAATGCTCGCATGATAACTATTATTATACGAGAATTCTGCTAATGGTAGATATTTATCCCATCCGTTTCCAAAATCGATCACACATGCCCTAAGCATGTCTTCAAGAGTCTGAATTGTTCTTTCACTCTGCCCGTCAGTTTGCGGATGATATGCGGTACTCATATCCAAACGAGTTCCTAGGGCCTCCTGTAGTGATTGCCAGAACTTTGATGTAAATCTACTATCACGATCGGATATAATGGAAATAGGTATTCCATGCCTTGAAACAATTTCCTTTATGTATAATCGTAATAGTTTCTCCATTCTATCCGTTTCCTTTATAGGCAAGAAATGTGCAGATTTGGTGAGACGATCAACTATTACCCAAATAGTGTCATAACCCCAGGCAGTCTTAGGTAATTTTGTGATGAAATCCATGGTAATACCATCCCATTTCCATTCTGGGATTTCTGGTTGTTGAAGTAATCCTGACGGCTTCTGGTGTTCTGCTTTGACTTTGGAACAAGTCAAACATTCCCCAACATATGTTGCAACATCTGTCTTCAAATTAGGCCACCAATAATGTGTCTTAAGATCTTGATACATCTTTCCAACTCCAGGATGTATCGAGTATCTTGTCTTATGTGCCTCATTCAATATTAACTTCCTTAATCCACCCAACTTTGGTACCCAAATACGGTTTGCAAAATATCGAATTCCATCTTCCCGCATAATGAGTTATTTCCCATACTTCTTCATTATTTCATTTATTATGTTTTCTTTAGTAAGAGCTTCTCGTTGAGCCTCTTTGATTTGTGAGTTGAGATTCATGCGAATTTTTATGTTCATTGCTCGTACTCGAATTGGTTCTCGTTCCTTTCTGCTTAAAGCGTCGGCCACTACATTCGCTTTCCCGGGATGATAGCGAATCTCACAATCGTAGTCGTTTATCAGCTCGACCCACCTACGTTGCCTCATGTTCAGCTGTTTCTGATCGAAAATATGTTGAAGGCTTTTATGATCAGTAAACACAGTGCATTTAACTCCATATAAATAGTGTCTCCATATCTTCAATGCAAACACTACTGCCCCCAATTCTAGATCATGCGTCGTATAATTCCGCTCGTGAATCTTCAATTGTCGGGATGCGTATGCAATAACTTTCTTTCGTTGCATAAGGACGCAACCAAAACCTTGTCGCAAGGCGTCACAATATATCTCAAAATCATCGTTCCCTTCAGGTAACGATAAAATAGGTGCCGTGGTCAACTTCTTCTTGAGTAATTGAAATGCACTCTCCTGCTCAAAGGTCCATTCGTACTTCTTCCCTTTTTGTGTTAACGCTGTCAATGGTTTAGCTATTCGGGAAAAATCTTGAATAAACCTTCTATAATAACCGGCTAAACCCAAAAATTGGCGTATCTGCGTTGGTGTCTTAGGAGTCTCCCATTTTTCAATGGCCTCAATTTTAGCTGGGTCAACCTGAATTCCTTTGCTACTAACAACATGGCCAAGAAATTGCACTTCTTTCAACCAAAACGCACACTTAGAAAATTTGGCGTATAATTGTTCTTTTCTTAACAATTCTAATACCAATCTTAAATGCTGTTCATGCTCTTGCTCACTCTTGGAATAGATAAGAATATCGTCAATGAAAACGATAACAAACTTATCTAAATACGGACTACAAACTCGATTCATGAGGTCCATGAATACAACTGGCGCATTCGTTAATCCAAACGGCATGACCAAAAATTCATAATGACCGTAGCGTGTCCGAAAAGCAGTTTTCGGAATATCTTCTTCTTTGACGCGTAGTTGATGATAGCCCGACCTTAGGTCGATTTTTGAGTAAACACATGATCCTTGCAATTGATCAAATAAGTCATCAATTCTCGGTAGTGGATACTGATTCTTGATAGTTAACTTATTTAATTCACGATAATCTATACACATTCGGAAAGATCCGTCTTTCTTCTTGACGAATAAAATCGGAGCTCCCCACGGTGAAGTGCTTGGTCGAATGAAACCACGGTCCAGTAATTCTTGTAACTGGCTTTGTAACTCTTTCATCTCAGATGGTGCAAGTCTATATGGAGCACGAGCCACTGGTGCAGCTCCTGGTACTAGATCTATTTGAAATTCTACAGATCTAAATGGAGGTAATCCCGGCAACTCTTCTGGAAAGACTTCAGGAAAATCTCTTGCCACAGGCACGTCATTGATGCTCTTCACTTTCTCCTTCGTTTCGACTTTATTAACATGTGCTAAGATATCATAGCACCCTTTCTTCAAGCACTTTTGAGCTTTCAAATAACTAATGAGTTTTAGCTTTGAGTTACCCTTCTCTCCATAAATCATTACTGGCGTTTTATCCTTACGAGGAATGCGAATTGCCTTCTTGGCGCACACAACTTCAGCTCCTATTTTGGACATCCAGTCCATGCCGACTATTACATCAAAACTTCCTAATTCTACGGGTATCAAATCAATCTTAAATGTTTCTCCGGCTAAATTTATTTTACAATCACGGCAAATTTTATCGGCTTTAATTAGTTTACCATTAGCTAACTCAATCATGTACTTAGCATCTAGAGGTAATGATGAACAATTCAATTTAGCGTAAAAGTCTCTACTCACGTAACTTCTATCGGCACCAGTATCAAATATAATAGATGCGGATAAGTTATTAATGGTAAACGTACCCGTAACAAGCTCCGGGTCTTCACACGCCTCTCTAGCATTAATAACAAATGCTCTTCCACGTGCAGATCCATTATTCTTCTCTGGATTCGGACACTGGCTCTTATAATGACCCTGTTTCCCACACCCATAACAAGTAACAGTGGCCAAGGCAGTTCTATTTGCATTGGTGGCAGGAGTCTTGGCACCGTTTGTATTTGTAGCGGGAACCCTACAATCTTCAGCAAGATGACCTTTTCGATTACAATTGTTGCACACCACGTTACAATAACCAGAGTGATGTTTGTGGCATCTGTTACATAAAGGATTTCGTCCTTTGTAACCTGAGTTTGAACCGCTACCTGCACCTTGCGTGGTTTCTTGTTTCTTGTTGGATTGTTGATGATTACCTTCCCACTTTCTTTTGTTTCCCGATGTCTTGACATCGGTGTTCTTATCTAGAATAATCTGGTCCATCAATTCGTTCGCCATGGTGATAGCTTCATGAATAGTCTTGGGTTTGGATGCTGTAACATTTGCCTTGACCTTTTTAGGCAAACCGTCTTTGTACAGTTCAATCTTCCGTTCTTCGGTTGGTACCAATTCGGGACATAGCAAAGCTAATTCCATGAATCGCTGATTGTAGTTGGTGAGTTCAGTACCAACAGCTTTCAGGCTTCGTAATTCAGCTTCCAACTTCCTAACCTCGTTCCTTGGACAATATTCGTTGATTAGCATTGTTTTGAATTCTTCCCAAGGAGTATCATAAGCTACATCTCCTCCTACGTCCTTCACATAGTTTTTCCACCACGTGAGTGCACTATCTTGTAGGGTGCACGATGCATACTTGGTCATGTCCTTCTCAATACAACCACTGATTTTAAACACAGACTCAATCTTTTCGATCCACCGGGTTAAACCGACCGGTCCTTCTGTTCCACTGAATGATGAGGGTTTGCAACCTTGAAAAGTTTTGTAAGTGCACCCCACACGAGGATTTGGGTTAACTGCAGCACCTCTTGCAGCCTTGACCCATAACATTCTGTCGTTCACTCGCTGATTGATGAGTTCCTGGATTTCTTGTTCCGTCATTCGGTTCAATCGCGCCATAATCTTCAATAAGAATGAAAAAAAATAATTATTCACATGGAATATTATAGATGTAGTATGTATTTACAGTACATCGTAGCTTATTAATAATATGAACCAGTTATTATTATAAAAGCCTTTTCTTCTTATTAGCGTTTTATAATTATATCTAGGGTAGTACCTACCCGTTAAAGTTCATACTTAATAGCTTAGTACGAAAATCATTTACTACCACCCAAATAATATTTAACCATGGAAAATTATTGCATTTCACACTTCACTATTTTACATATGCTTATCTTACATCAAACATTAAGCAAACCACACTAGTAATATTATACACAACATTATATGTGTAGTGACCCGAACTTTACCATGTTTATATATATTAATTGAGATTGATATTTACATGATTAAATGTTTCCAACATGTTAAGCAATCAAACTTGTTAAGACTTGATTAATTGAAATATGTTTCATATAGACAATTGACCACCCAAGTTGACCGGTGATTCACGAACGTTAAAACTTGTAAAAACTATATGATGACATATATATGGATATATATATAGTTAACATGATACTATGATAAGTAAACATATCATTAAGTATATTAACAATGAACTAAATATGTAAAAACAAGACTACTAACTTAATGATTTTTAAACGAGACATATAGGTAACGATTATCGTTGTAAAGACATTTAATGTATGTATATCATATTAAGAGATATTCATACATGATAATATCATGATAATATAATAATTTAAAATCTCATTTGATATTATAAACATTGGGTTAACAACATTTAACAAGATCGTTAACCTAAAGGTTTCAAAACAACACTTACATGTAACGACTAACGATGACTTAACGACTCAGTTAAAATGTATATACATGTAGTGTTTTAATATGTATTTATACACTTTTGAAAGACTTCAATACACTTATCAAAATACTTCTACTTAACAAAAATGCTTACAATTACATCCTCGTTCAGTTTCATCAACAATTCTACTCGTATGCACCCGTATTCGTACTCGTACAATACACAGCTTTTAGATGTATGTACTATTGGTATATACACTCCAATGATCAGATCTTAGCAGACCATGTGAGTCACCTAACACATGTGGGAACCATCATTTGGCAACTAGCATGAAATATCTTATAAAATTACAAAAAATATGAGTAATCATTCATGACTTATTTACATGAAAACAAAATTACATATCCTTTATATCTAATCCATACACCAACGACCAAAAACACCTACAAACACTTTCATTCTTCAATTTTCTTCATCTAATTGATCTCTCTCAAGTTCTATCTTCAAGTTCTAAGTGTTCTTCATATATTCTACAAGTTCTAGTTACATAAAATCAAGAATACTTTCAAGTTTGCTAGCTCATTTCCAATCTTGTAAGGTGATCATCCAACCTCAAGAAATCTTTGTTTCTTACAGTAGGTTATCATTCTAATACAAGGTAATAATCATATTCAAACTTTGGTTCAATTTCTATAACTATAACAATCTTATTTCAAGTGATGATCTTACTTGAACTTGTTTTCGTGTCATGATTCTGCTTCAAGAACTTCGAGCCATCCAAGGATCCGTTGAAGCTAGATCCATTTTTCTCTTTTACAGTAGGTTTATCCAAGGAACTTAAGGTAGTAATGATGTTCATAACATCATTCGATTCATACATATAAAGCTATCTTATTCGAAGATTTAAACTTGTAATCACTAGAACATAGTTTAGTTAATTCTAAACTTGTTCGCAAACAAAATTTAATCCTTCTAACTTGACTTTTAAAATCAACTAAACAAATGTTCTATATCTATATGATATGCTAACTTAATGATTTAAAACCTGGAAACACGAAAAACACCGTAAAACCGAATTTACGCCGTCGTAGTAACACCGCGGGCTGTTTTGGGTTAGTTAATTAAAAACTATGATAAACTTTGATTTAAAAGTTGTTATTCTGAGAAAATGATTTTTATTATTGTAGTGACCCGAACTTTTCCATGTTTATATATATTAATTTAGATTGATATTTACATGATTAAATGTTTCCAACATGTTAAGCAATCAAACTTGTTAAGACTTGATTAATTGAAATATGTTTCATATAGACAATTGACCACCCAAGTTGACCGGTAATTCACGAACATTAAAACTTGTAAAAACTATATGATGACATATATATGGATATATATATAGTTAACATGATACTATGATAAGTAAACATATCATTAAGTATATTAACAATGAACTACATATGTAAAAACAAGACTACTAACTTAATGATTTTTAAACGAGACATATATGTAACGATTATCGTTGTAAAGACATTTAATGTATATATATCATATTAAGAGATATTCATACATGATAATATCATGATAATATAATAATTTAAAATCTCATTTGATATTATAAACATTGGGTTAACAACATTTAACAAGATCGTTAACCTAAAGGTTTCAAAACAACACTTACATGTAACGACTAACGATGACTTAACGACTCAGTTAAAATGTATATACATGTAGTGTTTTAATATGTATTTATACACTTTTGAAAGACTTCAATACACTTATCAAAATACTTCTACTTAACAAAAATGCTTACAATTACATCCTCGTTCAGTTTCATCAACAATTCTACTCGTATGCACCCGTATTCGTACTCGTACAATACACAGCTTTTAGATGTATGTACTATTGGTATATACACTCCAATGATCAGCTCTTAGCAGCCCATGTGAGTCACCTAACACATGTGGGAACCATCATTTGGCAACTAGCATGAAATATCTCATAAAATTACAAAAATATGAGTAATCATTCATGACTTATTTACATGAAAACAAAATAACATATCCTTTATATCTAATCCATACACCAACGACCAAAAACACCTACAAACACTTTCATTCTTCAATTTTCTTCATCTAATTGATCTCTCTCAAGTTCTATCTTCAAGTTCTAAGTGTTCTTCATAAATTCCAAAAGTTCTAGTTTCATAAAATCAAGAATACTTTCAAGTTTGCTAGCTCACTTCCAATCTTGTAAGGTGATCATCCAACCTCAAGAAATCTTTGTTTCTTACAGTAGGTTATCATTCTAATACAAGGTAATAATCATATTCAAACTTTGGTTCAATTTCTATAACTATAACAATCTTATTTTAAGTGATGATCTTACTTGAACTTGTTTTCGTGTCATGATTCTGCTTCAAGAACTTCGAGCCATCCAAGGATCCATTGAAGCTAGATCCATTTTTATCTTTTCCAGTAGGTTTATAAAAGGAACTTAAGGTAGTAATGATGTTCATAACATCATTCGATTCATACATATAAAGCTATCTTATTCGAAGGTTTAAACTTGTAATCACTAGAACATAGTTTAGTTAATTCTAAACTTGTTCGCAAACAAAAGTTAATCCTTCTAACTTGACTTTTAAAATAAACTAAACACATGTTCTATATCTATATGATATTCTAACTTAATGATTTAAAACCTGGAAACACGAAAAACACCGTAAAACCGGATTTACGCCGACGTAGTAACACCGCGGGCTGTTTTGGGTTAGTTAATTAAAAACTATGATAAACTTTGATTTAAAAGTTGTTATTATGAGAAAATGATTTTTATTATGAACATGAAACTATATCCAAAAATTATGGTTAAACTCAAAGTGGAAGTATGTTTTCTAAAATGGTCATCTAGACGTCGTTCTTTCGACTGAAATGACTACCTTTACAAAAACGACTTGTAACTTATTTTTCCGACTATAAACCTATACTTTTTCTGTTTAGATTCATAAAATAGAGTTCAATATGAAACCATAGCAATTTGATTCACTCAAAACGGATTTAAAATGAAGAAGTTATGGGTAAAACAAGATTGGATAATTTTTCTCATTTTAGCTACGTGAAAATTGGTAACAAATATATTCCAACCATAACTTAATCAACTTGTATTGTATATTATGTAATCTTGAGATACCATAGACACGTATACAATGTTTCGACCTATCATGTCGACACATCTATATATATTTCGGAACAACCATAGACACTCTATATGTGAATGTTGGAGTTAGCTATACAGGGTTGAGGTTGATTCCAAAATATGTATAGTTTGAGTTGTGATCAATACTGAGATACGTATACACTGGGTCGTGGATTGATTCAAGATAATATTTATCGATTTATTTCTGTATATCTAACTGTGGACAACTAGTTATAGGTTACTAACGAGGACAGCTGACTTAATAAACTTAAAACATCAAAATATATTAAAAGTGTTGTAAATATATTTTGAACATACTTTGATATATATGTATATATTGTTATAGGTTCGTGAATCAACCAGTGGCCAAGTCTTACTTCCCGACGAAGTAAAAATCTGTGAAAGTGAGTTATAGTCCCACTTTTAAAATCTAATATTTTTGGGATGAGAATACATGCAGGTTTTATAAATGATTTACAAAATAGACACAAGTACGTGAAACTACATTCTATGGTTGAATTATCGAAATCGAATATGCCCCTTTTTATTAAGTCTGGTAATCTAAGAATTAGGGAACAGACACCCTAATTGACGCGAATCCTAAAGATAGATCTATTGGGCCTAACAAACCCCATCCAAAGTACCGAATGCTTTAGTACTTCGAAATTTATATCATATCCGAAGGGTGTCCCGGAATGATGGGGATATTCTTATATATGCATCTTGTTATTGTCGGTTACCAGGTGTTCACCATATGAATGATTTTTATCTCTATGTATGGGATGTGTATTGAAATATGAAATCTTGTGGTCTATTGTTACGATTTGATATATATAGGTTAAACCTATAACTCACCAACATTTTTGTTGACGTTTAAAGCATGTTTATTCTCAGGTGAATATTAAGAGCTTCCGCTGTTGCATACTAAAATAAGGACAAGATTTGGAGTCCATGTTTGTATGATATTGTGTAAAAACTGCATTCAAGAAACTGATTTCGATGTAACATATTTGTATTGTAAACCATTATGTAATGGTCGTGTGTAAACAGGATATTTTAGATTATCATTATTTGATAATCTACGTAAAGCTTTTTAAACCTTTATTTATGAAATAAAGGTTATGGTTTGTTTTAAAAATGAATGCAGTCTTTGAAAAACGTCTCATATAGAGGTCAAAACCTCGCAACGAAATCAATTAATATGGAACGTTTTTAATCAATAAGAACGGGACATTTCAGTTGGTATCCGAGCGTTGGTCTTAGAGAACCAGAATTTTGCATTAGTGTGTCTTATCGAGTTTGTTAGGATGCATTAGTGAGTCTGGACTTCGACCGTGTTTACTTGAAAAATGATTGCTTAACAAATTTTGTTGGAAACTATATATTTTTAACATGTGAATATTATGTGATATATTAATCTCTTAACGCGTTTGATATTATGTGATAGATGTCTACCTCTAGAACAAGTCCCATTGACTCACCTAATAATAATGAAGAGTCAAATGTAAATTGGAATAATTCGTGGACTGATTCACAAATTCCCGAAGAGGAACCGGAAGAAGAGTCGGAACCGGAAGAAGAATCGGAATCGGAAGAAGAATCGGAACCAGATGAAGAAATAGAACCGGTGGGGGAAATAATAAAACGGTTAAGTAAAAGAAAATCCTCAACCAACCGACCAAGGTTAATTATGGTCAATGGTGTTTTCGCCAAGGAAGCAAAATATTGGGAGGATTACCAATTCTCCGATGAATCGGATTCCGACGAGAATTCCGATGATGTTATAGAAATTACCCCAACTGAATTTAAAAAGAAAAAAGAAAATAATAAGGGAAAGGGCATAAAAATAGAGAAATCTAATTCCAACCCCGATGAACTTTATATGTATCGTCAACCCCCGAAGTCCTTAAGTTGTAACAATGACCCGGGAACCTCTAAACCACCAGGTTTTTCTAAACCAATGTGGATCACGACGGCTCGTATTAGGGGAACATCATATATCCCTAGAAACTTGGCAAAACGAACCAAAACCGAAGAAGAAGAAACAAGCGAGTCGGAATAAGATAGTTGTATTCGTGTGGTGTAATATATGTAATATAGTGTGCTTATGCTTTATGATATATGTAAAAATTGCTTGTATTAATAAGTATTTTTTTTTATGAATCTAACTCTTGTCTATTTTACAGTATAAAAACACAAAATGGATAGACAACCCAATATTTTAAGAGACCTACCCGGAGACATGATTGATGAAATCTTGTCTAGAGTCGGTCAGAATTCTTAGGCACAACTATTTAAGGCGAGATCAGTTTGTAAGACATTCGAAGAACGTTCCAAGAATGCCTTGGTTTATAAAAGGCTTTCGTTCGAAAGATGGGGGATATCACATTGGGAAATCCATAAGTTACGATGTGTTTACTTTGACGCATATATTGCGGGGAACCCAAATGCTATTTTACGCAATGGGTTAAGAAATTATTTTGACTCAATATATCCGAATATTGGACTTCGTGATTTAGAAAAAGCGGCTAACATGCAACATAAAGAAGCATGTTATGCTTACGGATTAGTAATGTTCGCTTCTCACCAAAGTGAGAACAAGAACATCGGGCTACAACTATTAAACAAAACGTTCCCACAAGTGACGGAGTCGGTAATTGGGGTAAGAAATGAGGTTTTTAGATTATTACGGGACTGTTGGACATTACGTAACCCTCGTCCCTTTGATGACGTTACAACACGCTGTCTTATCAACGGCCATAACGGTTATGTTGCACAAGACCAAGGATGGGAAGTAGTCCTAGTAAAACCAGAATGCATGACTTGTTTCTGGACGTATGAATTACGTGTCTTTATTGCCTTTGCCGAACGACTTGTGTACTAGCTAGAATTGTCTTCACAACTATCTTGTATCAAAGTTATTGTCTGCTATATTTCATGCTTTATGTAAAATAAGCGGTATTGTAAGTTTGTAAAATATTGTATAAAAGTTTGAACGCGAAATATTATTACAATCAGTTTTTCATATAGAATTGTAGTAGTTGAATTGTATATTAGCTACTAAGTATGAACTTAACGGGTAGGTACTACCCGAATTTAAACTTATAAAACGCTAATATGAAGAAAAAGCTTTTATAAATGAGTTCATATTATGCTACGAAATACTATTAACTACTCTTAATGTTCTGTATGATTAACTTGTTCCATTTAACTATTTTGAAGGAAATGGCACCGACTACTCGACACACCGTGAATATGAATGAAGAGGAATTCCGTACTTTTCTAGCTTCAAACATAGCCGCAGTACAGGCTGCACTACATACCAACAATAACCTTGGATCTAGCAGTACAGGAAATCGTGTAGGATGCACCTACAAAGAATTCACTGCCTGCAAACCTTTGGAATTTGATGGAACCGAAGGACCGATCGGATTGAAACGGTGGACTGAGAAGGTTGAATCAGTGTTTGCCATAAGTAAGTGTACTGAAGAGGACAAAGTGAAGTACGCTACGCATACCTTCACAGGTTCTGCGTTAACATGGTGGAATACCTATCTAGAGCAAGTGGGACAAGATGATGCGTACGCACTACCGTGGTCAGTATTCAAGCACTTGATGAACGAGAAGTACCGTCCCAGAACCGAGGTCAATAAGCTCAAGACAGAACTTAGAGGGTTACGAACCCAAGGATTTGATATTACCACGTACGAAAGACGATTCACAGAATTGTGCCTATTGTGTCCGGGAGCATTCGAAGATGAGGAAGAGAAGATCGACGCGTTTGTGAAAGGATTACCGGAAAGAATCCAAGAAGATATAAGTTCACACGAGCCCGCCTCCATACAACAGGCATGTAGAATGGCTCACAAACTAGTGAACCAGATTGAAGAAAGAATTAAAGAACAGACAGCTGAAGAGGCCAATGTGAAGCAAGTCAAAAGAAAGTGGGAGGAAAACGGTGATAAGAATCACCAATACAACAACAACAGCAATTACAACAATAATCGCAACAATTATCCCAACAATCGCAACATCAATCGCAACTACAACAAACGGCCCAACAACAACAACAAAAACAACAACAACAACAACAACAGCAACTACAACAATCATCCCAACAACAATAATAACCGCAACAACAACAACTATCAGAAGCAGCTATGCCAAAGGTGTGAAAAGAATCACTCGGGGTTCTGCACCAAATTTTGCAACAAGTGTAAAAGAAATGGTCATAGCGCGGCGAAGTGTGAGGTCTACGGACCAGAGGTTAATAGAACGAAAGGAACAAATGGTGTCGGAACGAGTAATGGCGGAGCAAGTAGTGTCGGAGCAAGTTATGCCAATGTAGTTTGTTATAAATGTGGAAAACCAGGCCACATTATTAGAAATTGCCCGAACCAGGAGAACACGAATGGACAAGGCCGTGGAAGAGTTTTCAATATTAATGCGGTAGAGGCACAGGAAGACCCGGAGCTTGTTACGGGTACGTTTCTTATTGACAATAAATCTGCTTACGTTTTATTTGATTCGGGTGCGGATAGAAGCTATATGAGTAGAGATTTTTGTGCTAAATTAAGATGTCCATTGACGCCTTTGGATAGTAAATTTTTACTCGAATTAGCAAATGGTAAATTAATTTCAGCAGATAATATATGTCGGAATCGAGAAATTAAACTGGTTAGCGAAACATTTAAGATTGATTTGATACCAGTAGAGTTAGGGATTTTTGATGTGATAATCGGTATGGACTGGTTGAAAGAAGTGAAAGCGGAGATCGTTTGTTACAAAAATGCAATTCGCATTATACGAGAAAAAGGAAAACCCTTAATGGTGTACGGAGAAAAGGGCAACACGAAGCTACATCTTATTAGTAATTTGAAGGCACAAAAACTAATAAGAAAAGGTTGCTATGCTGTTCTAGCACACGTCGAGAAAGTACAAACTGAAGAAAAGAGCATCAATGATGTTCCCATTGCAAAAGAATTTCCCGATGTATTTCCGAAAGAATTACCGGGATTACCCCCACATCGATCCGTTGAATTTCAAATAGATCTTGTACCAGGAGCTGCACCAATAGCTCGTGCTCCTTACAGACTCGCACCCAGCGAGATGAAAGAACTGCAAAGCCAATTACAAGAACTTTTAGAGCGTGGTTTCATTCGACCAAGCACATCACCGTGGGGAGCTCCTGTTTTGTTTGTCAAGAAGAAAGATGGTACATTCAGGTTGTGTATCGACTACCGAGAGTTGAACAAACTTACCATCAAGAACCGCTACCCACTACCGAGAATCGACGACTTATTTGATCAACTACAAGGCTCGTCTGTTTATTCAAAGATTGACTTACGTTCCGGGTATCATCAAATGCGGGTGAAAGAAGATGATATTCCAAAGACTGCTTTCAGAACACGTTACGGTCATTACGAGTTTATGGTCATGCCGTTTGGTTTAACTAATGCACCAGCTGTGTTCATGGACCTTATGAACCGAGTGTGTGGACCATACCTTGACAAGTTTGTCATTGTTTTCATTGATGACATACTTATTTACTCAAAGAATGACCAAGAACACGGTGAACATTTGAGAAAGGTGTTAGAAGTATTGAGGAAGGAAGAATTGTACGCTAAGTTTTCAAAGTGTGCATTTTGGTTGGAAGAAGTTCAATTCCTCGGTCACATAGTGAACAAAGAAGGTATTAAGGTGGATCCGGCAAAGATAGAAACTGTTGAAAAGTGGGAAACCCCGAAAACTCCGAAACACATACGCCAGTTTTTAGGACTAGCTGGTTACTACAGAAGGTTCATCCAAGACTTTTCCAGAATAGCAAAACCCTTGACTGCATTAACGCATAAAGGGAAGAAATTTGAATGGAATGATGAACAAGAGAAAGCGTTTCAGTTATTAAAGAAAAAGCTAACTACGGCACCTATATTGTCATTGCCTGAAGGGAATGATGATTTTGTGATTTATTGTGATGCATCAAAGCAAGGTCTCGGTTGTGTATTAATGCAACGAACGAAGGTGATTGCTTATGCGTCTAGACAATTGAAGATTCACGAACAAAATTATACGACGCATGATTTGGAATTAGGCGCGGTTGTTTTTGCATTAAAGACTTGGAGGCACTACTTATATGGGGTCAAAAGTATTATATATACCGACCACAAAAGTCTTCAACACATATTTAATCAGAAACAACTGAATATGAGGCAGCGTAGGTGGATTGAATTATTGAATGATTACGACTTTGAGATTCGTTACCACCCGGGGAAGGCAAATGTGGTAGCCGATGCCTTGAGCAGGAAGGACAGAGAACCCATTCGAGTAAAATCTATGAATATAATGATTCATAATAACATTACTACTCAAATAAAGGAGGCGCAACAAGGAGTTTTAAAAGAGGGAAATTTAAAGGATGAAATACCCAAAGGATCGGAGAAGCATCTTAATATTCGGGAAGACGGAACCCGGTATAGGGCTGAAAGGATTTGGGTACCAAAATTTGGAGATATGAGAGAAATGGTACTTAGAGAAGCTCATAAAACCAGATACTCAATACATCCTGGAACGGAGAAGATGTACAAGGATCTCAAGAAACATTTTTGGTGGCCGGGTATGAAAGCCGATGTTGCTAAATACGTAGGAGAATGTTTGACGTGTTCTAAGGTCAAAGCTGAGCATCAGAAACCATCAGGTCTACTTCAACAACCCGAAATCCCGGAATGGAAATGGGAAAACATTACCATGGATTTCATCACTAAATTGCCAAGGACTGCAAGTGGTTTTGATACTATTTGGGTAATAGTTGATCGTCTCACCAAATCAGCACACTTCCTGCCAATAAGAGAAGATGACAAGATGGAGAAGTTAGCATGACTGTATTTGAAGGAAGTCGTCTCCAGACATGGAATACCAATCTCTATTATCTCTGATAGGGATGGTAGATTTATTTCAAGATTCTGGCAGACATTACATCAAGCATTAGGAACTCGTCTAGACATGAGTACTGCCTATCATCCACAAACTGATGGGCAGAGCGAAAGGACGATACAAACGCTTGAAGACATGCTACGAGCATGTGTTATTGATTTCGGAAACAGTTGGGATCGACATCTACCGTTAGCAGAATTTTCCTACAACAACAGCTACCATTCAAGCATTGAGATGACGCCATTTGAAGCACTTTATGGTAGAAAGTGCAGGTCTCCGATTTGTTGGAGTGAAGTGGGGGATAGACAGATTACGGGTCCGGAGATTATACAAGAAACTACCGAGAAGATCATCCAAATTCAACAACGGTTGAAAACCGCCCAAAGTCGACAAAAGAGCTACGCTGACATTAAAAGAAAAGATATAGAATTTGAAATTGGAGAGATGGTCATGCTTAAAGTTGCACCTTGGAAAGGCGTTGTTCGATTTGGTAAACGAGGGAAATTAAATCCAAGGTATATTGGACCATTCAAGATTATTGATCGTGTCGGACCAGTAGCTTACCGACTTGAGTTACCTCAACAACTCGCGGCTGTACATAACACTTTCCACGTCTCGAATTTGAAGAAATGTTTTGCTAAAGAAGATCTCACTATTCCGTTAGATGAAATCCAAATCAACGAAAAACTTCAATTCATCGAAGAACCCGTCGAAATAATGGATCGTGAGGTTAAAAGACTTAAGCAAAACAAGATACCAATTGTTAAGGTTTGATGGAATGCTCGTAGAGGACCCGAGTTCACCTGGGAGTGTGAAGATCAGATGAAGAAGAAATACCCGCATCTATTTCCAGAAGATTCATCAACACCTTCAACAGCTTAAAATTTCGGGACGAAATTTATTTAACAGGTAGGTACTGTAGTGACCCGAACTTTTCCATGTTTATATATATTAATTTAGATTGATATTTACATGATTAAATGTTTCCAACATGTTAAGCAATCAAACTTGTTAAGACTTGATTAATTGAAATATGTTTCATATAGACAATTGACCACCCAAGTTGACCGGTAATTCACGAACATTAAAACTTGTAAAAACTATATGATGACATATATATGGATATATATATAGTTAACATGATACTATGATAAGTAAACATATCATTAAGTATATTAACAATGAACTACATATGTAAAAACAAGACTACTAACTTAATGATTTTTAAACGAGACATATATGTAACGATTATCGTTGTAAAGACATTTAATGTATATATATCATATTAAGAGATATTCATACATGATAATATCATGATAATATAATAATTTAAAATCTCATTTGATATTATAAACATTGGGTTAACAACATTTAACAAGATCGTTAACCTAAAGGTTTCAAAACAACACTTACATGTAACGACTAACGATGACTTAACGACTCAGTTAAAATGTATATACATGTAGTGTTTTAATATGTATTTATACACTTTTGAAAGACTTCAATACACTTATCAAAATACTTCTACTTAACAAAAATGCTTACAATTACATCCTCGTTCAGTTTCATCAACAATTCTACTCGTATGCACCCGTATTCGTACTCGTACAATACACAGCTTTTAGATGTATGTACTATTGGTATATACACTCCAATGATCAGCTCTTAGCAGCCCATGTGAGTCACCTAACACATGTGGGAACCATCATTTGGCAACTAGCATGAAATATCTCATAAAATTACAAAAATATGAGTAATCATTCATGACTTATTTACATGAAAACAAAATAACATATCCTTTATATCTAATCCATACACCAACGACCAAAAACACCTACAAACACTTTCATTCTTCAATTTTCTTCATCTAATTGATCTCTCTCAAGTTCTATCTTCAAGTTCTAAGTGTTCTTCATAAATTCCAAAAGTTCTAGTTTCATAAAATCAAGAATACTTTCAAGTTTGCTAGCTCACTTCCAATCTTGTAAGGTGATCATCCAACCTCAAGAAATCTTTGTTTCTTACAGTAGGTTATCATTCTAATACAAGGTAATAATCATATTCAAACTTTGGTTCAATTTCTATAACTATAACAATCTTATTTTAAGTGATGATCTTACTTGAACTTGTTTTCGTGTCATGATTCTGCTTCAAGAACTTCGAGCCATCCAAGGATCCATTGAAGCTAGATCCATTTTTATCTTTTCCAGTAGGTTTATAAAAGGAACTTAAGGTAGTAATGATGTTTATAACATCATTCGATTCATACATATAAAGCTATCTTATTCGAAGGTTTAAACTTGTAATCACTAGAACATAGTTTAGTTAATTCTAAACTTGTTCGCAAACAAAAGTTAATCCTTCTAACTTGACTTTTAAAATAAACTAAACACATGTTCTATATCTATATGATATTCTAACTTAATGATTTAAAACCTGGAAACACGAAAAACACCGTAAAACCGGATTTACGCCGACGTAGTAACACCGCGGGCTGTTTTGGGTTAGTTAATTAAAAACTATGATAAACTTTGATTTAAAAGTTGTTATTATGAGAAAATGATTTTTATTATGAACATGAAACTATATCCAAAAATTATGGTTAAACTCAAAGTGGAAGTATGTTTTCTAAAATGGTCATCTAGACGTCGTTCTTTCGACTGAAATGACTACCTTTACAAAAACGACTTGTAACTTATTTTTCCGACTATAAACCTATACTTTTTCTGTTTAGATTCATAAAATAGAGTTCAATATGAAACCATAGCAATTTGATTCACTCAAAACGGATTTAAAATGAAGAAGTTATGGGTAAAACAAGATTGGATAATTTTTCTCATTTTAGCTACGTGAAAATTGGTAACAAATATATTCCAACCATAACTTAATCAACTTGTATTGTATATTATGTAATCTTGAGATACCATATACACGTATACAATGTTTCGACCTATCATGTCGACACATCTATATATATTTCGGAACAACCATAGACACTCTATATGTGAATGTTGGAGTTAGCTATACAGGGTTGAGGTTGATTCCAAAATATGTATAGTTTGAGTTGTGATCAATACTGAGATACGTATACACTGGGTCGTGGATTGATTCAAGATAATATTTATCGATTTATTTCTGTATATCTAACTGTGGACAACTAGTTATAGGTTACTAACGAGGACAGCTGACTTAATAAACTTAAAACATCAAAATATATTAAAAGTGTTGTAAATATATTTTGAACATACTTTGATATATATGTATATATTGTTATAGGTTCGTGAATCAACCAGTGGCCAAGTCTTACTTCCCGACGAAGTAAAAATCTGTGAAAGTGAGTTATAGTCCCACTTTTAAAATCTAATATTTTTGGGATGAGAATACATGCAGGTTTTATAAATGATTTACAAAATAGACACAAGTACGTGAAACTACATTCTATGGTTGAATTATCGAAATCGAATATGCCCCTTTTTATTAAGTCTGGTAATCTAATAATTAGGGAACAGACACCCTAATTGACGCGAATCCTAAAGATAGATCTATTGGGCCTAACAAACCCCATCCAAAGTACCGGATGCTTTAGTACTTCGAAATTTATATCATATCCGAAGGGTGTCCCGGAATGATGGGGATATTCTTATATATGCATCTTGTTATTGTCGGTTACCAGGTGTTCACCATATGAATGATTTTTATCTCTATGTATGGGATGTGTATTGAAATATGAAATCTTGTGGTCTATTGTTACGATTTGATATATATAGGTTAAACCTATAACTCACCAACATTTTTGTTGACGTTTAAAGCATGTTTATTCTCAGGTGAATATTAAGAGCTTCCGCTGTTGCATACTAAAATAAGGACAAGATTTGGAGTCCATGTTTGTATGATATTGTGTAAAAACTGCATTCAAGAAACTGATTTCGATGTAACATATTTGTATTGTAAACCATTATGTAATGGTCGTGTGTAAACAGGATATTTTAGATTATCATTATTTGATAATCTACGTAAAGCTTTTTAAACCTTTATTTATGAAATAAAGGTTATGGTTTGTTTTAAAAATGAATGCAGTCTTTGAAAAACGTCTCATATAGAGGTCAAAACCTCGCAACGAAATCAATTAATATGGAACGTTTTTAATCAATAAGAACGGGACATTTCAATTATGAACATGAAACTATATCCAAAAATTATGGTTAAACTCAAAGTGGAAGTATGTTTTCTAAAATGGTCATCTAGACGTCGTTCTTTCGACTGAAATGACTACCTTTACAAAAACGACTTGTAACTTATTTTTCTGACTATAAACCTATACTTTTTCTGTTTAGATTCATAAAATAGAGTTCAATATGAAACCATAGCAATTTGATTCACTCAAAACGGATTTAAAATGAAGAAGTTATGGGTAAAACAAGATTGGATAATTTTTCTCATTTTAGCTACGTGAAAATTGGTAACAAATCTATTCCAACCATAACTTAATCAACTTGTATTGTATATTATGAAATCTTGAGATACCATAGACACGTATACAATGTTTCGACCTATCATGTCGACACATCTATATATATTTCGGAACAACCATAGACACTCTATATGTGAATGTTGAAGTTAGCTATACAGGGTTGAGGTTGATTCCAAAATATATATAGTTTGAGTTGTGATCAATACTGAGATACGTATACACTGGGTCGTGGATTGATTCAAGATAATATTTATCGATTTATTTCTGTACATCTAATTATGGACAACTAGTTGTAGGTTACTAACGAGGACAGCTGACTTAATAAACTTAAAACATCAAAATATATTAAAAGTGTTGTAAATATATTTTGAACATACTTTGATATATATGTATATATTGTTATAGGTTCGTGAATCAACCAGTGGCCAAGTCTTACTTCTCGACGAAGTAAAAATCTGTGAAAGTGAGTTATAGTCCCACTTTTAAAATCTAATATTTTTGGGATGAGAATACATGCAGGTTTTATAAATGATTTACAAAATAGACACAAGTACGTGAAACTACATTCTATGGTTGAATTATCAAAATCGAATATGCCCCTTTTTATTAAGTCTGGTAATCTAAGAATTAGGGAACAGACACCCTAATTGACGCGAATCCTAAAGATAGATCTATTGGGCTTAACAAACCCCATCCAAAGTACCGGATGCTTTAGTACTTCGAAATTTATATCATATCCGAAGGGTGTCCCGGAATGATGGGGATATTCTTATATATGCATCTTGTTAATGTCGGTTACCAGGTGTTCACCATATGAATGATTTTTATCTCTATGTATGGGATGTGTATTGAAATATGAAATCTTGTGGTCTATTATTATGATTTGATATATATATGTTAAACCTATAACTCACCAACATTTTTGTTGACGTTTTAAGCATGTTTATTCTCAGGTGATTATTAAGAGCTTCCGCTGTCGCATACTTAAATAAGGACGAGATTTGGAGTCCATGCTTGTATGATATTGTGTAAAAACTGCATTCAAGAAACTTATTTTGTTGTAACATATTTGTATTGTAAACCATTATGTAATGGTTGTGTGTAAACATGATATTTTAGATTATCATAATCTACGTAAAGCTTTCTAAACCTTTATTAATGAAATAAAGGTTATGGTTTGTTTTAAAAATGAATGCAGTCTTTGAAAACCGTCTCATATAGAGGTCAAAACCTCGCAACGAAATCAATTAATATGGAACGTTTTTAATCAATAAGAACGGGACATTTCAGTTGGTATCAGAGCGTTGGTCTTAGAGAACCAGAATTTTGCATTAGTGTGTCTTATCGAGTTTGTTAGGATGCATTAGTGAGTCTGGACTTCAACCGTGTTTACTTGAAAAATGATTGCTTAACAAATTTTGTTGGAAACTATATATTTTTAACATGTGAATATTATGTGATATATTAATCTCTTAACGGGTTTGATATTATGTGATAGATGTCTACCTCTAGAACAAGTCCCATTGACTCACCTAATAATAATGAAGAGTCAAATGTAAATTGGAATGATTCGTGGACTGATTCACAAGTTCCCGAAGAGGAACCGGAAGAAGAGTCGGAACCGGAAGAAGAATCGGAACCGGAAGAAGAATCGGAACCGGATGAAGAAGTAGAACCGGTGGGGGAAATAATAAAACGGTTAAGTAAAAGAAAATCCTCAACCAACCGACCAAGGTTAATTATGGTCAATGGTGTTTCCGCCAAGGAAGCAAAATATTGGGAGGATTACCAATTCTCCGATGAATCGGATTCCGACGAGAATTCCGATGATGTTATAGAAATTACCCCAACTGAATTTAAAAAGGCAAAAGAAAATAATAAGGGAAAGGGCATAAAAATAGAGAAATCTAATTCCAACCCCGATGAACTTTATATGTATCGTCAACCCCCGAAGTCCTTAAGTTGTAACAATGACCCGGGAACCTCTAAACCACCGGGTTTTTCTAAACCAATGTGGAAAATTACGGCTCGTATTAGGGGAACATCATATATCCCTAGAAACTTGGCAAAACGAACCAAAACCGAAGAAGAAGAAACAAGCGAGTCGGAATAAGATAGTTGTATTCGTGTGGTGTAATATATGTAATACAGTGTGCTTATGCTTTATGATATATGTAAAAATTGCTTGTATTAATAAGTATTTTTTTTTTATGAATCTAACTCTTGTCTATTTTACAGTATAAAAACACAAAATGGATAGACAACCCAATATTTTAAGAGACCTACCCGGAGACATGATTGATGAAATCTTGTCTAGAGTCGGCCAGAATTCCTCGGAACAACTATTTAAGGCGAGATCAGTTTGTAAGACATTCGAAGAACGTTCCAAGAATGTCTTGGTTTATAAGAGACTTTCGTTTGAAAGATGGGGGATATCACATTGGGAAACCCATAAGTTACGATGTGTTTACTTTGACGCATATATTGCGGGGAACCCAAATGCTATCTTACGCAACGGGTTAAGAAATTATTTTGACTCAATATATCCGAATATTGGACTTCGTGATTTAGAAAAAGCGGCTAACATGCAACATAAAGAAGCATGTTATGCTTACGGGTTAGTAATGTTCGCTTCTCACCAAAGTGAGAACAAGAACATCGGGCTACAACTATTAAACAAAACATTCCCACAAGTGACGGAGTCGGTAATTGGGGTAAGAAATGAGGTTTTTAGATTGTTACGGGACTGTTGGATATCACGTAACCCTCGTCCCTTTGACGACGTTACAACACGCTGTCTTATCAACGACCATAATGGTTATGTTCCACAAGACCAAGGATGGGAAGTAATCCTAGTAAAACCAGAATGCATGACTTGTTTCTGGACGTATGAATTACGTGTCTTTATTGCCTTTGCTGAACGACTTGTGTACTAGCTAGAATTATCTTCACAACTATCTTGTATCAAAGTTATTGTGTGCTATATTTCATGCTTTATGTAAAATAAGCGGTATTGTAAGTTTGTAAAATATTGTATAAAAGTTTGAACGCGAAATATTATTATAATCAGTTTTTCATATAGAATTGTAGTAGTTGAATTGTATATTAGCTACTAAGTATGAACTTAACGGGTAGGTACTACCGAATTTAAACTTATAAAACGCTAATATGAAGAAAAAGCTTTTATAAATGAGTTCATATTATGCTACGAAATACTATTAACTACTCTTAATATTCTGTATGATTAACTTGTTCCATTTGATTATTTTGAAGGAAATGGCACCGACTACTCGACACACCGTGAATATGAATGAAGAGGAATTCCGTACTTTTCTAGCTTCAAACATAGCCGCAGTACAGGCTGCGCTACATACCAGCAATAACCTTGGATCTAGCAGTACAGGAAATCGTGTAGGATGCACCTACAAAGAATTCACTGCCTGCAAACCTTTGGAATTTGATGGAACCGAAGGACCGATCGGATTGAAACGGTGGACCGAGAAGGTCGAATCGGTGTTTGCCATAAGTAAGTGTACTGAAGAGGACAAAGTGAAGTACGCTACGCATACCTTCACAGGTTCTGCGTCAACATGGTGGAATACCTATCTAGAGCAAGTGGGACAAGATGATGCGTACGCACTACCGTGGTCAGCATTCAAGCACTTGATGAACGAGAAGTACCGTCCCAGAACCGAGGTCAATAAGCTCAAGACAGAACTTAGAGGGTTACGGACCCAAGGATTTGATATTACCACGTACGAAAGACGATTCACAGAATTGTGCCTATTGTGTCCGGGAGCATTCGAAGATGAGGAAGAGAAGATCGACGCGTTTGTGAAAGGATTACCGGAAAGAATCCAAGAAGATATAAGTTCACACGAGCCCGCCTCCATACAACAGGCATGTAGAATGGCTCACAAACTAGTGAACCAGATTGAAGAAAGAATTAAAGAACAGACTGCTGAAGAGGCCAATGTGAAGCAAGTCAAAAGAAAGTGGGAGGAAAACGGTGATAAGAATCACCAATACAACAACAACAGCAATTACAAAAATAATCGCAACAATCATCCCAACAATCGCAACATCAATCGCAACTACAACAAACGGCCCAACAACAACAACAACAATAACAACAACAACAACAACAACAACAACAACAGTAACTACAACAATCATCCCAACAACAATAATAACCGCAACAACAACAACAATCAGAAGCAGCTATGCCAAAGGTGTGAAAAGTATCACTCGGGGTTCTGCACCAAATTTTGCAACAAGTGTAAAAGAAATGGTCATAGCGCGGCGAAGTGTGAGGTCTACGGACCAGGGGTTAATAGAACGAAAGGAACAAATGGTGTCGGAACAAGTAATGGCGGAGCAAGTAGTGTCGGAGCAAGTTATGCCAATGTAGTTTGTTATAAATGTGGAAAACCGGGCCACATTATTAGAAATTGCCCGAACCAGGAGAACACAAATGGATAAGGCCGCGGAAGAGTTTTCAATATTAATGTGGCAGAGGCACAGGAAGACCCGGAGCTTGTTACGGGTACGTTTCTTATTGACAATAAATCTGCTTACGTTTTATTTGATTCGGGTGCGGATAGAAGCTATATGAGTAGAGATTTTTGTGCTAAATTAAGTTGTCCATTGACGCCTTTGGATAGTAAATTTTTACTCGAATTAGCAAATGGTAAATTAATTTCAGCAGATAATATATGTCGGAATCGAGAAATTAAACTGGTTAGCGAAACATTTAAGATTGACTTGATACCAGTAGAGTTAGGGAGTTTTGATGTGATAATCGGTATGGACTGGTTGAAAGAAGTGAAAGCAGAGATCGTCTATTACAAAAATGCAATTCGCATTATACGAGAAAAAGGAAAACCCTTAATGGTGTACGGAGAAAAGGGCAACACGAAGCTACATCTTATTAGTAATTTGAAGGCACAAAAACTAATAAGAAAAGGTTGCTATGCTGTTCTAGCACACGTCGAGAAAGTACAAAGTGAAGAAAAGAGCATCAATGATGTTCCCATTGCAAAAGAATTTCCCGATGTATTTCCGAAAGAATTACCGGGATTACCCCCACATCGATCTGTTGAATTTCAAATAGATCTTGTACCAGGAGCTGCACCAATAGCTCGTGCTCCTTACAGACTCGCACCCAGCGAGATGAAAGAACTGCAAAGCCAATTACAAGAACTTTTAGAGCTTGGTTTCATTCGACCAAGCACATCACCGTGGGGAGCTCCTGTTTTGTTTGTCAAGAAGAAAGATGGTACATTCAGGTTGTGTATCGACTACAGAGAGTTGAACAAACTTACCATCAAGAACCGCTACCCACTACTGAGAATCGACAACTTATTTGATCAACTACAAGGCTCGTCTGTTTATTCAAAGATTGACTTACGTTCCGGGTATCATCAAATGCGGGTGAAAGAAGATGATATTCCAAAGACTGCTTTCAGAACACGTTACGGTCATTACGAGTTTATGGTCATGCCATTTGGTTTAACTAATGCACCAGCTGTGTTCATGGACCTTATGAACCGAGTGTGTGGACCATACCTTGACATGTTTGTCATTGTTTTCATTGATGACATACTTATTTACTCAAAGAATGACCAAGAACACGGTGAACATTTGAGAAAGGTGTTAGAAGTATTGAGGAAGGAAGAATTGTACGCTAAGTTTTCAAAGTGTGCATTTTGGTTGGAAGAAGTTCAATTCCTCGGTCACATAGTGAACAAAGAAGGTATTAAGGTGGATCCGGCAAAGATAGAAACCGTTGAAAAGTGGGAAACCCCGAAAACTCCGAAACACATACGCCAGTTTTTAGGACTAGCTGGTTACTACAGAAGGTTCATCCAAGACTTTTCCAGAATAGCAAAACCCTTGACTGCATTAACGCATAAAGGGAAGAAATTTGAATGGAATGATGAACAAGAGAAAGCGTTTCAGTTATTGAAGAAAAAGCTAACTACGGCACCTATATTGTCATTGCCTGAAGGGAATGATGATTTTGTGATTTATTGTGACGCATCAAAGCAAGGTCTCGGTTGTGTATTAATGCAACGAACGAAGGTGATTGCTTATGCGTCTAGACAATTGAAGATTCACGAACAAAATTATACGACGCATGATTTGGAATTAGGCGCGGTTGTTTTTGCATTAAAGACTTGGAGGCACTACTTATATGGGGTCAAAAGTATTATATATACCGACCACAAAAGTCTTCAACACATATTTAATCAGAAACAACTGAATATGAGGCAGCGTAGGTGGATTGAATTATTGAATGATTACGACTTTGAGATTCGTTACCACCCGGGGAAGGCAAAGGTGGTAGCCGATGCCTTGAGCAGGAAGGACAGAGAACCCATTCGAGTAAAATCTATGAATATAATGATTCATAATAACCTTACTACTCAAATAAAGGAGGCGCAACAAGGAGTTTTAAAAGAGGGAAATTTAAAGGATGAAATACCCAAAGGATCGGAGAAGCATCTTAATATTCGGGAAGACGGAACCCGGTATAGGGCTGAAAGGATTTGGGTACCAAAATTTGGAGATATGAGAGAAATGGTACTTAGAGAAGCTCATAAAACCAGATACTCAATACATCCTGGAACGGGGAAGATGTACAAGTGATAATGCTAAAAACGAACATATATTTCATAGCATTATTCCTCAAGAAAGACAAGCTTTTAGTTGCAATTGTTCTATTTACAAGAGATATTCGTTTAAATAATAAAAGGTGAAGACAAAAGACAGATTCGACGAATTGAAGACGCAAACGACCAAAAAGCTCAAAAGTACAAAAGACAATCAAAAAGGTTCCAATTATTGATAAGAAACGTCTCGAAATTACAAGAGTACAAGATTCAAAACGCAAAGTACAAAATATAAAATTGTACGCAAGGACGTTCGAAAATCCGGAACCGGGACCAGAGTCAACTCTTAACGCTCGACGCAACGGACTAAAAATTACAAGTTAACTATGTATATAAATATAATATAATATATAATTAATTATATTAATTATATATATATTATATATATATATTAAAAAACCGTCGGCAGAGAAAACTCCAAGGACTGAGCTGTAAATACTATCTCCGCGACTCGCGGAGTTTGAAGAGCATTTTGCCGCGAGTCGCGGAGCCCCAAAATTCAACTCTGGCTATAAAGCAAACCGAATTCTGATCAAATTTCATATTCTATTTCTATCTCTCTCTCAATATATACGTAATATATATATATATAATTTATATTTTAATTTTAATTTTAATTTTAAATCCTAATAATAAGGGTATGTTAGCGAATGTTGTAAGGGTGTAAGTCGAAATTCTGTCCGTGTAACGCTACGCTATTTTTTATCATTGTAAGTTATGTTCAACCTTTTTATATTAATGTCTCGTAGCTAAGTTATTATTATGCTTATTTAAAACGAAGTAATCATGATGTTGGGCTAATTACTAAAATTGGGTAATTGGGCTTTGTACCATAATTGGGGTTTGGACAAAAGAACGACACTTGTGGAAATTAGACTATGGGCTATTAATGGGCTTTATATTTGTTTAACTAAATGAAAGTTTGTTAATGTTAATATAAAGATTTACAATTGGGCGTCCCTATAAATTACCATATACACTCGATCGGACACGATGGGCGGGGTATTTATATGTACGAATAATCGTTCATTTAACCAGACACGGGAATGGATTAATAGCCACTAGAATAATTAAAACAGGGGTGAAATTACATTCAAGGGTAATTGGTGTAATTGTTAACAAAGTAGTAAAACCTTGGTTTACACGCAGTCGATAACCTGGTGTATTCATTAAACAAAGTATTAAAACCTTGTTACAATTCGAATCCCCAATTAGTTGGAATATTTAACTTCGGGTATAATAATAATTTGACGAGGACACTCGCACTTTATATTTATGACTGATGGACTGTTATGGACAAAAACCAGATGGACATATTGAATAATCCAGGACAAAGGACAATTAGCCCATGGGCATAAAACTAAAATCAACACGTCAAACATCATGATTACGGAAGTTTAAATAAGCATAATTCTTTTATTTCATATTTAATTTCCTTTATTTTATATTTAATTGCACTTCTAATTATCGCACTTTTATTTATTGTTATTTAATCGCACTTTTAATTATCGTACTTTTTAATTATCGCAATTTTATTTTATCGCATTTTTATTATTCGCAATTTCATTATCGTTATTTACTTTATGCTTTAATTTAAGTCTTGTATTTATTTTATATTTTACATTAGGTTTTAACTGCGACTAAAGTTTTAAAATCGACAAACCGGTCATTAAACGGTAAAAACTCCCCTTTATAATAATAATATTACTTATATATATATTTGTATTTTTATAAAAGTAAACTAATATAGCGTTGAGCTTTGTTTAAAGATTTCCCTGTGGAACGAACCGGACTTACTAAAAACTACACTACTGTACGATTAGGTACACTGCCTATAAGTGTTGTAGCAAGGTTTAAGTATATCCATTCTATAAATAAATAAATATCTTGTGTAAAATTGTATCGTATTAAATAGTATTTTCCTAGTAAAATAATAACTATTTTATATACACCTCGCTTCACATCAAGTATTTTTGGCGCCGCTGCCGGGGACTCTATCTTAAAAGCCGGAAGCGCAACGCTAATAATAAAAAAAAAAGATTTTTTAGTTTACTTTTATTAAAATTCGTTTTTGTAAAAATACGTTTTAAAAATATAAAAAGAAAAACAAAAATATAAGTATTTTTAAGATTTTGTTAAATATTTAAGTTTTATAAGTTTCTTTATTTCTATTTTAGTTTATAAAAATATAAGTTTTATTTTAAAATCTTTTATTTATTTAAAAAACAGAAAACATAAAATAAAAAAAAAATAAAGAAAAATGCGTAAAAATTGAAAGCTGTCAACTGAATTTCTGAACCCCGCGACTCGCGGGGTTTTCTTCTTTAATTGCCGCGACTCGCGGAGATCATCTGACACGCGCACAGAAGCCCTAATTCTGCATTAATTACGGGTTATTTTTAATTATTATTATTATTTAAACCTAATTATTATTATTATTATTATTATTATTAGTTTTAATTTTACTTTTACTTTTTATTTATATATTTTAGTTAAATTAGTTTTATTAAATTGTAAAATTAGTAGTTTTATAAAATAAATAATATAAAAATAATATTTTTATAAAAATTGTACTTTTTACAACTTTTTGTATATTTTTATATTTTGTCCCTTTTTAATCGTTGTAGCGTAATATTTATATTTTTCGCTCATATTTAATTTTAAACTTAGTTTTTGCTATAGTTATTTTTACTCCTAGATTTTTAGGCTTTGCCGTAGAACTCTCTTAAGTGCTTATTCCTTAGATTAAGTATTAGGTGCTTTAGAATTTTGCGACGCCTTTTTAAGTTTTAGTTTTTTTTTAAGTTATTTCTATTTGGGATTTAGTTTTTCCTGTAAGATTTAATATTTTTAGACCTTTTACTATGTACCAATTATCATTCCAATTAGTAATTTCAATTTGCGATTATAATTTTAAGTTAGTTGTAGTAATAAGGTTAGGTTAGTTAAGTATTTTTAAGTTTTTATAAGTTTCTTTTATTTTTCCGTCACCTTTTATTTTTCAATCACTTTTTCTTTTTCGACCTTTTGCGACGAACTCTTTTTCTTTCTTATTTCTCGCTATTCTAGTTTTAGGACTTAGAATTTTTTTTCTACTTCTTATCTAAATTTCTTAAAATTACGAAAATTATTTTAAGTGGTTAAATTAATAGACATCAAAATTTTCTGGTTCGTAGTAATAGTTGGATTTGTACGTGGACCGGGTTATTGGAGCCAAACAGTCCTCAATTATATTGAGACCAAACGAATCCTGCCCCTCTGCTGCATCTTTTGGCTATTCGAAACGTGGGCAAAATCAGAAAAGTCTATTGATTGGATAACTTATTATAATTTTTCTTTCCTTTTTAAAACTAATAGGATATTCAGTGAATGCACCGAGCAAGACGTTCATCACCTTTTGTACGTTCACCACCTGTAACTAGATCAAGACATTTAGCAAATATAACCGCCGTTGATTTTTCTTTAGAATCGTCATCCAGTCAACCAAGTACTTCAGTTCAAATTTCCGATAGTCCATTTTTTGAACCCAACCTCACAATTGAGAATCCAGAAAATATTCAGGAACGGTTCATAGATCCTGAACCATTAAACTTTCCTCCAGAACCACCAATCATTCAAACAGAGATTGTTGAGGAACGAACCATTAAATCAGAATCATCTAGTGATACCGATTCAACAAATTCAATTATGGAGAATCTGGAACCTTTAAGTATGGAAGACCGAATGAGAGCTAAACGCACTGGCCAAGGTCACGCAATTACTCATCCAGACATTAATGCGCCAGATTATGAAATCAAAGGACAAATTCTACACATGGTGACTAATCAATGCCAGTTTAGTGGTGCGCCGAAGGAAGATCCAAATGAACATCTACGTACCTTTAATAGGATCTGCACACTATTTAAAATCCGAGAAGTGGAGGATGAACAGATATATCTCATGTTATTTCCCTGGACTTTAAAGGGAGAAGCCAAAGATTGGTTGGAATCGTTACCTGAAGGGGCGATAGATACATGGGACGTTTTAATTGACAAATTTCTTAAACAATTCTTTCCTGCATCTAAAGCCGTAAGACTTCAAGCAGAAATTGTTACGTTCACACAGAAGCCAAATGAAACTCTATATGAGGCATGGACTAGATATGGAAAGTTGTTAAGAGGATGTCCGCAACATGGTTTAGACACCTGTCAAATAGTACAAATATTCTACCAAGGATGCGACATCACTACAAGGAAAGACATAGATATAGCAGCTGGTGGTTCTATTATGAAGAAAACCGAAACTGATGCTTACAAAATTATTGATAACACTGCTTCCCACTCACATGAGTGGTACCAAGAAAAAGACATCGTTAGATCATCTAAAGCAGCTAGAGCCGATTCTAGCCATGACTTAGATTCCATTTTCGCAAAGATAGATGCTGTGGAGAGACGAATGGAAAAGATGACTAAAGATATTCACTCAATACGAATTAGTTGTGAGCAGTGTGGAGGACCACATTTGACAAAAGATTGTCTCAGTATTGAATTAACAATGGAACAAAGAGAGAATATTTCATACATAAACCAAAGGCCTGGAAATAATTATCAGAATAATTATCAACCGCCAAGACCAATTTACAATCAAAACCAGAATTATAACAGAAATATTCCATACAACAACCAACAAGGTCCTAGCAATCAACAAGTATCCAATAATACTTACAATCAGCAAAGACCTAATTTTTAAAACAAACCACCACAACAAACCGATGATAAAAGGCCAAATTTAGAAGATATGATGACGAAGCTAGTTGAAACTCAAACGCAGTTTTTCACCTCTCAGAAACAAACCAATGAACAAAATGCTCAAGCATTTAGAAATCAACAAGCTTCTATTCAAAATCTGGAACAAGAAGTAAGTAACCTAGCAAGGTTAATAAGTGAAAGAAAACCGGGAAGTCTACCTAGTGATACAAATGCTAACCCCCGGAATGAAACAGCTAAAGCCATTACCACAAGAAGTGGTACAACACTTAAACCACCTGAAATACCTGTAACTTCTGATGAAGCTATTCCTACTCCACAAGAACCACAACCTGATCAAGATAAGGAAAAAGAACCGGTAGTTGAAAAGGTTAATGAAGATAACACAGTTAAGGCTAAACCTTATGTTAAACCATACCAACCACCACTTCCTTACCCGAGTAAAATGAAGAAAGAGAAACTTGAAGCCGAGCAATCCAAATTCTTGGATATGTTTAAACAGATAAATGTAAATCTTCCTTTCATTGATGTGATTTCAGGAATGCCTAGATATGCTAAATTCTTGAAAGATCTAATTTCAAATAGAAAGAAAATGGAAGAACTCTCGGCTGTTACTATGAATGCTAATTGTTTAGCAGTGCTGTTGAATAAGATACCAGAAAAACTATCTGATCCAGGAAGTTTCACAATTCCATGTTTTCTGGGTAGTCTTAGTTCAATAGAAGCATTGGCAGACTTAGGTGCTAGTATAAATTTAATGCCGTATTCACTATACACTAAACTAGACCTTGGAGAATTGAAACCAACCAGAATAAGCATACAACTAGCCGATAGATCAATAAAATATCCTAGAGGGATAATGGAGAACATGCTAGTTAAAGTTGGTACTTTAGTATTTCCAGTAGATTTTGTTATTTTAGACATGGAAGAAGATTCTCAAGTTCCTCTCATATTAGGAAGACCATTCTTAAACACGGCTAAAGCAATGATAGACGTGTTCGGTAAGAAACTGACCCTAAGTATAGAGGATGAGAGTGTTACCTTTTCAGTTGATAGAGCAATGCAACAACCGCAATCTGCAGATGATACATGTTATTATATTCAAACTATAGATGCACATGCAGAATTGTTAGAAGAATTTCCAGAATTACAAGGAACAGGAGAATGTTCTTTAGGAGAAGGTAATGAACCAATTGATGAAGCTGAAATGTTAGCTACACTTATAGCTAATGGATATGAACCAACAACAGAAGAAATTCAAATGCTAAAAGAAGAAGACAGATATCGATATAAATCATCAATAGAAGAACCTCCGAAATTAGAGTTAAAGCCACTTCCAAACCATTTGGAATACGCTTATTTACATGGTGAATCTGAATTACCTGTAATAATATCGTCTTCTCTTACTGAAAATGAGAAAACACAACTCATTTCTGTGTTGAAAGCTCATAAACCAGCCATTGCATGGAAAATTCATGATATTAAAGGAATAAGTCCTTCGTATTGCACACATAAAATCCTTATGGAAGAAGGTCATAAAACGTATGTGCAACGTCAACGAAGACTAAATCCTAATATGCAAGATGTAGTTAAGAAAGAGATTATTAAACTGCTAGATGCAGGTTTGATATATCCAATTTCTGATAGTCCATGGGTAAGCCCAGTTCAATGCGTACCTAAGAAGGGTGGCATGACTGTCATTATAAATGAGAAAAATGAGCTTATTCCTACTAGGACTGTAACAGGATGGCGTGTATGTATTGATTATAGAAAATTAAATGACGCCACCAGAAAAGATCACTTTCCCTTACCTTTCATAGATCAAATGTTGGAAAGATTAGCCGGAAATAGTTACTATTGTTTTCTAGATGGATTTTCCGGATATTTTCAAATTCCAATAGCACCCGAAGATCAAGAGAAAACCACATTCACGTGCCCTTATGGTACTTTTGCTTACAAACGCATGCCATTTGGACTTTGTAACGCCCCTGCAACCTTTCAAAGGTGTATGATGGCGATTTTTCATGACATGATAGAAGAATGCATGGAAGTTTTCATGGATGACTTTTCAGTCTTCGGTGATACATTTAAATCATGTCTAGTTAATCTGGAACGAATGCTAATTAGATGCGAAAAATCAAATCTAGTACTTAATTGGGAGAAATGCCATTTCATGGTTAAAGAAGGCATCGTTCTTGGACATAAAATTTCAAAAGAAGGAATTGAAGTGGATAGAGCTAAAGTAGATGTAATTGCTAAACTTCCACATCCCACCAATGTTAGAGGAGTTAGGAGTTTTCTAGGGCATGCCGGTTTTTACCGACGTTTCATAAAAGATTTTTCTAAAATTGCCACTCCTATGAATAAACTCCTAGAAAAGGATGCTCCATTCATCTTTTCAGATGAGTGTATCAAATCTTTTAATATTCTTAAAGAGAAACTCACTAATGCACCGATCATGATAACACCAAATTGGAATCTACCATTTGAACTAATGTGCGATGCAAGTGATTTTGCAATGGGAGCCGTTTTAGGACAAAGGATTGAAAAACGATTTCAACCTATATATTATGCTAGTAAGACATTACAAGGAGCACAAACGAACTATACAACTACTGAAAAAGAACTCCTTGCTATTGTCTTTGCTTTTGACAAATTTCGATCATATCTCGTTCTAGCAAAAACGGTGGTCTATACCGACCATTCTGCTCTTAGATACCTATTTTCAAAACAAGATGCTAAACCAAGATTAATCCGTTGGATCTTACTCTTACAAGAGTTTGATATTGAAATCCGAGATAAAAGAGGAGCAGAAAATCTCGCCGCTGATCATCTTTCTCGTCTTGAAAATCCTGAATTAGAAGTTCTGAATGAATCGGCCATACAAGACAACTTTCCTGATGAATATCTATTGAAGATAGATTATAAAGAAATCCCATGGTTTGCAGACTATGCAAACTACTTAGTTTGTGGATTCCTTGAAAAAGGATTATCGTACCAAAGACGAAAGAAATTCTTCAGTGATATAAAACACTATTTTTGGGAAGATCCACATCTGTTTAAAAGTTGTCCAGATGGAATAATACGCCGATGTGTATTTGGAGATGAAGCTAGTAAAATTTTAAACCATTGTCACACAGGACCAACAGGAGGGCATTATGGGCCTCAACTAACAGCAAGAAAAGTTTACGATGCTGGATTCTATTGGCCTACAATTTACAAAGATGCACACCTTCTTTGCAAATCCTGTGATGCTTGTCAAAGGGCCAGAAAAATAAGTCAACGTGATGAAATGCCACAAAATGTCATCCAAGTATGTGAAGTATTTGACATTTGGGGTATTGACTTTTTGGGTCCATTTCCAAAATCTCATAATAATCTATATATACTCGTAGCCATTGATTATGTATCTAAATGGGCGGAAGCACAAGCTCTCCCAACTAATGATGCACGAGTTGTAGTCAACTTTTTAAAACGTCTTTTTGCAAGGTTTGGAACACCGAAAGCTTTGATAAGTGATCGGGGTACTCATTTCTGTAATAATCAACTTGAGAAAGTTCTTAAAAGATATGGAGTAACTCATAAAATCTCCACCGCATATCATCCACAAACAAGTGGACAAGTTGAAAATACCAACCGAGCTTTAAAACGTATTCTAGAGAAAACCGTAGGATCAAATTCGAAGGAATGGTCCATAAAATTGGAGGATGCACTCTGGGCTTTTAGAACAGCCTACAAAACTCCAATTGGAACCACACCTTTTAGACTTGTTTATGGAAAAGCATGTCATCTTCCAGTAGAAATTGAACACAAAGCATTTTGGGCTTTGAAGACATGTAATCTTGATTTACATGAAGCCGGACGTCTACGATTAAGTCAACTAAACGAATTAGAAGAATTAAGACATGAAGCATACGAAAATTCGTTAATCTATAAAGAAAGAACGAAGAAATGGCATGATAAAAGAATCAGAAGTTCAAAAGAATTTAAAGAAGGAGACAGAGTTCTTCTTTTCAATTCACGATTCAAGCTATTTCCTGGAAAATTGAAATCAAGATGGTCTGGACCATTCATAGTCAAAAGAGTTTTCCCATACGGAACGATAGAATTAATAAATTCAAATGGGATAGAATTTAAAGTTAATGGTCACAGAGTTAAACATTACATACATGGTCCGATGGAAGTCGACAACGAAGTTAATCACAATTTTGACACCACAGCTAACTAAGTGTGGGGAGAATCAAGTCTTTAAAGGATAATATATATTTCTGTTAGAGTTAGATTGTCTGTTTTCGTGTAGTTCTCGAAAATGGAACACGTATGGTCTTTCCCTAGCAGACCCTAAAGAACTAGTCTTCTCCCCCCATTCTGAATTTTTTTTTTTTTTTAGGTTTTTACAAAATGAAGACTGCCTGTGAACTAAACCATGGTCTAATGCTACACGCTTTGATCACTAAACGTAATAATGACATACTACCGAGTGAATTAGTATCAGTAATCAGAGAAAGAATGGACGGAGTTAGAAAAGAATCCAGATGCGAAGATAATAAGTTACAATTTGGTAAAGGAAAATCAAAATCCGCAGCGAAAAGAAGAGCACGACACCTAGAAAGATGTCACAAATGCGGAAAATGGTCACATGGAGGTAAATGTTCAAATAATCAAACCTATTCAAATACCGAATTTGTTACTTTATGCAGAGACGGACCGTTCATATGTTTAGAAGAAAAGACACTGAATGCTCGAGGTTACGCCTATGCAGCCATGGAAAACCAATTAAACCGACTATCTTATGAATGGAATAGATCATATAACTAAGAAATCTATTTCACAGGTATGTCTGTACAGTTTTTATTTTTATTTTTATTTTTAACCTTTTGATAATAAACGCTAATTTGTTCGCTAAAAAGTATTAAATTGGTATTAAATAAAATTAGGTTTGGCGACCGAAATTATTGATATCATTCAAAAATTTATTACATCACTGCGAAATTTAACGTTTATTCTTAAGGTATAAATATCTTTAATCAATCAACCCAAAATATTTCAAAAATTCGTCATGAGTTAAATTAGGTCTTGGAACCGAAATTACTTTACCGAAAAGAGGGGCGCATATTTTTGATAATATTTGATTGATTAAAGTGGGATAAAAAGAAAAAAAAAAGATTTTTAATTTTATTTTTACCATGTTTTTAAAATTAATATTTAAATCTTAAATTAATATTGTAAACTTTGTAAAAACAATATATTTAAAATTGTAAATATTTGAAAAATTAATATAAATTTGGTATGAATTTATAATATGAATTTTTTAAAAAAATTAAGTTTGGTGTGAATTTTTAATTTTTAAAATATGAAATTTTAATTGTATGCATTTCAAATTTTAAGTTTGGTGTGAATTTTTAATTTTGAATTTTTAATAATTTTGAATTTTATATTTAAGTTGTGTGAATTTAAAAACAAAAATTTACTTTATCTCATTAAGTTAAGAATATGATTTTTAAAATTCGTCGTAAGTTGAAGACTAGGTCTTTGAACCGAAATTGCTTTACCCGAGGGAGGGACGAGAACTTTTATTATCATTATTTTTAATCTTATTGATTTAAAGTATGCCAAAAAAATTAAAAAAACCCAAAAATCTTAGCTTTTAAAACAATCGCTACAAAAAGACAAATTTTAAAATTTTGTCGAGGGACGGACTAGGACATCGATCCGAAACGACCTCGTCCTAAATAACAAGGGAAACAAAATTTTAAAATTAATTTTTTAATTGTTTTCAAAAGTTAATGATTATAAAAAAAAAAAAAAAAAAAAAAAATAACAAACTCCGCGAGTCGCGGAGTTTGGAGGGTATTTTGCCGCGACTCGCGGAGGGACCAAAACCCAGAAAAAAAAATAAAAGAGCTGCACGAACTGATCAGCTCCCACACACAAAACACCCGAAAACTGCAGCGAAAATACTCCGAAAATACACCCAAAAACACCCCAAAAATCCCAATTTTTAACCGTTAATCACCAAATTTTTTGCTAAAATCATGTTGAGAAGGATGCTATCTAAGAATTACTCAAGAAAAACGGTAAATTTCTACACCTAAACACCATTTAATTCGAAATTAGGTGTTCTTGAGCTATTTTTTCCCCAATTTGATTTTGATGCTTTTTAGTGTAATTAAGCTTAAATTGTTTATGTATTATGCTTGTATAACCTAGATTGATGCTGTTTAACATGATTAGAAGCCTTAAACTTCAAATTTTGAGTAATCTAGGGTTTGTGTTCTTGAGCAAATTTGGGGCTTTTTGATATAAACAGGTTATGGCCGATTTTTGTCATGAATTGTTGCTAAATTGAGTAGTGTAACATGTCTAGGTAGTTAAATGATCCAAACTTTGAGCCTAAACATGATTTTGAGAATTAAAGTGGACTTTTTTTTCAAGTCTAAAAATTCATGAACTTGATTTTTGAAAGATAATGCCATTTGAGACTTGTTTGATTGCTAGTAATGATTATTTTGACATGTTATTTGAGTTGAATGCTTATGAACTTGGCGAAAATTTTCGTATATGCTTATTTGAAAAAGTGTAGATTTGATAAAAATGTGAAAATAAGCTTAAGTTTGATATAAATTGATAATGTCATTGTAATTATTTTGATTGATGATTTGGCTGACACTAATGCATATTTGGATGCACAAAATTTGTGTTTGATGTGTTTTGCAGAATGAAAGGGGTGAATCTTCATCCCAAGCCCGCAATGCTCCTGCTGAGAATTTGGAACAACAGGAGGTAGATAACTACTACAAGCAGGATGTACCTCATCCAGTCATGACCTTTTCCGATATGCATTTGGAAGAGTTGCACCCGAACCTGAGATTTGACAGACTTTGGATAGATTATCCAAAATATCAACGGGGTTTGCATACTCTTCATTCCAAGGTTGTTGAGGTACCGAGGGTCATAGAATGGGGACCCTTAGAAGCTGTAGAATTGGCCGGGCCAATTAGGGAATTACTTGTACAGAGGTATGGTAATTCTTCTTTTAATGACTGGATATGTTTATTCACCATACGCAGACCTGTATATAAAGTATGGTGTGAAGAGTTGTTATGTAGTATAGAGTTGAATGATCGGGTAGCTAGTTTAACCGATCGTTCTTTTATTAGATTTTTGTTAGGCGGTTCGATGCGCCACATGTCTTTACTGGACATGGGGACTCTGCTGGGGAGTTAGCGTCTGCCGATTGTAGAGGATTGATACTAAACGGTAGAAAGATAGATGAGAATTTTGATACACACGGTGTGTGGAGTCAAATGACAAGCCATCACCGTTTCAAAGGGGGAAACTACTCTTATTTGGATATAGATAGAGCCGAATTAAGAGTGATACATAGGTTTTTAGCTAATTCGATTACACAAAGGGGTAAGAACAAAGAAAAGGTAAATGAACAAGATTTGTTTTACCATATGTGTATTCGAGACCCACAGAGCGCTGTAAGTATACCATATTGTGTGGGTTATTATTTATCAGCTATGGTTCGGGGGATGCGACCACATAGCATAATAGGAGGTGGTATTTTTATTACTTTGATTGGTGAATATCTCGGTGTGGACATAAGTCGGGGGGGATTATTACTAGAAGAGCCGGAACCCCGCGACACTATAGGTTTAAATGTATACCATGGTGCGAAAGTTTTGAAGAGGCGAAATAACGCCGCAGTACGATACCATGGTAGACATCCACAGGTGGAGAGAAACCAGCAGCAAGGTAATGTAGGAGGGGGGAATGAGATGCAAGAAATGCATAGGTTTATAGCTTCTCAGGAATACGAAAATGCTAGACAGAGAGCATTTGAAGATTGGCAAGTTCATCAGAACCAGATCATAGCTCATTGCCAACACATAGGTAGAAACTATATTCCTACACCGAAACCCGTCTTCCCTCCTTGGTCGATAGAGATGCAGCCACCATATCCTACGTATGACCCTGCCGAAGCATTCTATAGCACTTATGGTTATGCCTGGAACCCCTATTGGTACCAATATCATCCTTAGTTTACTTATTATTTTTTTTATTTTGTAATTTGTAATTATTGATATGTTTAATACTCTTGTTAATATTGTAATCATTTTTTATAATTATCTAACTTTTATTCTTAGATTTTAATAATTTTTGAACGTGGGGTAATATACCAAACTTCAAAAATATGTATATATGTTTGCAGTTTATCTTATGTACACAACAGGGTAAAACAACGCATTTTCAAAGACTGGCATTAAGTTCAGCAAAAGCAACTAATTTTGACGACAAGATGCAAAATATATGTGAAATAACAACAAGACGGAATGAACAAATGATGTGCACCATTTATCATTCAGCAAACAAACGACAATATAGTTGGAAACTTTGGTAAAATTTAATCATTTTCACACAAATCACCCTCAATAATTTAAATTGTTACTGATTTCTTACAAATGAGGGCATTGCAAGATCTTAAGTGTGGGAAGGGGTTAAATTCTTTCGGATTTTAAAAATTTTTACTTTATACACTTGGTTACCATTAAAAATACTAGTAAAGCAGTAGTTGTATTAGAATCTAGTGCTCTCTGATAAAAAAGAACAGCCCTAGTCTTATATACTGACTACCCAATTCTAGTAAAATTTTTCAATTAAATGAATTCAAATCATGTTTATACATATTTATGAACGATAAAACTAGGTTTTAACACCGAAATTATTGTTACCTCGGAAAGGACATAAATTGAGAAACAAACTAAAATGTTAAAATTCATTTAAAATGGAATAGAGGACGATAAAAAGAAAAATAAAAAGCCAAGTGTGGGAAAATTTACCAAGTTATTTTAAACATATGTCACATATATCTGTAACAAATAACTGAAAATACTTTTACTTTGGACTAAACTAAACTGTTTTACCCGATGAAAGAAAAGAAAAGATGGATCTACACGATGAATCAATTCCATCATTAAAAGGAAGTAAAGTCTTCCGAAAAAGAAACGCGCTTCTTGATTTAGGTCATGAAGTTGTCGTCCAGACCAGCTGTAGGTTGACGAAAAATCTAGAAAAGTCATCACTAAAATCAGCAGGAAATCCACGGACCTCAGCATTAAACAGGGTCGCCAAGTGGTCAGATTTATCCTAACCATGAGAAGGATTTATCTCGTACAATGGGGGGGCACCATGCAAATTAGCTGGATAAGACTAATGAATCAGATCCCCAGAAAGGATAATCTCCTTAAAGATTAAAAATCAGCTTTTAAGACTGATATTACTCAATCCTAGAGATTGACCTTAAAGATTGAGAATTCAAACTCATGGAATTCAATGATATCTAAACTCGAGCTTAAACGAGAAAATATTTTGATCAAAATTACAAACCGATTTGTTTTCTGAAAACCCTATTTTCAATGCGTTCATTACCATTGAACGTAAAATCCTAGGAATTCACCTGGAATTCATTAGGTCACCTGAACTAAATCGGGTGTCAACCGTAAGAACGGTGGTTGCATAACATGGTCAAAGACAGGACTTTGTGCCAAACCGACAAATTATAAGGGTGAGCTTTACTATTGCTCCTACCAAGGATAGTAATTGCGTCCGACACGTTATAGACCATAATCAAAAGCATGTCACGGGACATTGCCTTAACAGTTGCTTGTTCAACGCTTTCCTTTACAACCGGACGGTAGTTTTCCGAAAGGTAATATACGGAACAAGTAAACTGGACGTGTTGCTTTCCAAATACAAGGTTAGCAAGTGGGTGACACAAAACCGCAAGTTTTGAGCTAAAATTTTCAAATTTGAAACCCACCAAACCCACAAAAATATTTTGCAAACACCGGTAAAGGGTTATTCCGGAAAACTTATCTAGGGTAAAAACTAGATTTCGAAAGATCAAATGTTTTCATAAAGATCCAATTTCCTTAATGGATCTAAAATTTTATAGTCATGTGGGACTGTAAACCATATCGTTACTACCATTGTTTATACCGCCGTATAGAAATCACTGATGTACAAAGTATGAAGAATAAAGAAGTGATTCTAGTATTTCAAGACGATATTGCTTGAGGACAAGCAACGCTCAAGTGTGGGAATATTTGATAATGCTAAAAACGAACATATATTTCATAGCATTATTCCTCAAGAAAGACAAGCTTTTAGTTGCAATTGTTCTATTTACAAGAGATATTCGTTTAAATAATAAAAGGTGAAGACAAAAGACAGATTCGACGAATTGAAGACGCAAACGACCAAAAAGCTTAAAAGTACAAAAGACAATCAAAAAGGTTCCAATTATTGATAAGAAACGTCTCGAAATTACAAGAGTACAAGATTCAAAACGCAAAGTACAAAATATAAAATTGTACGCAAGGACGTTCGAAAATCCGGAACCGGGACCAGAGTCAACTCTTAACGCTCGACGCAACGGACTAAAAATTACAAGTTAACTATGTATATAAATATAATATAATATATAATTAATTATATTAATTATATATATATTATATATATATATTAAAAAACCGTCGGCAGAGAAAACTCCAAGGACTGAGCTGTAATTACTATCTCCGCGACTCGCGGAGTTTGAAGAGCATTTTGTCGCGAGTCGCGGAGCCCCAAAATTCAACTCTGGCTATAAAGCAAACCGAATTCTGATCAAATTTCATATTCTATTTCTATCTCTCTCTCAATATATACGTAATATATATATATATAATTTATATTTTAATTTTAATTTTAATTTTAAATCCTAATAATAAGGGTATGTTAGCGATTGTTGTAAGGGTGTAAGTCGAAATTCTGTCCGTGTAACGCTACGCTATTTTTTATCATTGTAAGTTATGTTCAACCTTTTTATATTAATGTCTCGTAGCTAAGTTATTATTATGCTTATTTAAAACGAAGTAATCATGATGTTGGGCTAATTACTAAAATTGGGTAATTGGGCTTTGTACCATAATTGGGGTTTGGACAAAAGAACGACACTTGTGGAAATTAGACTATGGGCTATTAATGGGCTTTATATTTGTTTAACTAAATGAAAGTTTGTTAATGTTAATATAAAGATTTACAATTGGGCGTCCCTATAAATTACCATATACACTCGATCGGACACGATGGGCGGGGTATTTATATGTACGAATAATCGTTCATTTAACCAGACACGGGAATGGATTAATAGCCACTAGAATAATTAAAACAGGGGTGAAATTACATTCAAGGGTAATTGGTGTAATTGTTAACAAAGTAGTAAAACCTTGGTTTACACGCAGTCGATAACCTGGTGTATTCATTAAACAAAGTATTAAAACCTTGTTACAATTCGAATCCCCAATTAGTTGGAATATTTAACTTCGGGTATAATAATAATTTGACGAGGACACTCGCACTTTATATTTATGACTGATGGACTGTTATGGACAAAAACCAGATGGACATATTGAATAATCCAGGACAAAGGACAATTAGCCCATGGGCATAAAACTAAAATCAACACGTCAAACATCATGATTACGGAAGTTTAAATAAGCATAATTCTTTTATTTCATATTTAATTTCCTTTATTTTATATTTAATTGCACTTCTAATTATCGCACTTTTATTTATTGTTATTTAATCGCACTTTTAATTATCGTACTTTTTAATTATCGCAATTTTATTTTATCGCATTTTTATTATTCGCAATTTCATTATCGTTATTTACTTTATGCTTTAATTTAAGTCTTGTATTTATTTTATATTTTACATTAGGTTTTAACTGCGACTAAAGTTTTAAAATCGACAAACCGGTCATTAAACGGTAAAAACTCCCCTTTATAATAATAATATTACTTATATATATATTTGTATTTTTATAAAAGTAAACTAATATAGCGTTGAGCTTTGTTTAAAGATTTCCCTGTGGAACGAACCGGACTTACTAAAAACTACACTACTGTACGATTAGGTACACTGCCTATAAGTGTTGTAGCAAGGTTTAAGTATATCCATTCTATAAATAAATAAATATCTTGTGTAAAATTGTATCGTATTAAATAGTATTTTCCTAGTAAAATAATAACTATTTTATATACACCTCGCTTCACATCAACAAGGATCTCAAGAAACATTTTTGGTGGCCGGGTATGAAAGCCGATGTTGCTAAATACGTAGGAGAATGTTTGACGTGTTCTAAGGTCAAAGCTGAGCATCAGAAACCATCAGGTCTACTTCAACAACCCGAAATCCCGGAATGGAAATGGGAAAACATTACCATGGATTTCATCACTAAATTGCCAAGGACTGCAAGTGGTTTTGATACTATTTGGGTAATAGTTGATCGTCTCACCAAATCAGCACACTTCCTGCCAATAAGAGAAGATGACAAGATGGAGAAGTTAGCATGACTGTATTTGAAGGAAGTCGTCTCCAGACATGGAATACCAATCTCTATTATCTCTAATAGGGATGGTAGATTTATTTCAAGATTCTGGCAGACATTACAGCAAGCATTAGGAACTCGTCTAGACATGAGTACTGCCTATCATCCACAAACTGATGGGCAGAGCGAAAGGACGATACAAACGCTTGAAGACATGCTACGAGCATGTGTTATTGATTTCGGAAACAGTTGGGATCGACATCTACCGTTAGCAGAATTTTCCTACAACAACAGCTACCATTCAAGCATTGAGATGACGCCATTTGAAGCACTTTATGGTAGAAAGTGCAGGTCTCCGATTTGTTGGAGTGAAGTGGGGGATAGACAGATTACGGGTCCGGAGATTATACAAGAAACTACCGAGAAGATCATCCAAATTCAACAACGGTTGAAAACCGCCCAAAGTCGACAAAAGAGCTACGCTGACATTAAAAGAAAAGATATAGAATTTGAAATTGGAGAGATGGTCATGCTTAAAGTTGCACCTTGGAAAGGCGTTGTTCGATTTGGTAAACGAGGGAAATTAAATCCAAGGTATATTGGACCATTCAAGATTATTGATCGTGTCGGACCAGTAGCTTACCGACTTGAGTTACCTCAACAACTCGTGGCTGTACATAACACTTTCCACGTCTCGAATTTGAAGAAATGTTTTGCTAAAGAAGATCTCACTATTCCGTTAGATGAAATCCAAATCAACGAAAAACTTCAATTCATCGAAGAACCCGTCGAAATAATGGATCGTGAGGTTAAAAGACTTAAGAAAAACAAGATACCAATTGTTAAGGTTCGATGGAATGCTCGTAGAGGACCCGAGTTCACCTGGGAGCATGAAGATCAGATGAAGAAGAAATACCCGCATCTATTTCCAGAAGATTCGTCAACACCTTCAACAGCTTAAAATTTCGGGATGAAATTTATTTAACGGGTAGGTACTGTAGTGACCCGAACTTTACCATGTTTAAATATATTAATTGAGATTGATATTTATATGATTAAATGTTTCCAACATGTTAAGCAATCAAACTTGTTAAGACTTGATTAATTGAAATATGTTTCATATAGACAATTGACCACCCAAGTTGACCGGTGATTCACGAACGTTAAAACTTGTAAAAACTATATGATGACATATATATGGATATATATATAGTTAACATGATACTATGATAAGTAAACATATCATTAAGTATATTAACAATGAACTACATATGTAAAAACAAGACTACTAACTTAATGATTTTTAAACGAGACATATATGTAACGATTATCGTTGTAAAGACATTTAATGTATGTATATCATATTAAGAGATATTCAGACATGATAATATCATGATAATATAATAATTTAAAATCTCATTTGATATTATAAACATTGGGTTAACAACATTTAACAAGATCGTTAACCTAAAGGTTTCAAAACAACACTTACATGTAACGACTAACGATGACTTAACGACTCAGTTAAAATGTATATACATGTAGTGTTTTAATATGTATTTATACACTTTTGAAAGACTTCAATACACTTATCAAAATACTTCTACTTAACAAAAATGCTTACAATTACATCCTCGTTCAGTTTCATCAACAATTCTACTCGTATGCACCCGTATTCGTACTCGTACAATACACAGCTTTTAGATGTATGTAATATTGATATATACACTCCAATGATCAGCTCTTAGCAGCCCATGTGAGTCACCTAACACATGTGGGAACCATCATTTGGCAACTAGCATGAAATATCTCATAAAATTACAAAAATATGAGTAATCATTCATGACTTATTTACATGAAAACAAAATTACATATCCTTTATATCTAATCCATACACCAACGACCAAAAACACCTACAAACACTTTCATTCTTCAATTTTATTCATCTAATTGATCTCTCTCAAGTTCTATCTTCAAGTTCTAAGTGTTCTTCATATATTCTACAAGTTCTAGTTACATAAAATCAAGAATACTTTCAAGTTTGCTAGCTCACTTCCAATCTTGTAAGGTGATCATCCAACCTCAAGAAATCTTTGTTTATTACAGTAGGTTATCATTCTAATACAAGGTAATAATCATATTCAAACTTTGGTTCAATTTCTATAACTATAACAATCTTATTTCAAGTGATGATCTTACTTGAACTTGTTTTCGTGTCATGATTCTGCTTCAAGAACTTCGAGCCATCCAAGGATCCGTTGAAGCTAGATCCATTTTTCTCTTTTCCAGTAGGTTTATCCAAGGAACTTAAGGTAGTAATGATGTTCATAACATCATTCGATTCATACATATAAAGCTATCTTATTCGAAGATTTAAACTTGTAATCACTAGAACATAGTTTAGTTAATTCTAAACTTGTTCGCAAACAAAAGTTAATCCTTCTAACTTGACTTTTAAAATCAACTAAACACATGTTCTATATCTATATGATATGCTAACTTAATGATTTAAAACCTGGAAACACGAAAAACACCGTAAAACCGGATTTACGCCGTCGTAGTAACACCGCGGGCTGTTTTGGGTTAGTTAATTAAAAACTATGATAAACTTTGATTTAAAAGTTGTTATTCTGAGAAAATGATTTTTATTATGAACATGAAACTATATCCAAAAATTATGGTTAAACTCAAAGTGGAAGTATGTTTTCTAAAATGGTCATCTAGACGTCGTTCTTTCGACTGAAATGACTACCTTTACAAAAACGACTTGTAACTTATTTTTCCGACTATAAACCTATACTTTTTCTATTTAGATTCATAAAATAGAGTTCAATATGAAACCATAGCAATTTGATTCACTCAAAACGGATTTAAAATGAAGAAGTTATGGGTAAAACAAGATTGAATAATTTTTCTCATTTTAGCTACGTGAAAATTGGTAACAAATCTATTCCAACCATAACTTAATCAACTTGTATTGTATATTATGAAATCTTGAGATACCATAGACACGTATACAATGTTTCGACCTATCATGTCGACACATCTATATATATTTCGGAACAACCATAGACACTCTATATGTGAATGTTGGAGTTAGCTATACAGGGTTGAGGTTGATTCCAAAATATATATAGTTTGAGTTGTGATCAATACTGAGATACGTATACACTGGGTCGTGGATTGATTCAAGATAATATTTATCGATTTATTTCTGTACATCTAATTGTGGACAACTAGTTGTAGGTTACTAACGAGGACAGCTGACTTAATAAACTTAAAACATCAAAATATATTAAAAGTGTTGTAAATATATTTTGAACATACTTTGATATATATGTATATATTGTTATAGGTTCGTGAATCAACCAGTGGCCAAGTCTTACTTCCCGACGAAGTAAAAATCTGTGAAAGTGAGTTATAGTCCCACTTTTAAAATCTAATATTTTTGGGATGAGAATACATGCAGGTTTTATAAATGATTTACAAAATAGACACAAGTACGTGAAACTACATTCTATGGTTGAATTATCAAAATCGAATATGCCCCTTTTTATTAAGTCTGGTAATCTAAGAATTAGGGAACAGACACCCTAATTGACGCGAATCCTAAAGATAGATCTATTGGGCATAACAAACCCCATCCAAAGTACCGGATGCTTTAGTACTTCGAAATTTATATCATATCCGAAGGGTGTCCCGGAATGATGGGGATATTCTTATATATGCATCTTGTTAATGTCGGTTACCAGGTGTTCACCATATGAATGATTTTTATCTCTATGTATGGGATGTGTATTGAAATATGAAATCTTGTGGTCTATTATTATGATTTGATATATATAGGTTAAACCTATAACTCACCAACATTTTTGTTGACGTTTTAAGCATGTTTATTCTCAGGTGATTATTAAGAGCTTCCGCTATCGCATACTTAAATAAGGACGAGATTTGGAGTCCATGCTTGTATGATATTGTGTAAAAACTGCATTCAAGAAACTTATTTTGTTGTAACATATTTGTATTGTAAACCATTATGTAATGGTTGTGTGTAAACATGATATTTTCGATTATCATAATCTACGAAAAGCTTTCTAAACCTTTATTGATGAAATAAAGGTTATGGTTTGTTTTAAAAATGAATGCAGTCTTTGAAAACCGTCTCATATAGAGGTCAAAACCTCGCAACGAAATCAATTAATATGGAACGTTTTTAATCAATAAGAACGGGACATTTCAATATGATCCCATGGTTTAAAACAACAGCGCATCATTTAACCCAAAGCGTTTGTGTTCAAAGAAATCGCTTAAAGGTTATCCTGGTTGTCTCCCTGCGTTTTGGCTGAGGAACTGAAGAACTGGATGTCGGGATAGAACTAATAGGAATAGCGGGAATAGGTGTGGAAGTATCTGGTGGAGTTGGTGCCACAACATCCTCTCTAGGCTCGGGATTTTGATTTTCCATTTCAGTAGCCTTTCGTTTCCTTCCTCGTTCGAACTTTTCTTTCGTTATTTCCTGTATTTCTTCCTCCTCAGGATCACTTTCCGTTTCCTCTTCAATTGATTCATCCGAAACTTGTGAGTCTTCCCCAAAGGTGTCATTTTCATCATCGGATAGGTTAATGACTGGAACACCATCTGAAGATTCTGGTTCGGAGTCGCTGAATGTGATAACAAGTTCTAAGCCAGACATCTATCACATAACAACTAGTAAATTAGTATCACATAATATTTACATATTAATTTTTAACCAACAATGATAAGCAATATTTTTTTTTTCAAAATCAAACACGGTCAAAGTCCAGACTCACTAATGCATCCTAACAAACTCGATAAGACACACTAATGCAAATTTTCTGGTTCTCTAAGACCAACGCTCTGATACCACATGAGACGACCCGACCTTAACCATAAGGACGAATACAATAACATATGATTTCATCGCGAGGTATTGACCTCTATATGCGACATTTTTCAAAAACTGCATTTGTTTTTACAATACAAACCATAGCTTTTATTACAAATACAAGGTTTAAACAACTTAATAATGATTATCGTTTAGCGATAATCTTAGACTTACAAACTTTACATGTGATAATAACAATACGACCTCCAACATATTTTACATTACAAATCCTCCGATATGCAGTTTTATTTTTGACACAAATATGCATACTCAAGATCTTGCTTAAATTCAACATGTTGCAGCGGAAGCTTTTAGTTATCACCTGAGAATAAACATGCTTAAAACGTCAACATAAAGTTGGTGAGATATAGGTTTAATGCCGGCAGCGTTATAAATATAGACCACAAGATTTCATATATAAACGTTTCAATAAAAATATTCTAAGTTGTTGAGCACTTGATAACCATACTTAACATTTAATCAACGTCGCATATTCCCTTTATTATGAAATCTTACTACACCGTACCAAGTGTAGTCACCGAAACGAAGTACTGTGCAACCGTTGAATACTGGTCGTCCAGTCCGGTTGGGGTTGTCAGGCCCGATAGATCTATCAACAGGATTCGCGTTTACAATACCTCATGTAAATAGTAGTTACCAAGTTACAGGGAAGTATGCCAGTGGTACAACTCAACGTAGAATATATATTTTTAATCACTTGTGTCCATAACGTAAATCATAAAATGCATGTATTCTCATCCCGAAATATTTAGAGTTTAAAAGTGGGACTATATACTCACTTTTGTCTTGAAGGTATTTAACTCGACTTGGTCTCCGATAGATATCACGAACCTAACCATATATATGATATATCAACATATTTTCTTTTTAAGAAATAAACGTTTCATATATATACTTTTAATACTTTTAATAATTTCTTAGTCCGTAGTTAGCAGTCCGATGTTAGTAGTCCACAATTAGTTGCTAAAAAAAATAAAGACCCCATCGTATTCATGTTGATCGGAATTAATCTTGACCCACGGTACCGTGTTGTCAAATGACGTGTTGCGTACATAAAGTACCGTGTTGTCAAATGACGTGTTGCGTACGTACATGAGGTCTTATGATTAATCTTCTCGTGTTGTTTACGGGTGGTCCTAAAATATATAAAATTAAATCATGAGTAAATATATATGAAATATCATATTAATTAGTAAAGATATGATTTATTTAATTTTTCTCCAATTATTTTCGTTGTTAAACAAGCTTTGGATACCCGATCTTATTTTAGTCGTAGTTTCTTCGTTACAACTCCGTTTTTGTTGATTCAACTTGCCACTTCCTTGGATCGAGTCAAATTTTAAGAATATGAACTGTAAATACCTTGGTTTACATTCGAAATCACAGGTTATAGTCCAAACTCTAGGTGAATCTTATGAAAGTAATCATTTTTGTCATAAAAACAACATTTAATGGTCATTTTTCTAAAAATACTTATACTTTGAATTAAACCATGAAATTTTTATGTGTTAACATATTCATAAGAAATATCATTTTTCCAGAACATGAACTTCTAATTCAAAGTTCAAGATGGTTTTTAATTATCCAACCCAAAACAGCCTCCGGTTACACTCCGACGACATAGATTCAGTTTTAAGGTGTTCTTTGTAAAAACAAGTTGTATCTTGTTAAATTAGCATATCATTATGATATATTACAAGTCTTGAAGTATTTTAAAAGTTAAGTTAGAAGGATCTATTTAGTTTGCGAGATTTGAAATCATTCAAACTATGTTCTTGTTGTTAAAATTTTATATCACAAAATAAGATAGCTATATAAATATGAATCGAATAAAATTATGAACAAGGTTACTACCTCAAGTTACTTGGACAAGATTGCTGTAAAAGATGAGTAAAATCCTAGAACCAAAAGAGTGGTGGAGTTGGATCAAAAGGTTGGAAGTAAACTTGTAAATTTGGAAGGATTTTTGAAGTGTTTTTGGAAGGATTTTCTTATGGTATTTAAGTGTTGTTTTTATGGCTAGATCTTCATGGATACTAGCTGAATGGTTATGGGTTCCTTATGACTTGTAAGTAGGTGTTTTTAGAGAGTAATTTGGAAGTGAGATGATGAGCTAAAAATGAAATGATGGAGAGCCTTTAAAAACATGAATGGTAAAAACAAGGACAAATTTTTATGTTGTAATCTTGTGAAATTAGTCAACAAACTTCCAAATTCCAATTACCTTATACATAAGGCAATAACATGGCTGATTAAAAAGGTTGATTTGATGTGTATATACCAATAGTAAATACATCTAGAAGATGGGTATGATACGGGTACCTATACCCTAGGTGTACGTATAGAAATCTTTGAGAAAACGGAACGAGGATTCAAATATAGCTATCTTTTGTAAATATACTTATATTGTTTTATGTATGTAAGCCCTTTAAAAGTGATAAAATACATATCTATACAATGCATGTATAAATATTATAGGTTATAAGTATTTATTTAGAAAAACGTTACGTATAGTTATCATTTTGAAAACTTAAGTTAGTAGTTTCAAAATATACTTATAACTCATTGTTATTAATACACAATGGGATGTTAAAACATTCTTAGATCATGTTGAATATATATAAATACATATATATACACAAACGTATAATTATCGTATGTTATATAGTTCGTGATATCATCGGTCAAATTGGACGGTCAAACGTTGTGTAAAACTCTTTTCAAAAACATAAATCTCAACAATTTAGATTGCTTATCATGTTGGTAAGGTTTAATTTATGTAAATATTAATCTTATAAGTGTAAAACGATCGGAAAAATCCGGGTCGTTACATATTATGTTGTACTAATATTTCATATTTGATTTGAAAGTGGGATGTTAAGTCCCATTTTAAATTACCATGCATGTTATTATTTGTAGTGACCCGAATTTTTCCATGTTTATATATATTAATTGAGATTGATATTTACATGATTAAATGTTTCCAACATGTTAAGCAATCAAACTTGTTAAGACTTGATTAATTGAAATATGTTTCATATAGACAATTGACCACCCAAGTTGACCGGTGATTCACGAACGTTAAAACTTGTAAAAACTATATGATGATATATATATGGATATATATATAGTTAACATGATACTATTATAAGTAAACATATCATTAAGTATATTAACAATGAACTACATATGTAAAAACAAGACTACTAACTTAATGATTTTTAAACGAGACATATATGTAACGATTATCGTTGTAAAGACATTTAATGTATATATATCATATTAAGAGATATTCATACATTATAATATCATGATAATATAATAATTTAAAATCTCATTTGATATTATAAAAATTGGGTTAACAACATTTAACAAGATCGTTAACCTAAAGGTTTCAAAACAACACTTACATGTAACGACTAACGATGACTTAACGACTCAGTTAAAATGTATATACATGTAGTGTTTTAATATGTTTTTATACACTTTTGAAAGACTTCAATACACTTATAAAAATACTTCTACTTAACAAAAATGCTTACAATTACATCCTCGTTCAGTTTCATCAATAATTCTACTTGTATGCACCCGTATTCGTACTCGTACAATACACAGCTTTTAGATGTATGTACTATTGGTATATACACTCCAATGATCAGCTCTTAGCAGCCCATGTGAGTCACCTAACACATGTGGGAACCATCATTTGGCAACTAGCATGAAATATCTCATAAAATTACAAAAATATGAGTAATCATTCATGACTTATTTACATGAAAACAAAATTACATATCCTTTATATCTAATCCATACACCAACGACCAAAAACACCTACAAACACTTTCATTCTTCAATTTTCTTCATCTAATTGATCTCTCTCAAGTTCTATCTTCAAGTTCTAAGTGTTCTTCATATATTTTACAAGTTCTAGTTACATAAAATCAAGAATACTTTCAAGTTTGCTAGCTCACTTCCAATCTTGTAAGGTGATCATCCAACCTCAAGAAATCTTTGTTTCTTACAGTAGGTTATCATTCTAATATAAGGTAATAATCATATTCAAACTTTGGTTCAATTTCTATAACTATAACAATCTTATTTCAAGTGATGATCTTACTTGAACTTGTTTTCGTGTCATGATTCTGCTTCAAGAACTTCGAGCCATCCAAGGATCCGTTGAAGCTAGATCCATTTTTCTCTTTTCCAGTAGGTTTATCCAAAGAACTTAAGGTAGTAATGATGTTCATAACATCATTCGATTCATACATATAAAGCTATCTTATTCGAAGGTTTAAACTTGTAATCACTAGAACATAGTTTAGTTAATTCTAAACTTGTTCGCAAACAAAAGTTAATCCTTCTAACTTGAATTTTAAAATCAACTAACCACATGTTCTATATCTATATGATATACTAACTTAATGATTTAAAACCTGGAAACACGAAAAACACCGTAAAACCGGATTTACGCCGTCGTAGTAACACCGCGGGCTGTTTTGGGTTAGTTAATTAAAAACTATGATAAACTTTGATTTAAAAGTTGTTATTCTGAGAAAATGATTTTTATTATGAACATGAAACTATATCCAAAAATTATGGTTAAACTCAAAGTGAAAGTATGTTTTCTAAAATGGTCATCTAGACGTCGTTCTTTCGACAGAAATGACTACCTTTACAAAAACGACTTGTAACTTATTTTTCTGACTATAAACCTATACTTTTTCTGTTTAGATTCATAAAATAGAGTTCAATATGAAACCATAGCAATTTGATTCACTCAAAACGGATTTAAAATGAAGAAGTTATGGGTAAAACAAGATTGGATAATTTTTCACATTTTAGCTACGTAAAAATTGGTAACAAATCTATTCCAACCATAACTTAATCAACTTGTATTTTATATTATGTAATCTTGAGATACCATAGACACGTATACAATGTTTCGACCTATCATGTCGACACATCTATATATATTTCGGAACAACCATAGACACTCTATATGTGAATGTTGGAGTTAGCTATACAGGGTTGAGGTTGATTCCAAAATATATATAGTTTGAGTTGTGATCAATACTGAGATACGTATACACTGGGTCGTGGATTGATTCAAGATAATATTTATCGATTTATTTCTGTACATCTAACTGTGGACAACTAGTTGTAGGTTACTAACGAGGACAGCTGACTTAATAAACTTAAAACATCAAAATATATTAGAAGTGTTGTAAATATATTTTGAACATACTTTGATATATATGTATATATTGTTATAGGTTCGTGAATCAACCAGTGGCCAAGTCTTACTTCCCGACGAAGTAAAAATCTGTTAAAGTGAGTTATAGTCCCACTTTTAAAATCTAATATTTTTGGGATGAGAATACATGCAGGTTTTATAAATGATTTACAAAATAGACACAAGTACGTGAAACTACATTCTATGGTTGAATTATCGAAATCGAATATGCCCTTTTTTATTAAGTCTGGTAATCTAAGAATTAGGGAACAGACACCCTAATTGATGCGAATCCTAAAGATAGATCTATTGGGCCTAACAAACCCCATCCAAAGTACCGGATGCTTTAGTATTTCGAAATTTATATCATATCCGAAGGGTGTCCCGGAATGATGGGGATATTCTAATATATGCATCTTGTTAATGTCGGTTACCAGGTGTTCACCATATGAATGATTTTTATCTCTATGTATGGGATGTGTATTGAAATATGAAATCTTGTGGTCTATTATTATGATTTGATATATATAGGTTAAACCTATAACTCACCAACATTTTTGTTGACGTTTTAAGCATGTTTATTCTCAGGTGATTATTAAGAGCTTCCGCTGTCGCATACTTAAATAAGGACGAGATTTGGAGTCCATGCTTGTATGATATTGTGTAAAAACTGCATTCAAGAAACTTATTTTGTTGTAACATATTTGTATTGTAAACCATTATGTAATGGTCATGTGTAAACAGGATATTTTAGATTATCATTATTTGATAATCTACGTAAAGCTTTTTAAACCTTTATTGATGAAATAAAGGTTATGGTTTGTTTTAAAATGAATGCAGTCTTTGAAAAACGTCTCATATAGAGGTCAAAACCTCGCAACGAAATCAATTAATATGGAACGTTTTTAATCAATAAGAACGGGACATTTCAGTTGGTATCCGAGCGTTGGTCTTAGAGAACCAGAATTTTGCATTAGTGTATCTTATCGAGTTTGTTAGGATGCATTAGTGAGTCTGGACTTCGACCGTGTTTACTTGAAAAATGATTGCTTAACAAATTTTGTTGGAAACTATATATTTTTTTACATGTGAATATTATGTGATATATTAATCTCTTAACGCGTTTGATATTATGTGATAGATGTCTACCTCTAGAACAAGTCCCATTGACTCACCTAATAATAATGAAGAGTCAAATGTAAATTGGAATGATTCGTGGACTGATTCACAAGTTCCCGAAGAGGAACCGGAAGAAGAGTCGGAACCGGAAGAAGAATCGGAACCGGAAGAAGAATCGGAACCGGATGAAGAAATAGAACCGGTGGGGGAAATAATAAAACGGTTAAGTAAAAGAAAATCCTCAACCAACCGACCAAGGTTAATTATGGTCAATGGTGTTTCCGCCAAGGAAGCAAAATATTGGGAGGATTACCAATTCTCCGATGAATCGGATTCCTACGAGAATTCCGATGATGTTATAGAAATTACCCCAACTGAATTTAAAAAGGCAAAAGAAAATAATAAGGGAAAGGGTATAAAAATAGAGAAATCTAATTCCAACCCCGATGAACTTTATATGTATTGTCAACCCCCGAAGTCCTTAAGTTGTAACAATGACCCGGGAACCTCTAAACCACCAGGTTTTTCTAAACCAATGTGGAAAACGACAGCTAGTATTAGGGGAACATCATATATCCCTAGAAACTTGGCAAAACGTACCAAAAACCGAAGAAGAAGAAACAAGCGAGTCGGAATAAGATAGTTGTATTCGTGTGGTGTAATATATGTAATATAGTGTGCTTATGCTTTATGATATATGTAAAAATTGCTTGTATTAATAAGTATTTTTTTTATGAATCTAACTCTTGTCTATTTTACAGTATAAAAACACAAAATGGATAGACAACCCAATATTTTAAGAGACCTACCCGGAGACATGATTGATGAAATCTTGTCTAGAGTCGGTCAGAATTCTTCAGCACAACTATTTAAGGGGAGATCAGTTTGTAAGACATTCGAAAAACGTTCCAAGAATGCCTTGGTTTATAAAAGGCTTTCGTTCGAAAGATGGGGGATATCACATTAGGAAATCCATAAGTTACGATGTGTTTACTTTGACGCATATATTGCGGGGAACCCAAATGCTATTTTACGCAATGGGTTATGAAATTATTTTGACTCAATATATCCGAATATTGGACTTCGTGATTTAGAAAAAGTGGCTAACATGCAACATAAAGAAGCATGTTATGCTTACGGATTAGTAATGTTCGCTTCTCACCAAAGTGAGAACAAGAACATCGGGCTACAACTATTAAACAAAACGTTCCCACAAGTGACGGAGTCGGTAATTGGGGTAAGAAATGAGGTTTTTAGATTGTTACGGGACTGTTGGACATTACGTAACCCTCGTCCCTTTGACGACGTTACAACACGATGTCTTATCAACGGCCATAACGGTTATGTTCCACAATACCAAGGATGGGAAGTAATCCTAGTAAAACCAGAATGCATGACTTGTTTCTGGACGTATGAATTACGTGTCTTTATTGCCTTTGCTGAACGACTTGTGTACTAGCTAGAATTATCTTCACAACCATCTTGTATCAAATTTATTGTGTGCTATATTTCATGCTATATGTAAAATAAGCGGTATTGTAAGTTTGTAAAATATTGTGTAAAAGTTTGAACACGAAATATTATTATAATCAGTTTTTCATATAGAATTGTAGTAGTTGAATTGTATGTTAGCTACTAAGTATGAACTTAACGGGTAGGTACTACCCGAATTTAAACTTATAAAACGCTAATATGAAGAAAAAGCTTTTATAAATGAGTTCATATTATGCTACGAAATACTATTAACTACTCTTAATATTCTGTATGATTAACTTGTTCCATTTGACTATTTTGAAGGAAATGGCACCGACTACTCGACACACCGTGAATATGAATGAAGAGGAATTCCGTACTTTTCTAGCTTCAAACATAGCCGCAGTACAGGCTGCGCTACATACCAACAATAACCTTGGATCTAGCAGTACAGGAAATCGTGTAGGATGCACCTACAAAGAATTCACTGCCTGTAAACCTTTGGAATTTGATGGAACCGAAGGACCGATCGGATTGAAACGGTGGACCGAGAAGGTCGAATCAGTGTTTGCCATAAGTAAGTGTATTGAAGAGGACAAAGTGAAGTACGCTACGCATACCTTCACAGGTTCTGCGTTGACATGGTGGAATACCTATCTAGAGCAAGTGGGACAAGATGATTCTTACGCACTACCGTGGTCAGCATTCAAGCACTTGATGAACGAGAAGTACCGTCCCAGAACCGAGGTCAATAAGCTCAAGACAGAACTTAGAGGGTTACGAACCCAAGGATTTGATATTACCACGTACGAAAGACGATTCACAGAATTGTGCCTATTGTGTCCTGGAGCATTCGAAGATGAGGAAGAGAAGATCGACGCGTTTGTGAAAGGATTACCGGAAAGAATCCAAGAAGATATAAGTTCACACGAGCCCGCCTCCATACAACAGGCATGTAGAATGGCTCACAAACTAGTGAACCAGATTGAAGAAAGAATTAAAGAACAGACTGCTGAAGAGGCCAATGTGAAGCAAGTCAAAAGAAAGTTGGAGGAAAATGGTGATAAGAATCACCAATACAACAACAACAGCAATTACAACAATAATCGCAACAATTATCCCAACAATCGCAACATCAATCGCAACTACAACAAACGGCCCAACAACAACAACAACAACAACAACAACAACAGCAACTACAACAATCATCCCAACAACAATAATAATCGCAACAACAACAACAATCAGAAGCAGCTATGCCAAAGGTGTGAAAAGTATCACTCGGGGTTCTGCACCAAATTTTGCAACAAGTGTAAAAGAAATGGTCATAGCGCGGCGAAGTGTGAGGTCTACGGATCAGGGGTTAATAGAACGAAAGGAACAAATGGTGTCGGAAGGAGTAATGGCGGAGCAAGTAGTGTCGGAGCAAGTTATGCCAATGAAGTTTGTTATAAATGTGGAAAACCGGGCCACATTATTAGAAATTGCCCGAACCAGGAGAACACGAATGGACAAGGCCGCGGAAGAGTTTTCAATATTAATGCGGCAGAGGCACAGGAAGACCCGGAGCTTGTTACGGGTACGTTTCTTATTGACAATAAATCTGCTTACGTTTTATTTGATTCGGGTGCGGATAGAAGCTATATGAGTAGAGATTTTTGTGCTAAATTAAGTTGTCCATTGATGCCTTTGGATAATAAATTTTTACTCGAATTAGCAAATGGTAAATTAATTTCAGCAGATAATATATGTCAGAATCGAGAAATTAAACTGGTTAGCGAAACATTTAAGATTGATTTGATACCAGTAGAGTTAGGGAGTTTTGATGTGATAATCGGTATGGACTGGTTGAAAGAAGTGAAAGCAGAGATCGTTTGTTACAAAAATGCAATTCGCATTATACGAGAAAAAGGAAAACCCTTAATGGTGTACGGAGAAAAGGGCAACACGAAGCTACATCTTATTAGTAATTTGAAGGCACAAAAACTAATAAGAAAAGGTTGCTATGCTGTTCTAGCACACATCGAGAAAGTACAAACTGAAGAAAAGAGCATCAATGATGTTCCCATTGCAAAAGAATTTCCCGATGTATTTCCGAAAGAATTACCGGGATTACCCCCACATCGATCCGTTGAATTTCAAATAGATCTTGTACCAGGAGCTGCACCAATAGCTCGTGCTCCTTACAGACTCGCACCCAGCGAGATGAAAGAACTGCAAAGCCAATTACAAGAACTTTTAGAGCGTGGTTTCATTCGACCAAGCACATAACCGTGGGGAGCTCCTGTTTTGTTTGTCAAGAAGAAAGATGGTACATTCAGGTTGTGTATCGACTACCGAGAGTTGAACAAACTTACCATCAAGAATCGCTACCCACTACCGAGAATCGACGACTTATTTGATCAACTACAAGGCTCGTCTGTTTATTCAAAGATTGACTTACGTTCCGGGTATCATCAAATGCGGGTGAAAGAAGATGATATTCCAAAGACTGCTTTCAGAACACGTTACGGTCATTACGAGTTTATGGTCATGCCGTTTGGTTTAACTAATGCACCAGCTGTGTTCATGGACCTTATGAACCGAGTGTGTGGACCATACCTTGACAAGTTTGTCATTGTTTTCATTGATGACATACTTATTTACTCAAAGAATGACCAAGAACACGGTGAACATTTGAGAAAGGTGTTAGAAGTATTGAGGAAGGAAGAATTGTACGCTAAGTTTTCAAAGTGTGCATTTTGGTTGGAAGAAGTTCAATTCCTCGGTCACATAGTGAACAAAGAAGGTATTAAAGTGGATCCGGCAAAGATAGAAACTGTTGAAAAGTGGGAAACCCCGAAAACTCCGAAACACATACGCCAGTTTTTAGGACTAGCTGGTTACTACAGAAGGTTCATCCAAGACTTTTCCAGAATAGAAAAACCCTTGACTGCATTAACGCATAAAGGGAAGAAATTTGAATGGAATGATGAACAAGAGAAAGCGTTTCAGTTATTGAAGAAAAAGCTAACTACGGCACCTATATTGTCGTTGCCTGAAGGGAATGATGATTTTGTGATTTATTGTGACGCATCAAAGCAAGGTCTCGGTTGTGTATTAATGCAACGAACGAAGGTGATTGCTTATGCGTCTAGACAATTGAAGATTCACGAACAAAATTATACGACGCATGATTTGGAATTAGGCGCGGTTGTTTTTGCATTAAAGACTTGGAGGCACTACTTATATGGGGTCAAAAGTATTATATATACCGACCACAAAAGTCTTCAACACATATTTAATCAGAAACAACTGAATATGAGGCAGCGTAGGTGGATTAAATTATTGAATGATTACGACTTTGAGATTCGTTACCACCCGGGGAAGGCAAATGTGGTAGCCGATGCCTTGAGCAGGAAGGACAGAGAACCCATTCGAGTAAAATCTATGAATATAATGATTCATAATAACCTTACTACTCAAATAAAGGAGGCGCAACAAGGAGTTTTAAAAGAGGGAAATTTAAAGGATGAAATACCCAAAGGATCGGAGAAGCATCTTAATATTCGAGAAGACGGAACCCGGTATAGGGCTGAAAGGATTTGGGTACCAAAATTTGGAGATATGAGAGAAATGGTACTTAGAGAAGCTCATAAAACCAGATACTCAATACATCCTGGAACGGGGAAGATGTACAAAGATCTCAAGAAACATTTTTGGTAGCCGGGTATGAAAGCCGATGTTGCTAAATACGTAGGAGAATGTTTGACGTGTTCTAAGGTCAAAGCTGAGCATCAGAAACCATCAGGTCTACTTCAACAACCCGAAATCCCAGAATGGAAATGGGAAAACATTACCATGGATTTCATCACTAAATTGCCAAGGACTGCAAGTGGTTTTGATACTATTTGGGTAATAGTTGATCGTCTCACCAAATCAGCACACTTCCTGCCAATAAGAGAAGATGACAAGATGGAGAAGTTAGCACGACTGTATTTGAAGGAAGTCGTCTCCAGACATGGAATACCAATCTCTATTATCTCTGATAGGGATGGCAGATTTATTTCAAGATTCTGGCAGACATTACAGCAACCATTAGGAACTCGTCTAGACATGAGTACTACCTATCATCCACAAACTGATGGGTAGAGTGAAAGGACGATACAAACGCTTGAAGACATGCTACGAGCATGTGTTATTGATTTCGGAAACAGTTGGGATTGACATCTACCGTTAGCAGAATTTTCCTACAACAACAGCTACCATTCAAGCATTGAGATGGCGCCGTTTGAAGCACTTTATGGTAGAAAGTGCAGGTCTCCGATTTTTTGGAGTGAAGTGGGGGATAGACAGATTACGGGTCCGGAGATTATACAAGAAACTACCGAGAAGATCATCCAAATTCAACAACGGTTGAAAACCGCCCAAAGTCGACAAAAGAGCTACGCTGACATTAAAAGAAAAGATATAGAATTTGAAATTGGAGAGATGGTCATGCTTAAAGTTGCACCTTGGAAAGGCGTTGTTCGATTTGGTAAACGAGGAAAATTAAATCCAAGGTATATTGGACCATTCAAGATTATTGATCGTGTCGGACCAGTAGCTTACCGACTTGAGTTACCTCAACAACTCGTGGCTGTACATAACACTTTCCACGTCTCGAATTTGAAGAAATGTTTTGCTAAAGAAGATCTCACTATACCATTAGATGAAATCCAAATCAACGAAAAACTTCAATTCATCGAAGAACCCGTCGAAATAATGGATCGTGAGGTTAAAAGACTTAAGCAAAACAAGATACCAATTGTTAAGGTTCGATGGAATGCTCGTAGAGGACCCGAGTTCACCTGGGAGCATGAAGATCAGATGAAGAAGAAATACCCGCATCTATTTCCAGAAGATTCGTCAACACCTTCAACAGCTTAAAATTTCGGGACGAAATTTATTTAACGGGTAGGTACTGTAGTGACCCGAATTTTTCCATGTTTATATATATTAATTGAGATTGATATTTACATGATTAAATGTTTCCAACATGTTAAGCAATCAAACTTGTTAAGACTTGATTAATTGAAATATGTTTCATATAGACAATTGACCACCCAAGTTGACCGGTGATTCACGAACGTTAAAACTTGTAAAAACTATATGATGACATATATATGGATATATATATAGTTAACATGATAATATTATAAGTAAACATATCATTAAGTATATTAACAATGAACTACATATGTAAAAACAAGACTACTAACTTAATGATTTTTAAACGAGACATATATGTAACGATTATCGTTGTAAATACTTTTAATGTATATATATCATATTAAGAGATATTCATACATTATAATATCATGATAATATAATAATTTAAAATCTCATTTGATATTATAAAAATTGGGTTAACAACATTTAACAAGATCGTTAACCTAAAGGTTTCAAAACAACACTTACATGTAACGACTAACGATGACTTAACGACTCAGTTAAAATGTATATACATGTGGTGTTTTAATATGTATTTATACACTTTTGAAAGACTTCAATACACTTATAAAAATACTTCTACTTAACAAAAATGCTTACAATTACATCCTCGTTCAGTTTCATCAACAATTCTACTTGTATGCACCCGTATTCGTACTCGTACAATACACAGCTTTTAGATGTATGTACTATTGGTATATACACTCCAATGATCAGCTCTTAGCAGCCCATGTGAGTCACCTAACACATGTGGGAACCATCATTTGGCAACTAGCATGAAATATCTCATAAAATTACAAAAATATGAGTAATCATTCATGACTTATTTACATGAAAACAAAATTACATATCCTTTATATCTAATCCATACACCAACGACCAAAAACACCTACAAACACTTTCATTCTTCAATTTTCTTCATCTAATTGATCTCTCTCAAGTTCTATCTTCAAGTTCTAAGTGTTCTTCATATATTTTACAAGTTCTAGTTACATAAAATCAAGAATACTTTCAAGTTTGCTAGCACACTTCCAATCTTGTAAGGTGATCATCCAACCTCAAGAAATCTTTGTTTCTTACAGTAGGTTATCATTCTAATACAAGGTAATAATCATATTCAAACTTTGGTTCAATTTCTATAACTATAACAATCTTATTTCAAGTGATGATCTTACTTGAACTTGTTTTCGTGTCATGATTCTGCTTCAAGAACTTCGAGCCATCCAAGGATCCGTTGAAGCTAGATCCATTTTTCTCTTTTCCAGTAGGTTTATCCAAAGAACTTAAGGTAGTAATGATGTTCATAACATCATTCGATTCATACATATAAAGCTATCTTATTCGAAGGTTTAAACTTGTAATCACTAGAACATAGTTTAGTTAATTCTAAACTTGTTCGCAAACAAAAGTTAATCCTTCTAACTTGAATTTTAAAATCAACTAAACACATGTTCTATATCTATATGATATGCTAACTTAATGATTTAAAACCTGGAAACACGAAAAACACCGTAAAACCGGATTTACGCCGTCGTAGTAACACCGCGGGCTGTTTTGGGTTAGTTAATTAAAAACTATGATAAACTTTGATTTAAAAGTTGTTATTCTGAGAAAATGATTTTTATTATGAACATGAAACTATATCCAAAAATTATGGTTAAACTCAAAGTGGAAGTATGTTTTCTAAAATGGTCATCTAGACGTCGTTCTTTCGACAGAAATGACTACCTTTACAAAAACGACTTGTAACTTATTTTTCCGACTATAAACCTATACTTTTTCTGTTTAGATTCATAAAATAGAGTTCAATATGAAACCATAGCAATTTGATTCACTCAAAACGGATTTAAAATGAAGAAGTTATGGGTAAAACAAGATTGGATAATTTTTCTCATTTTAGCTACGTGAAAATTGGTAACAAATCTATTCCAACCATAACTTAATCAACTTGTATTTTATATTATGTAATTTTGAGATACCATAGACACGTATACAATGTTTCGACCTATCATGTCGACACATCTATATATATTTCGGAACAACCATAGACACTCTATATGTGAATGTTGGAGTTAGCTATACAGGGTTGAGGTTGATTCCAAAATATATATAGTTTGAGTTGTGATCAATACTGAGATACGTATACACTGGGTCGTGGATTGATTTAAGATAATATTTATCGATTTATTTCTGTACATCTAACTGTGGACAACTAGTTGTAGGTTACTAACGAGGACAGCTGACTTAATAAACTTAAAACATCAAAATATATTAGAAGTGTTGTAAATATATTTTGAACATACTTTGATATATATGTATATATTGTTATAGGTTCGTGAATCAACCAGTGGCCAAGTCTTACTTCCCGACGAAGTAAAAATCTGTTAAAGTGAGTTATAGTCCCACTTTTAAAATCTAATATTTTTGGGATGAGAATACATGCAGGTTTTATAAATGATTTACAAAATAGACACAAGTACGTGAAACTACATTCTATGGTTGAATTATCGAAATCGAATATGCCCTTTTTTATTAAGTCTGGTAATCTAAGAATTAGGGAACAGACACCCTAATTGACGCGAATCCTAAAGATAGATCTATTGGGCCTAACAAACCCCATCCAAAGTACCGGATGCTTTAGTACTTCGAAATTTATATCATATCCGAAGGGTGTCCCGGAATGATGGGGATATTCTAATATATGCATCTTGTTAATGTCGGTTACCAGGTGTTCACCATATGAATGATTTTTATCTCTATGTATGGGATGTGTATTGAAATATGAAATCTTGTGGTCTATTATTATGATTTGATATATATAGGTTAAACCTATAACTCACCAACATTTTTGTTGACGTTTTAAGCATGTTTATTCTCAGGTGATTATTAAGAGCTTCCGCTGTCGCATACTTAAATAAGGACGAGATTTGGAGTCCATGCTTGTATGATATTGTGTAAAAACTGCATTCAAGAAACTTATTTTGTTGTAACATATTTGTATTGTAAACCATTATGTAATGGTCATGTGTAAACAGGATATTTTAGATTATCATTATTTGATAATCTACGTAAAGCTTTTTAAACCTTTATTGATGAAATAAAGGTTATGGTTTGTTTTAAAATGAATGCAGTCTTTGAAAAACGTCTCATATAGAGGTCAAAACCTCGCAACGAAATCAATTAATATGGAACGTTTTTAATCAATAAGAACGGGACATTTCATTATTTGTATGTATGTATATTGTCAATTGTACACAACAGGGTAAAACAGCGCATTTTCAAAGACTGGCATTAAGTTCAGCAAAAGCTACTAATTTTGACGACAAAACGAAAAACAAATGTGATGTAACAACAAGACGGAATGAACAAATGATGTGCACCATTTATCATTCAGCAAATAAACGCCAATATGTTTGGAAACTTTGGTAAAATTTAATCATTTTTCTACGCTAATCACCCCAATAATTTAAATTGTTACTGATTTCTTGCAAATGAGGGCATTGCAAGATCTTAAGTGTGGGAAGGGATTAAATTATTTCGGATTTTTAAATTTTAACTTATACACTTGGTTACCATTAAAAATACTAGTAACGCAGTAGTTGTATTAGAATCTAGTGCTCTCTGATAATAAAGAACAGCCCTAGTCTTATATACTGACTACCCAATTCTAGTAAAAAATTTCAAAATTTTCAAATAAATGAATTCAAAATCATGTTTATACATATTTATGAACGGTAAAACTAGGTGTTAACACCGAAATTATTGTTACCTCGGAAAGGACATAAATTGAGAAACAACCCAAAATGTTAGAATTCATTTAAAATGGAATAGAAGACAATAAAAAGGCAAAGAAAGGAAAATAAAAGCCAAGTGTGGGAAAAATTTACCAAGTTATTTAAAACATATATCACATATTTTTGTACAAATAACTGAAGATACTTTTGTTTTGGACAATTTTATCAGTTTTACCCAATTTCTTATAATATATTTGAAAGAAAAGATGGATCTACACGATGAATCAATTCCATCATTAAAAGGAAGTAAAGTCTTCCGAAAAAGACACGCGCTTCTTGATTTAGGTCAGGAATTTATCGTCCAGACCAGTTGTAGAGTCTACGAAAAACCTTGAAAAGTTTTCTCGAAAATCAGCTGAAAATCCACGGACCTCAACATCAAACAGGGTCGCCAAGTGGTCAGACTTATCCTAACCATGAGAGGATCTGTCTCGTAAAATGGGAAGAGCACCGTGCAAATTAGCTTGATAAGACTAATGAATCAGATCCCCAAAAAGGATAATCTCCTTAAAGATCAAAAATCAGCTTTTAAGACTGATATTACTCAATCCTAGAGATTGAATTTTAAAGATTGAGAATTACAAACTCATGGAATTCGATGATATCTAAACTCGAGCTTGAACGAGAAAATATTTTGATCAAAATTACAAACCGATTTGTTTTCTAAAAACCCATTTTTAATGCGTTCATTACCATTGAACGTAAAATCTTAGGAATTCACCTGGAATTCATTAGGTCACCTGAACCAAATCGGGTGTCAACCGTAAGAACGGTGGTTGCATAGCATGGTCAAAGACAGGACCTTGTGCCAGACCGAAAAAACTATAGGGTGATCTTTACTATTGCTCCTACCAAGGATAGTAATTGCATCCGACACGTTATAGACCATAATTAAAAGCATGTCACGAGACATTGCCTTAACAGTTGCTTGTTCAACGCTTTCCTTTACAACCAGACGGTAGTTTACCGAAAGTTAATATACGGAGCAAGTAAACTGGATGTGTTACTTTCCCAATACAAGGATAGCAAGTGGGTGACACAAAACCATAAGTTTTGCGCTAAAATTTTCAAATCTGAAACCCACCAAACCCACAAAAACAATTTGCAAACACCGGTAAAGGGTTATTCCGAAAAACTTATCTAGGGTAAAAGCTAGATTAATTTTCAAAAGATCAAATGTTTTCATAAAGATCCAATTTCCTTAAGGATCTAAATTTTCATAGTCATGTGGGACTGTAAACCACATCGTTACTAGCATTGTTTATACTGCCGTATAAAAATCACTGATGTACAAAGTGTGAAGAATAAAGAAGTGATTCTAGTATTTTTATTTCAAGACTATATTGCTTGAGGACAAGCAACGCTCAAGTGTGAGAATATTTGATAATGCTAAAAACGAACATATATTTCATAACATTATCCCTCAAGAAAGACAAGCTTTTAGTTGCAATTGTTCTATTTACAAGTGATATCCGTTTAAATAATAAAAGGTGAAGACAAAAGACAGATTCGACGATTTGAAGACGCAAATGACCAAAAAGCTAAAAAGTACAAAGTACAATCAAATTGGTTCAAATTATTGGTGAGAAACGTCTCAAAATTACAAGAGTACAAGCCGCAAAACGCAAAATACAAGATATTAAATTGTATGAAAGGACGTTCGAAAATCCGGAACCGGGACCAGAGTCAACTCTCAACGCTCGACGCAACGGAGCTAAAATTACAAGTTAACTATGCACATAAATATAATATAATATATAAATAATTCTTAAAAATTATATATATATTATATATATTTATTAAACCGTCGGCAAGAAGCAAACAACAAAATGTGAGCTGGAAAAGCAGGCCATGCGATCGCATGGCCTGGAAGTGAAAATTCCATGCGATCACATGGCCCCAATATGCGGGCCACATCTATAAATTTCAGCATTTTTGGTCAAATGTTTAACATCTTTTTCTTTCTCCATCTCTCACGTATATATATATATATATATATATATATATATATATATATTATAATTTTAATTTTAATTTTAATAATAATAAGGGTATGTTAGCGAATGTTATAAGGGTGTAAGTCGAAATTCTGTCCGTGTAACGCTACGCTATTATTAATCATTGTAAGTTATGTTCAACCTTTTTAAATTAATGTCTCGTAGCTAAGTTATTATTATGCTTATTTAAGCCGAAGTAATCGTGATGTTGGGCTAAATATTTAAGACGGGATAATTAGGCTTTGAACCATAATTGGGGTTTGGACAAAAGAACGACAAATATTAAAATTAGACTATGGGCTATTAATGGGCTTTATATTTTTTTAATTAAATGATAGTTGTTAAATTTAATATAAAGATTTACAATTGGACGTACCTATAAATAACCATATACACTCGATCGGACACGATGGGCGGGATATTTAAGTACTAATAATCGTTCATTTAACAGGACACGAGAATGGATTAATAGTCAATGGACTTATTAAAATAGGGGTGAATTATATACAAGGACACTTGGTGTAATTATAGTTTAAGTCCCCAATTAGTTGGAATATTTGACTTCGGATATAAGGATAATTTGACGAGGACACTCGCACTTTATATTTATGACTGATGGACTGTTATGGACAAAAACCGGACGGACATATTGAATAATCCAGGACAAAGGACAATTAACCCATGGTAATAAACTAAAATCAACACGTCAAACATCATGATTACGGAAGTTTAAATAAGCATAATTCATTTATTTCATATTTAATTGCACTTTTAATTATCGCACTTTTATTTACTGTCATTTTATTCAAATGCACTTTTAATTATCGTACTTTTTAATTATCGCAATTTTATTTATCGTCATTTTATTTATCGCATTTTTATTTATCGCAATTTCATTATCGTTATTTACTTTACGCTTAAAATTAAGTTATATTTATTTTTAATATTTTACATTAGGTTTTAACTGCGACTATAGTTTTAAAAATCGACAAACCGGTCATTAAACAGTAAAATCCCCCTTTTATAATAATAATACTATATATATATATATATATATATATATATATATATATATATATATATATATATATATATATATATATATATATATATATATATATATATATATATATATATATATTTATATTTATATTTATACAAATATAGTTTTAAAAATATAGCGTTAAACTTGGCTAAGATCCCTGTGGAACGAACCGGACTTATTAAAAACTACACTACTGTACGATTAGGTACACTGCCTATAAGTGTTGTAGCAAGGTTTAGGTATATCCACTCTATAAATAAATAAATAACTTTTGTAAAATTGTATCGTATTTAATAGTTTTTCGTAGTAAATATATAACTATTTTGTACCCCTTCGCTTTAACATCAACTGCCCAAAGGTTAGAAAAATGGAAGCCGAGTTATGAAATTTGAAAGTTGTCGGAACGGAACTTACCAACTATAACAGGCGATTCATGGAATTAGACTTGTTATGTCCCGAATTGGTACCAACTGAGGAGCGAAAGATTGAATTGTACAAAGATGGTCTGCCAAAGAACATCAAGGCCAATGTTACAGTATCCAAACCCAAGACAATTCATGAAGCTATCACCATGGCAAACGAGCTAATGGACCAGATCATCTTGGATAAGAACGCATCAAATACCGATGCCAAGGTATTGGATAACAAAAGAAAGTGGGATGGAAACCGTGATCGAGTTCACCAGCAACAATATCTCAAGAAACAGGAAATCACGCAAGGTGCGAGTAGTGGTTCAAGCTCGGGTTACAAAGGGCATAATCCCTTATGTAACAGATGCCACAAACATCACACTGGTTTTTGCAATGTGGTGTGCAACAAATGTAATCGGAGGGGTCATCTTGCTGAAGATTGTTGGGTTCCTGTTACAAATACAAATGGCACCAAGACTCCTGCCACCAATGCAAATAGAACTGCCCTGGCTACTGTTACTTGTTACGGGTGTGGGAAACAGGGTCATATTAAGAGCCAGTGCCCGAATCCAGAGAAGAATAACGGACCTGCATGGGGAAGAGCATTTTTTATTAATGCTAGAGAGGCGTGTGAAGACCCGGAGCTTATTACGGGTACGTTTACCATTAATGATTTATCAGCATCTATTATATTTGATACTGGTGCCGATAGAAGTTACATGTGTAGAGACTTTTACGCTAAATTGAATTGTTCATCATTACCTCTAGATGCTAAGTACATGATTGAGTTAGCTAATGGTAAACTAATTAAAGTCGATAAAATTTGCCGTGATTGTAAAATAAATTTAGCCGGAGAGACGTTTAAAATTGATTTGATACCCGTAGAATTAGGAAGTTTTGATGTAATAATCGGCATGGACTAGATGTCCAAAATAGGAGCTGAAGTTGTGTGTGCCAAGAAGGAAATTTGCATTCCTAGTAAGGATAAAACGCCAGTAATGATTTATGGAGAGAAGGGTAACTCAAAGCTAAAACTCATTAGCTGCTTGAAAGTCCAAAAGTGCTTGAAGAAAGGGTGCTATGCTATCTTAGCACAGGTTAATAAAGTTGAAACGAAGGAAAAAGAGAAGAGCATCAACGACGTGCCTGTGGCAAGAGATTTTCCTGAAGTCTTTCCGGAAGAGTTGCCGGGATTACCTCCATTTAGATCTGTAGAATTTCAAATAGATCTAGTATCAGGAGCTGCACCAGTCGCTCGTGCTCCATACAGACTTGCACCATCTGAGATGAAAGAGTTACAAAGCCAGTTACAAGAATTACTGGACCGTGGATTCATTCGACCGAGCACTTCACCGTGGGGAGCTCCGATTTTATTCGTCAAGAAGAAAGATGGATCCTTCCGAATGTGTATAGATTACCGCGAATTAAATAAGTTAACTATCAAGAATCGGTACCCATTACCGAGAATTGATGACTTGTTTGATCAGCTGCAAGGATCACGTGTTTATTCCAAAATCGATCTACGATCGGGTTATCATCAGTTGCGTGTCAAAGAAGAAGATATTCCGAAAACCGCATTTCGGACACGCTACGGTCATTATGAATTTTTAGTCATGCCGTTCGGGCTGACAAACGCACCAGCTGTATTCATGGACCTCATGAATCGGGTATGCAGTCCGTATTTGGATAAGTTTGTTATCGTCTTTATTGATAATATTCTTATTTATTCTAAAAATGAACAAGAACATGAGCAACATTTAAGGTTGGTGCTGGAACTGTTGAAGAAAGAACAGTTATACGCAAAGTTTTCTAAGTGCGCCTTTTGGTTAGAGGAAGTACAATTCCTTGGTCACATCGTTAGCAGTCAAGGAATTCAGGTCGATCCCACGAAGGTCGAAGCCATTGAAAAATGGGAAACCCCAAAGACTCCAACGCAAATACGTCAATTTTTGGGTCTTGCTGGCTATTACAGAAGGTTTATTCATGATTTTTCACGAATAGCCAAACCATTGACAGAATTAACACATAAAGGGAAGAAGTACGAATGGACTTCTGAGCAGGAAGCCGCATTTCAGTTATTGAAGAAGAAGTTGACTACATCGCCTATTCTATCATTATGTGAAGGAAACGATGATTTTGTAATTTATTGTGACGCTTCGCGACAAGGTTTTGGTTGTGTCCTCATGCAATGAAAGAAGGTTATTGCATATGCATCCCGACAACTGAAGATTCATGAACAAAATTATACGACTCATGATCTAGAATTTGGAGCAATGTTGTTTGCATTAAAGATTTGGAGACACTACTTGTAAGGGGTTAAATGTACTGTGTATACCAATCATAAAAGCCTTCAACATATCTTCAACCAAAAACAACTAAACATGAGGCAACGTAGGTGGGTCGAGCTGATAAACGATTATGATTGTGAAATTCGCTATCATCCCGGGAAAGCAAATGTAGTAGCAGATGCTTTAAGAAGGAAGGAAAGAGATCCGATTCGAGTACAAGCAATGAATATGAAGATTCGTACGAACCTCACTACCCAAATTAAGGAGGCTCAACAAGGAGCTCTTTCTGAAGAAAACTTTGGAAATGAGATGCTTAAAGGGTTAGATAAACAGCTTGTTACACGGGAAGACGGAACCCGATACTTCGCTGGACGCATTTGGGTACCGAAGTTTAAAGGGTTAAGAAAATTGGTTTTGGATGAGGCACATAAGACGAGATACTCGATACATCCCGGAGCTGGAAAGATGTATCAAGATCTTAAGGCACACTTTTGGTGGCCAAATTTGAAAGCTGATATTGCAACGTACATCGAAGAATGTTTGACTTGCTCCAAAGTCAAGGCGGAGCATCAAAAACCGTCAGGTCTGCTTTAACAACCAAAAATCCCAGAATGGAAATGGGAATGTATTACTATGGATTTCATCACAAAACTACCAAAGACTGCATGGGGTTATGACACCATTTGGGTAATTGTCGATCGTCTCACCAAATCTGCACATTTCCTATCTATGAAGGAAATGGATAAGATGGAGAAATTGGTACGATTATACAAGAAGGAAGTTGTTTCAAGACATAGAGTACCTATCTCCATTATATCCGATTGCGACAGTAGGTTTACGTCAAGGTTTTGGAAATCACTACATGAAGCTCTAGGGACTCGTCTGGATATGAGCACTGCATATCATCCTCAGACCGATTGGGAAAGTGAAAGGACCATTCAGACTCTTGAAGACATGCTTAGAGCATGTGTGATCGATTTCGGAAACGGATGGGATAAATATTTACCATTGGCAGAATTCTTTTATAACAATAGTTACCATACGAGTATTAATGATGCACCATTTGAAGCACTTTACGAAAGGAAGTGTAGATCCCCTATCTGTTGGAATGAAGTAGGATACCGATAACTAACTGGTCCCGAGATCATACAGGAGACTACTGAAAAGATTGTGCAAATCAAAGGAGAGATTGAAGACCGCCCAAAGTCGTCAAAAGAGCTATGCTGATGTTCGAAGGAAGCCGTTAGAATTTCAGGTTGATGATATGGTTATGTTAAAGGTGTCACCATGGAAAGGTGTGATACGCTTTGGTAAGAGGGGTAAATTGAACCCAAGATACGTAGGACCATTCAAGATCATCGAACGTATTGGACCGGTGGCTTATCGACTTAAGCTACCACAACAACTTGCTGGAGTACACAATAACTTTCACGTCTCGAACCTAAGAAAATGCCTTGCAAAATAAGACCTCACTGTTCCTCTTGAAGAAATCCAAATCGACGAGAAATTGCATTTTATAGAAGAGCCTGTCGAAATCATAGATCGTGAAGTTAAACGGCTCAAGCAAAGCAACATACCTATAGTTAGGGTTCGTTGGAATGCTCGAAGAGGTCCTGAGTTCACTTGGGAAATAGAGGACCAGATGAAACAGAAATATCCACAGCTGTTTACAAACACCGCCCATTGAATATGTATTACTTCAAATTTCGGGACGAAATTTATTTAACGGGTAGGTACTGTCATGACCCGGATTTTTCCATGATTATATATTGAACGATATTAATATTTACATGATTAAATTTTTCCAACATGTTAAGCAATCAAACTTTTTAAGACTTGATTAATTGAAACGAATTTTATGTAAACGTGTGACCACCCAATTTGTTCGATGATTCACGACCGTTATAACTTGTAGATAACATGATAATATATATATGAACTTATATATATTTTTAACATGATGAAATGATAATTAAGTATCTCATTAAGTATATTAACAATGAACTATATACATAAAATGAGACTACTAACTTAAGGATTTCGAAACGATATATATACGTAACGATTATCGTTGTAATAACGTCTTAATATTTATATATCGTATTAAGATATATTAACACACTATGTTATCATGATAATATAACAATTTAACATCCCATTAGATATAATAACAATGGGATTAATTACATTTAACAAGGTCGTTAACTTAAAGGTTTCGAAACAACACTTACATGTAACGACTAACGATGATTTAACAACTCAGTTAAAATGTGTGTGTATATATATATATATATATATATATATATATATATATATATATATATATATAGTGTATTAAGATGTAATAATACACATTTGAAGGACTTCAATACATATATCAAAACACTCTTACTTAACAAAAATAATCACAATTGTATTCCCATTTGTTTTCATCAAGAATTCTACTCGTATTCTCTCGGTATTTACACTCGTATTATACCCAGCTTCTAGATGTATTTACTATTGGTATATACCAATAAAAATATGCTCCTTTGCAGCCTTAAATGATTAAGGAACATGTGGAACCAACCATTTGTCAAGTAGCATGATTTATTTAGCAAGAAAACAAAATTAGGAATCTTTTCTTTCTTTATAAACTAAAAACGTTTTTATGCATGCACACCATTTCTTCATTCCATTTTCTCATACCTACACTCCCAATTCTCTCTCAAAATACTCCTAACTTCATACTTGATCATCTTCAAGAATTTTCCCCATCATTTAGCTTCAATTACAAGCTTTATTCATCATAAAAACAACCTAGAATCAAGAAGTTGCAAGATTACTTCCAATCTTTTTAATCCAATCCAACAACTCATCAAAGATCAAGAACTCCCATCTAATCTCAGTAACTTTTCATTCTTAATCAAGGTAATAATCATATCCAAGCTTTGGTTCAATTCCTATAAACATAACTATCTTAAATCAAGTAGTAATCTTACTTGAACTTATTTTCGTGTCATGATTCTGCTTCAAGAACTTCCAAGCCATCAACGATCCTTTGAAGCTCAAGTTATTTTCTCATCATTTCCAGTAAGTTTACCTACTATACTTTGGTTCAAGAACTTGTTTTATTTTATTCACATGTCGTATTATTATCTGAATCATTATTATTGTTATAGGTTCGTGAATCCAAGTACGACGACCATATTTTTAATAAGCTGAAAACTTATTATTAATATACTTTTACTACTGTGAGTATATAGTCCCATTTTTAAACTCTAAAAATATTTTGGGATGAGAATACATGCATTTTATGTTTTACGCCATGTACACAAGTACTTAAAATATATTCTACGTTGAGTTGTACCACCTTGCATATCTTCCCTAATAGCTTGGTAACTAATATTTACATGTTGTAAGAACATGTAAGCGCGAATCCTATTGATAGATCTATCGGGTTTGACAACCCCAACCGGGCTAGTCGCTCTAGTATCGTAAACGGTTGCATAGTACTTCGTTTTTACTACACTTGGTACAGTGTAGGGAGATTTCATAATAAAGGGAATATGCTACATTTATGGTTAAGTATGGTTACCGAAGCGCTCAACAACTTATAGAATATCTTTATTGAAATATATATTATGAAATCTTGTGGTCTATATTTATATCGATGCTAGCTTTAAACCTATATATCTCACCAACCTTTGTGTTGACTGTTTAAGCATGTTTATTCTCAGGTCCTTAAGAAAGTCTTCCGCTGTTGCATTATCTGAGCAAGCTGTGCATGGAGTCTCATGCTTTTGTTTAAATGAAGTGTTGCATTCAATAAAACCTTTGTCATGTATTATATCCGACTGTTATGTCACGAGTGTAGTATTTGAAAACCGATGTATTATGGGGATTATTTCTTAAATAGTCGCCCACTTGTTTAAAACATGCATTATGTATAATAATAGTGTGCTTTTTTTATGAAACGAATGCAATATTTTCTAAAACGTATCATATAGAGGTCAAATACCTCGCTATGGGACCAATGAATAACGTACCACGTTTATAGTAATATGGATGAGTCGTTTCAAGTAACGTCCACTAACATCAAGTAACGTCAAGTAACGTCCACTAACGTCAAGTAGCGTCCACTAACGTCAAGTAACATCAAGTAACGTCCACTAAAGTCAACTATCGTCAACTAACGTTGAAATGTCCCGTTCATATTGATTATAAACGTTCCATATTAATTGATTTCGTTGCGAGGTTTTGACCTCTATATGAGACGTTTTTCAAAGGCTGCATTCGATTTTAAAACAAACCATAACTTTTTAAATATTACGACGATTATCAAATAATGATAATCTAAAATGTAGCGTTTTCACACGACCATTACATAATGGTTTAAAATAATATTACACAACAACATATGTCTTCGAATGCAGTTTTCAAACAATATTATACAAGCATAGACTCCAAATATTGTCCTTAATTTAATATGCAACAGCGGAAGCTCTTAACAATCACCTGAGAATAAACATGCTTAAAACGTCAACAAAAATGTTGGTGAGTTATATGTTTAACCTATATATTTATCAATCGTAATAATAGACCACAAGATTTCATATTTCCATTTTTCATAAACATCATCCCATACATAGAGATAAAAATCATTCATATCGTGAACACCTGGTAACCGACATTAACAAGATGCATATAGAATATCCCCATCATTCGGGGACTCCCTTCGGACATGATAAAATCGAAGTACTAAAGCAGTTCAAATTCTCTGACTGGGGCTTGTTAGTGCCCATAGATCTATCTTTAGGATTCGCATCAATTAGGGGTCATTTTCCTGATTCTTAGGCTACCAAGCTAAAAGGGGCATATTCAATTTCGATAATTCCACCATAGAAAGTAGTTTCGATTACTTGTGTCTATTTTGTAAAACATTTATAAAACTGCATGTATTCTCATCCCAAAAATAATAGATTTCAAAAGTGGGACTATAACTCACTTTCACAGATTTTTACTTTGCCGGAAGTAAGACTTGGCCACTGGTCGATTCACGAACCTATAACAAATATGTGTATATATATATATATATATATATATATATATATATATATATATATATATATATATATATATATATATATATATATATATATATATATATATATATATATATATATCAAAGTATGATCAAAATATATTCACAACATTTTTATTACGTTTTAATGATCTAAGTTTGTTAAGTTAGCAGTCCTCGTTAGTAACCTACAACTAGTTGTCCACAGCATATAGAGTGTCTATGGTTGTTCCAAATAATATATATACATGGGTCAATATGATATGTCAAAACATTGTATACGTGTCTATGGTATCCCAAGATTACATAATATATGTTAGAATACATGTATAATACAATATAAGTTAGCTAGGATATGATTAATATAGATTTGTTACAAATTTCACGTAGCTACAACAAGCAAAATTATCCAATCTTGTTTTACCCATAACTTCTTCGTTTTAAATCCGTTTTGAGTGATTCAAGTTGGTATGGTTTCATAATGAACTTTAATTTATGAAACTAAACAAAAAAAGTATAAGTTTATTGAAATGTCCCATTCATATTGATTATAAACGTTCCATATTAATTGATTTCGTTGCGAGGTTTTGACCTATATATGAGACGTTTTTCAAAGACTGCATTCATTTTTAAAACAAACCATAACCTTTATTTTATCAACAAGGTTAAAAAGTCACCACTTAGATTATCCAGAAATGATAATCTAACAAATATCACACTTACACACTACCAATACACATTGGTTTACAAATATTAATATGTTACAACAAAATAAATCTCGAATGCAGTTTTAAACAATATTATACAAGCATGCTGACACCAAATCTTGTCCATATAATAGCATTGAACAGCGAAAGCTCTTAATAATCACCTGAGAATAAACATGCTTTAAACGTCAACAAAAATGTTGGTGAGTTATAGGTTTAACCTATATATTTATCAAATCGTAATAATAGACCACAAGATTTCATATTTCAATATACATCCCATACATAGAGATAAAAATCATTCATATGGTGAACACCTGGTAACCGACCTTAACAAGATGCATATAGAATATCCCCTATCATTCTGGGACTCCCTTCGGACATGATGAATTCGAAGTACTAAAGCATCCGGTACTTTGGATGGGGCTCGTTGGGCCCGATAGATCTATCTTTAGGATTCGCGTCAATTAGGGTGTATGTTCCCTAATTCTTAGATTACCAGACTAAAAAGGGGCATATTCGGTTTAATAATCCAGCCATAGAATGTAGTTTTAAGTACTTGTGTCTATTTCGTAAAACAGTTATAAAACTGCATGTATTCTCATCCCCAAATATTAGATTTTAAAAGTGGGACTATAACTCACTTTCACAGATTTTTACTTCGTCGGGAAGTAAGACTTGGCCACTGGCCGATTCACGAACCTATAACAAATATGTACATATATATCAAAGTATGATCAAAATATATTTACAACATTTTTAATACGTTTTGCTGTTTTAAGTTTATTCAGTCAGCTGTCCTCGTTAGTGACCTACAACTAGTTGTCCATAGTTAGATGTACAGAAATAAATTGATATATATTATCTTGACCCAATCCACTACCCAGTGTATACACGTCTCAGGCTAGATCACAAATCAAAGTATATATATTTTTTGGAATCAACCTCAACCCTGTATAGCTAACTCAAACATTACTGCATATAGAGTGTCTATGGTTGTTCCAAATAATATATATACATGGGTCGATATGATATGTCAAAACATTTGCATACGTGTCTATGGTATCCCAAGATTACATAATATATTAGAATACATGTATAATACAATATAAGGTAGCTAGGATATGATTTGTATAGAATTGTTACAATATTTCCCGTAGCTACAACAATAAAAAAATATCCAATCTTGTTTTATCCATAACTTCTTCGTTTTAAATCCGTTTTGAGTGAATCAAATAGCTATAGTTTCATATTGAACTCTATTTTATGAATATAAACAGAAAATGTATAGGTTTATAGTCAGAAATATAAGTTACAAGTCATTTTTGTAAGAGATAGTCATTTCAGTCGAAAGAACGATGTCTTGATGACCATTTTGAAAAACATACTTCCACTTTGAGTTTAACCATGATTTTTGGATATAGTTTCATGTTCGTAATAAAAATTATTTTCCCAGAAGAACAACTTTTAAATCAAAGTTTATCATAGTTTTTAATTAACTAACCCAAAACAGCCCGCGGTGTTACTACGACGGCGTATATCCGGTTTTACGGTGTTTTTTCGTGTTTTCAGGTTTTAAATCATTAAGTTAGCATATCATATAGATATAGAACATGTGTTTAGTTGATTTTAAAAGTTAAGTTAGAAGGATTAACTTTTGTTTGCCAACAAGTTTAGAATTAACTAAACTATGTTCTAGTGATTTCAAGTTTAAACCTTCGAATAAGGTAGTTTTATATATATGAATCGAATGATGTTATGAACATCATTACTACCTCAGGTTTTGTGGATAAACCTACTGGAAATGAGAAAAATAGATCTAGCTTCAAAGGATTCTTGGATGGCTTGAAAGTTCTTGAAGCAGAATCATGACACAAAAATAAGTTCAAGTAAGATTTCCACTCGAAATAAGATTGTTATAGTTATAGAAATTGAATCAAAGTTTGAATATGAGTATTACCTTGTATTAGAAAGATATCTTACTGTAAATAAGAAAGATTTATTGAGGTTGGATGATCACTTTACAAGATTGGAAGTAAGCTAGCAAACTTGGAAGTATTCTTGATTTTATGAAACTAGAACTTATAGAATTTATGAAGAACACTTGGAACTTGAAGATAGAACTTGAGAGAGATCAATTAGATGAAGAAAATTGAAGAATGAAAGTGTTTGTAGGTGTTTTTGGTCATTGGTATATGGATTAGATATAAAGGATGTGTAATTTTGTTTACATGTAAATAAGTCATGAATGATTACTAATATTTTTGTACTTTTATGAGATATTTCATGCTAGTTGCCAATTGATGGTTCCCACATGTATTAGGTGACTCATATGGGCTGCTAAGAGCTGATAATTGGAGTGTATATATCAATAGTACATACATCTAAAAGCTGTGTATTTTACGAGTACGAATACGGGTGCATACGAGTAGAATTATTGATGAAACTGAACGAGGATGTAATTGTAAGCATTTTTGTTAAGTAGAAGTATTTTGATAAGTGTCTTGAAGTCTTTCAAAAGTGTATGAATACATATTAAAACACTACATGTATATACATTTTAACTGAGTCGTTAAGTCATCGTTAGTCGTTACATGTAAATGTTGATTTGAAACCTTTAGGTTAACGATCTTGTTAAATGTTGTTAACCCAATGTTTATTATATCTAATGAGATGTTAAATTATTATATTATCATGATATTATGATATATTAATATATCTTAATATGATATATATACATTTAAATGTCGTTACAATGATAATCGTTACATATATGTCTCGTTTCGAAATCATTAAGTTAGTAGTCTTGTTTTTACATATGTAGTTCATTGTTAATATACTTAATGATATGTTTACTTATCATTATATAGTGTAACAATATCTTAAAATGATTCATATGTAATTAGTAAAACGTTGTTATAACGATAATCGTTATATATATCGTTTTCAAGTTTCTTGATTCAATAGTCTCATTTTTATGTATATAACTCATTGTTAAAATACCTAATGAGATACTTACTTATCATAATATCATGTTAACTATGTAGTGACCCGAACTTTTCCATGTTTATATATATTAATTGAGATTGATATTTACATGATTAAATGTTTCCAACATATTAAGCAATCAAACTTGTTAAGACTTGATTAATTGAAATATGTTTCATATAGACAATTGACCACCCAAGTTGACCGGTGATTCACGAACGTTAAAACTTGTAAAAACTATATGATGACATATATATGGATATATATATATATAGTTAACATGATACTATGATAAGTAAACATATCATTAAGTATATTAACAATGAACTACATATGTAAAAACAAGACTACTAACTTAATGATTTTTAAACGAGACATATATGTAACGATTATCGTTGTAAAGACATTTAATGTATAAATATCATATTAAGAGATATTCATACATGATAATATCATGATAATATAATAATTTAAAATATCATTTGATATTATAAACATTGGGTTAACAACATTTAACAAGATCGTTAACCTAAAGGTTTCAAAACAACACTTACAGGTAACGACTAACGATGACTTAACGACTCAGTTAAAATGTATATACATGTAGTGTTTTAATATGTATTTATAAACTTTTGAAAGACTTCAATAAACTTATCAAAATACTTCTACTTAACAAAAATGCTTACAATTACATCCTCGTTCAGTTTCATCAACAATTCTACTCGTATGCACCCGTATTCGTACTCGTATAATACACATCTTTTAGATGTATGTACTATTGGTATATACACTCCAATGATCAGCTCTTAGCAGCCCATGTGAGTCACCTAACATATGTGGGAACCATCATTTGGCAACTAGCATGAAATATCTCATAAAATTACAAAAATATGAGTAATCATTCATGACTTATTTACATGAAAACAAAATTACATATCCTTTATATCTAATCCATACACCAACGACCAAAAACACCTATAAACACTTTCATTCTTCAATTTTCTTCATCTAATTGATCTATCTCAAGTTCTATCTTCAAGTTCTAAGTGTTCTTCATAAATTCTACAAGTTCTAGTTACATAAAATTAAGAATACTTTCAAGTTTGCTAGCTCACTTCCAATCTTGTAAGGTGATCATCCAACCTCAAAAAATCTTTGTTTCTTACAGTAGGTTATCATTCTAATACAAGGTAATAATCATATTCAAACTTTGGTTCAATTTCTATAACTATAACAATCTTATTTCAAGTGATGATCTTACTTGAACTTGTTTTCGTGTCATGATTATGCTTCAAGAACTTCGAGCCATCCAAGGATCCGTTGAAGCTAGATCCATTTTTCTCTTTTCCAGTAGGTTTATCCAAGGAACTTAAGGTAGTAATTATATTCATAACATCATTCGATTCATACATATAAAGCTATCTTATTCGAAGGTTTAAACTTGTAATCACTAGAACATAGTTTAGTTAATTCTAAACTTGTTCGCAAACAAAAGTTAATCCTTCTAACTTGACTTTTAAAATAAACTAAACACATGTTCTATATCTATATGATATACTAACTTAATGATTTAAAACCTGGAAACACGAAAAACACCGTAAAACCGGATTTATGCCGTCGTAGTAACACCGCGGGCTGTTTTGGGTTAGTTATTTAAAAACTATGATAAACTTTGATTTAAAAGTTGTTATTCTGAGAAAATGATTTTTATTATGAACATGAAACTATATCCAAAAATTATGATTAAACTCAAAGTGGAAGTATGTTTTCTAAAATGGTCATCTAGACGTCGTTCTTTCGACTGAAATGACTACCTTTACAAAAATAACTTGTAACTTATTTTTCTGACTATAAACCTATACTTTTTCTGTTTAGATTCATAAAATAGAGTTCAATATGAAACCATAGCAATTTGATTCACTCAAAACGGATTTAAAATGAAGAAGTTATGGGTAAAACAAAATTGGATAATTTTTCTCATTTCAGCTACGTGAAAATTGGTAACAAATCTATTCCAACCATAGCTTAATCAACTTGTATTGTATATTATGTAATCTTGAGATACCATAGACACGTATACAATGTTTCGACCTATCATGTCGACACATCTATATATATTTCGGAACAACCATAGACACTCTATATGTGAATGTTGGAGTTAGCTATACAGGGTTGAGGTTGATTCCAAAATATATATAGTTTGAGTTGTGATCAATACTGAGATACGTATACACTGGGTCGTGGATTGATTCAAGATAATATTTATCGATTTATTTCTGTACATCTAACTGTGGACAACTAGTTGTAGGTTACTAACGAGGACAGCTGACTTAATAAACTTAAAACATCAAAATATATTAAAAGTGTTGTAAATATATTTTGAACATACTTTGATATATATGTATATATTGTTATAGGTTCGTGAATCAACCAGTGGCCAAGTCTTACTTCCCGACGAAGTAAAAATCTGTGAAAGTGAGTTATAGTCCCACTTTTAAAATCTAATATTTTTAGGATGAGAATAAATGCAGGTTTTATAAATGATTTACAAAATAGACACAAGTACGTGAAACTACATTCTATGGTTGAATTATCGAAATCGAATATGCCCCTTTTTATTAAGTCTGGTAATCTAAGAATTAGGGAACAGACACCCTAATTGACGCGAATCCTAAAGATAGATCTATTGGGCCTAACAAACCCCATCCAAAGTACCGGATGCTTTAGTACTTCGAAATTTATATCATATCCGAAGGGTGTCCCGGAATGATGGGGATATTCTTATATATGCATCTTGTTAATGTCGGTTACCAGGTGTTCACCATATGAATGATTTTTATCTCTATGTATGGGATGTATATTGAAATATGAAATCTTGTGGTCTATTGTTAAGATTTGATATATATAGGTTAAACCTATAACTCACCAACATTTTTGTTGACGTTTAAAGCATGTTTATTCTCAGGTGAATACTAAGAGCTTCCGCTGTTGCATACTAAAATAAGGACAAGATTTGGAGTCCATGTTTGTATGATACTGTGTAAAAACTGCATTCAAGAAACTGATTTCGATGTAACATATTTGTATTGTAAACCATTATGTAATGGTCGTGTGTAAACAGGATATTTTAGATTATCATTATTTGATAATCTACGTAAAGCTTTTTAAACCTTTATTTATGAAATAAAGGTTATGGTTTGTTTTAAAAATGAATGCAGTCTTTGAAAAACGTCTCATATAGAGGTCAAAACCTCGCAACGAAATCAATTAATATGGAACGTTTTTAATCAATAAGAACGGGACATTTCAGTTGGTATCTGAGCGTTGGTCTTAGAGAACCAAAATTTTGCATTAGTGTGTCTTATCTAGTTTGTTAGGATGCATTAGTGAGTCTGGACTTCGACCGTGTTTACTTGAAAAATGATTGTTTAACAAATTTTGTTGGAAACTATATATTTTTAACATGTGAATATTATGTGATATATTAATCTCTTAACGCGTTTGATATTATCTGATAGATGTCTACCTCTAGAACAAGTCCCATTGACTCACCTAATAATAATGAAGAGTCAAATGTAAATTGGAATGATTCGTGGACTGATTCACAAGTTCCCGAAGAGGAACCGGAAGAAGAGTCGGAATCGGAAGAAGAATCAGAACCGGAAGAGGAGGAACCGGAGGAGGAAATAGAACCGGTGGGGGAAATAATAAAACGGTTAAGTAAAAGAAAATCCTCAACCAACCGACCAAGGTTAATTATGGTCAATGGTGTTTCCGCCAAGGAAGCAAAATATTGGGAGGATTACCAATTCTCCGATGAATCGGATTCCGACGAGAATTTCGATGATGTTATAGAAATTACCCCAACTGAATTTAAAAAGGCAAAAGAAAATAATAAGGGAAAGGGCATAAAAATAGAGAAATCTAATTCCAACCCCGATGAACTTTATATGTATCGTCAACCCCCGAAGTCCTTAAGTTGTAACAATGACCCGGGAACCTCTAAACCACCAGGTTTTTCTAAACCAATGTGGAAAACGACGGCTCGTATTAGGGGAACATCATATATCCCTAGAAACTTGGCAAAACGAACCAAAACCGAAGAAGAAGAAAAAAGCAATTCGGAATAAGATAGTTGTATTCGTGTGGTGTAATATATGTAATATAGTGTGCTTATGCTTTATGATATATGTAAAAATTGCTTGTATTAATAAGTATTTTTTTTTATGAATCTAACTCTTGTCTATTTTACAGTATAAAAACACAAAATGGATAGACAACCCAATATTTTAAGAGACCTACCCGGAGACATGATTGATGAAATCTTGTCTAGAGTCGGTCAGAATTCTTCGGCACAACTATTTAAGGCGAGATCAGTTTGTAAGACATTCAAAGAACGTTCCAAGAATGCCTTGGTTTATAAAAGGCTTTCGTTCGAAAGATGGGGGATATCATATTGGGAAATCCATAAGTTATGATGTATTTACTTTGACGCATTTATTGCGGGGAACCCAAATGCTATTTTACGCAATGGGTTAAGAAATTATTTTGACTCAATATATCCGAATATTGGACTTCGTGATTTAGAAAAAGCGGCTAACATGCAACATAAAGAAGCATGTTATGCTTACGGATTAGTAATGTTCGCTTCTCACCAAAGTGAGAACAAGAACATCGGGCTACAACTATTAAACAAAACGTTCCCACAAGTGACGGAGTCGGTAATTGGGGTAAGAAATGAGGTTTTTAGAGTGTTACGGGACTGTTGGACATTACGTAACCCTCGTCCCTTTGACGACGTTACAACACGCTGTCTTATCAACGGCCATAACGGTTATGTTCCACAAGACCAAGGATGGGAAGTAATCCTAGTAAAACCAGAATGCATGACTTGTTTCTGGACGTATGAATTACGTGTCTTTATTGCCTTTGCTGAATGACTTGTGTACTAGCTAGAATTATCTTCACAACCATCTTGTATCAAATTTATTATGTGCTATATTTCATGCTATATGTAAAATAAGTGGTATTGTAAGTTTGTAAAATATTGTGTAAATGTTTGAACGCGAAATATTATTATAATCAGTTTTTCATATAGAATTGTAGTAGTTGAATTGTATATTAGCTACTAAGTATGAACTTAACGGGTAGCTACTACCCGAATTTAAACTTATAAAATGCTAATATGAAGAAAAAGCTTTTATAAATGAGTTCATATTATGCTACGAAATACTATTAACTACTCTTAATATTCTGTATGATTAACTTGTTCCATTTGACTATTTTGAAGGAAATGGCACCGACTACTCGACACACCGTGAATATGAATGAAGAGGAATTCCGTACTTTTCTAGCTTCAAACATAGCTGCAGTACAGGCTGCGCTACATACCAACAATAACCTTGGATCTAGCAGTACAGGAAATCGTGTAGGATGCACCTACAAAGAATTCACTGCCTGCAAACCTTTGGAATTTGATGGAACCGAAGGACCGATCGGATTGAAACGGTGGACCGAGAAGGTCGAATCGGTGTTTGCCATAAGTAAGTGTACTGAAGAGGACAAAGTGAAGTACGCTACGCATACCTTCACAGGTTCTGCGTTAACATGGTGGAATACCTATCTAGAGCAAGTGGGACAAGACGATGCGTGCGCACTACCGTGGTCAGCATTCAAGCACTTGATGAACGAGAAGTACCGTCCCAGAACCGAGGTCAATAAGCTCAAGACAGAACTTAGAGGGTTACGAACCCAAGGATTTGATATTACCACGTACGAAAGACGATTCACAGAATTGTGCCTATTGTATCCTGGAGCATTCGAAGATGAGGAAGAGAAGATCGACGCGTTTGTGAAAGGATTACCGGAAAGAATCCAAGAAGATATAAGTTCACACGAGCCCGCCTCCATACAACAGGCATGTAGAATGGCTCACAAACTAGTGAACCAGATTGAAGAAAGAATTAATGAACAGACTGCTGAAGAGGCCAATGTGAAGCAAGTCAAAAGAAAGTGGGAGGAAAACGGTGATAAGAATTACCAATACAACAACAACAACAGCAATTACAACAATAATCGCAACAATCATCCCAACAATCGCAACATCAATCGCAACTACAACAAACGGCCCAACAACAACAACAACAACAACAACAGCAACTACAACAATCATCCCAACAACAATAATAACCGCAACAACAACAATAATCAGAAGCAGCTATGCCAAAGGTGTGAAAAGTATCACTCGGGGTTCTGCACCAAATTTTGCAACAAGTGTAAAAGAAATGGTCATAGCGCGGCGAAGTGTGAGGTCTACGGACTAGGGGTTAATATGTAGTGACCCGAACTTTTCCATGTTTATATATATTAATTGAGATTGATATTTACATGATTAAATGTTTCCAACATGTTAAGCAATCAAACTTGTTAAGACTTGATTAATTGAAATATGTTTCATATAGACAATTGACCACCCAAGTTGACCGGTGATTCACGAACGTTAAAACTTGTAAAAACTATACGATGACATATATATGGTTATATATATAGTTAACATGTTTTTATTATAAGTATGTATCTCATTAGGTATTTTAACAATGAGTTATATACATAAAAATGAGACTATTAATTTAAGAAACTCGAAAACGATATATATAACGATTATCGTTATAACAACGTCTTACTAGGTACATATGAATCATATTAAGATATTGATACACTTGGTTAATTATGTTAAATGATAAGTAAATATATTATTAAGTGTATTAACAATGAAATACATATGTAAAAATAAGACTACTAACTTAATGATTTCGAAACGAGACATATATGTAACGATTATCGTTGTAACGACATTTAACTGTATATACATCATACTAAGATATATTATATAACATAATATCATGATAATATAATAATTTAACATCTCATTTGTTATAATAAATAATGGGTTAACAACATTCAACAAGATCGTTAACCTAAAGGTTTCAAAACAACATTTACATGTAACGACTAACGATGACTTAACGACTCAGTTAAAATGTATATACATGTAGTGTTTTAATATGTATTCATACACTTTTGAAAGACTTCAAGACACTTATCAAAATACTTCTACTTAACAAAAATGCTTACAATTACATCCTCGTTCAGTTTCATCAACAATTCTACTCGTATGCACCCGTATTCGTACTCGTACAATACACAGCTTTTAGATGTATGTACTATTGGTATATACACTCCAATGATCAGCTCTTAGCAGCCCATGTGAGTCACCTAACACATGTGGGAACCATCATTTGGCAACTAGCATGAAATATCTCATAAAATTACAAAAATATGAGTAATCATTCATGACTTATTTACATGAAAACAAAATTACATATCCTTTATATCTAATCCATACACCAACGACCAAAAACACCTACAAACACTTCCATTCTTCAATTTTCTTCATCTAATTGATCTCTCTCAAGTTCTATCTTCAAGTTCTAAGTGTTCTTCATATATTTTACAAGTTCTAGTTACATAAAATCAAGAATACTTTCAAGTTTGCTAGCTCACTTCCAATCTTGTAAGGTGATCATCCAACCTCAAGAAATCTTTGTTTCTTATAGTAGGTTATCATTCTAATACAAGGTAATAATCATATTCAAACTTTGGTTCAATTTCTATAACTATAACAATCTTATTTCAAGTGATGATCTTACTTGAACTTGTTTTCGTGTCATGATTCTGCTTCAAGAACTTCGAGCCATCCAAGGATCCATTGAAGCTAGATCCATTTTTCTCTTTTCCAGTAGGTTTATCCAAGGAACTTAAGGTAGTAATGATGTTCATAACATCATTCGATTCATACATATAAAGCTATCTTATTCGAAGGTTTAAACTTGTAATCACTAGAACATAGTTTAGTTAATTCTAAACTTGTTCGCAAACAAAAGTTAATCCTTATAACTTGACTTTTAAAATCAACTAAACACATGTTCTATATCTATATGATATGCTAACTTAATGATTTAAAACCTGGAAACACGAAAAACACCGTAAAACCGGATTTACGCCGTCGTAGTAACACCGCGGGCTGTTTTGGGTTAGTTAATTAAAAACTATGATAAAATTTGATTTAAAAGTTGTTATTCTGAGAAAATGATTTTTATTATGAACATGAAACTATATCCAAAAATTATGGTTAAACTCAAAGTGGAAGTATGTTTTCTAAAATGGTCATCTAGACGTCGTTCTTTCGACTGAAATGACTACCTTTACAAAAACGACTTGTAACTTATTTTTCCGACCATAAACCTATACTTTTTCTGTTTAGATTCATAAAATAGAGTTCAATATGAAACCATAGCAATTTGATTCACTCAAAACGGATTTAAAATGAAGAAGTTATGGGTAAAACTAGATTGGATAATTTTTCTCATTTTAGCTACGTGAAAATTGGTAACAAATCTATTCCAACCATAACTTAATAAACTTGTATTATATATTATATAATCTTGAGATACCATAGACACGTATACAATGTTTCGACCTATCATGTCGACACATCTATATATATTTCGGAACAACCATAGACACTCTATATGTGAATGTTGGAGTTAGCTATACAGGGTTGAGGTTGATTCCAAAATATATATAGTTTGAGTTGTGATCAATACTGAGATACGTATACACTGGGTCGTGGATTGATTCAAGATAATATTTATCGATTTATTTCTGTACATCTAACTGTGGACAACTAGTTGTAGGTTACTAACGAGGACAGCTGACTTAATAAACTTAAAACATCAAAATATATTAAAAGTGTTGTAAATATATTTTGAACATACTTTGATATATATGTATATATTGTTATAGGTTCGTGAATCAACCAGTGGCCAAGTCTTACTTCCCGACGAAGTAAAAATCTGTGAAAGTGAGTTATAGTCCCACTTTTAAAATCTAATATTTTTGGGATGAGAATACATGCAGGTTTTATAAATGATTTACAAAATAGACACAAGTACGTGAAACTACATTCTATGGTTGAATTATCAAAATCGAATATGCCCCTTTTTATTAAGTCTGGTAATCTAAGAATTAGGGAACAGACACCCTAATTGACGTGAATCCTAAAGATAGATCTATTGGGCCTAACAAACCCCATCCAAAGTACCGGATGCTTTAGTACTTCGAAATTTATATCATATCCGAAGGGTGTCCCAGAATGATGGGGATATTCTTATATATGCATCTTGTTAATGTCGGTTACCAGGTGTTCACCATATGAATGATTTTTATCTCTATGTATGGGATGTGTATTGAAATATGAAATCTTGTGGTCTATTATTATGATTTGATATATATAGGTTAAACCTATAACTCACCAACATTTTTGTTGACGTTTTAAGCATGTTTATTCTCAGGTGATTATTAAGAGCTTCCGCTGTCGCATACTTAAATAAGGACAAGATTTGGAGTCCATGCTTGTATGATATTGTGTAAAAACTGCATTCAAGAAACTTATTTTGTTGTAACATATTTGTATTGTAAACCATTATGTAATGGTCGTGTGTAAACAGGATATTTTAGATTATCATTATTTGATAATCTACGTAAAGCTTTTTAAACCTTTATTGACGAAATAAAGGTTATGGTTTGTTTTAAAATGAATGCAGTCTTTGAAAAACGTCTCATATAGAGGTCAAAACCTCGCAACGAAATCAATTAATATGGAACGTTTTTAATCAATAAGAACGGGACATTTCAGTTGGTATCAGAGCGTTGGTCTTAGAGAACTAGAATTTTGCATTAGTGTGTCTTATCGAGTTTGTTAGGATGCATTAGTGAGTCTGGACTTCGACCGTGTTTACTTGAAAAATGATTGCTTAACAAATTTTGTTGGAAACTATATATTTTTAACATGTGAATATTATGTGATATATTAATCTCTTAACGCGTTTGATATTATGTGATAGATGTCTACCTCTAGAACAAGTCCCATTGACTCACCTAATAATAATGAAGAGTCAAATGTAAATTGGAATGATTCGTGGACTGATTCACAAGTTCCCGAAGAGGAACCGGAAGAAGAGTCGGAACCTGTAACGACCCGTACTTTTGCGATCATTTTATACTTATAAGATTAATATTTACATAAATTAAACCTTGCCAACATGATAAGCAATCCAAATTGTCAAGACTTATATTTCCGAAAAGAGTTTTACACAACGTTTGACCGTCTAGTTTGACCGATGATATCACGAACTATACAATATATGATAATTATACGTTTGTGTATGTATATGTATATATACATATTTAACATGATTAATAAATGTTTTAATATCTCATTTTGTATTAATAACAATAAGTTACAAGTATATTTTGAAACTACTAACTTAAGTTTTCAAAACGATAACAATACGTAACGTTATTTGACATATATACTTAAGACTTATAATGTTATACATATATTGTATAAGTAATGTATTTAATTACTTTTAAAGAACTTAAATACATAAAACCATATAAGTGTATTCACAAAAGATAGCTATATTTGAATCCTCATTTCATTTTTCACAAAATTTCTATACGTATACCTAGAGTATTTGTACTCGTATCATACCTAGCTCCTATACGTATTTACTAATAGTAAATACACATCAAAATCACCACCTAACCAGCCATTATTCATGCCCTTAGAGCTAGGTAATTACTTTTGGATGATTACTTGACTAATTAACAAGATTACAAACTAAAATTTGTCCATGTATGCCCATGAAACACGTTTTTTATGGTGTATATATGTATCATCATTTTAGTTCATTTTTACTTCCATTCTCTAGCTAAAAACACACACACATTCAAGAGTCTTAAACTCCATAAACATTCAGCAACTTACCTTGAAGATCTAGCTTCAAAAACCATACTAAAACACCATAAGAAAACCATACAACAACACTTCAAGAAAACCTCCCAAGAACACCAACTTACTTCCAATCTTTCATCCACTTCTATCACCCTTTTGATTCTAGCTTCTTACTCCTCTTTTACAGCAAACTTATCCAAGGAACTTGAGGTAGAATCTATGTTCATAACCTTATTCAATTCATATATATATAGCTATCTTATTTTGTGGTACAAAAGTTTAACAACAAGAACATAGTTTGAATGTTTTCAAACTTGTTTGCAAACTAAATAGATCCTTCTAATTTAACTTTTAAAATACTTCAAGACATGTAACATAACTTATTTATATGTTAATTTAACAAGGTAAAACTTGGTTTTTCAAAGTATAAGTATTTTTAGAAAAATGGTCATTAAATGATTTTGTTGTAACAAAAATGTTTAACTTCATATGTTTCACTAATGTTTCACTTATGCCGTATGATTTTAAATATAAACCAAGGTATTTACAGTTCATAGTCTTAAAGAAGAACTCGATCCAAGAAGATGGCAATTTGAATCAACGAAAACGGATTTGTAACGAAGAAACTATGACCGAAACAAAATTGGTTATCCTAGATCATTTCAACTACGGGATCAATTGGAAAAAAATGATATAAATCACATATTTCTAAGATAACATGATATTTTATATATATGTACTTATAATTCAATTTTATATGGTTCAGGATCACCCGTAAACAATACGAGAAGATTATTCATAAGATCCCATGATTGTACGCAACACGTCATTTGACAACACCGGTACCATGGGTCAAGATTAATCTCGACCAATACATATATGATGGGGTTTTATTGATTTCGTTGGGGGTTTTATTTATTTCATTGCGGGTATATTAAACATCTAAAAATGAACCATTAAAGTTGAATTACTAACATCGGACTGCTAACTACGGACTAAGGAATTATTCAAAGTATTAAAAGTATAACAAGTATATATTTATAACGTTTGTTTAAAAATGAAAACATATTGATATATTATATATGGATAGGTTCGTGATATCAACCGGGAGACCAAGTCAATTATCTATATCTTCAAAGACAACCGTGAGTATATAGTCCCACTTTTAAACTCTAAATATTTCGGGATGAGAATACATGTATTTTATGTCTTACATTATGGACACAAGTAACTGAAAAATATATTCTACGTTGAGTTGTACCACTGGCATACTTCCCTGTAGCTTGGTAACTAATATTTACAGCGGTATTGTAAACGCGAATCCTGTTGATAGATCTATCAGGCCTGACAACCCCAACCGGACTGGACGACCAGTATTCAACGGTTGCACAGTACTTCGTTTTGTGACTACACTTGGTACGGTGTAGTAAGATTTCATATTAAAGGGAATATGCGACGTGAAAATGTTAAGTATGGTTACCAAGTGCTCAACCACTTAGAATACTTTTATTAAACTGTTTATATACGAAATCTTGTGGTCTATATATATATTGCTGCCGGCATTAAACCTATATCTCACCAACTTTATGTTGACCTTTTAAAACATGTCTATTCTCAGGTGATTTCTAAAGTTTCCGCTGCATCATGTTGGATCTAACCAGGATCTTGCGTACGCATGTTTGTGTCAAAAATAAAACTGCATATCCGAGATGTTGTATTGTAAAATATGCTAGAAACCGTGTTGTTGTCATCATTTGTAAAGTTTGTAAGTCGAAGATTATCGCTAAACGTTAATCTTCTTTTTATTGTCTTAAGCTTGTAACAAAAATAATGGTTATGGTTTGTAATGTATAATATATGCAGTTTTCTTTCAAAAATGTCTCATATAGAGGTCAATACCTCGCAATGAAATCATACGTTATCTAACGCGTTCTTATGGTTAAGGACGGGTTATGACATGTGGTATCAGAGCGTTGGTCTTAGCGAACCAGGTTTGCATTAGTGTGTCTAACCAAGAAGTCGTTAGGATACATTAGTAAAGTCTGGACTTTGACCGGGTCTGATTTTAAAAACCATTGCTTATCACTGTTGGTTAAAATTTATGTGTAAATATTATGTAAGTACTAATGGGTTAGTTGTTATGTGTTAGATGTCGGGCTCGAAACTTATTATCACATTCAGCGACTCCGAATCAGAACCTTCAGATTGTGTTTCAGTCATTAACATATCCGATGACGAAAGTGGTATTTTTGGGGAAGACTCACAATTTCCGGATGAACCAACTATAGAAATATCGGAAAGTGAACCCGAGGAGGAAAGTGAACCCGAGGAGGAAAGTGAACCCGAGGAGGAAAGTGAACCCGAGGAAGAAATACAGGAAATTACAAAAGACGAGTTCGAACTAGGAAAGAAACGAAAGGCTAATGAATTAGAAAATTCAAATCCCGAGTTTAATGAGAATGAAGTGGCACCAATTCCACTCAACACTACCACCCCTATTCCCGCTATTCCTATTAGTGCTATCCCCGCATCTAGTTCTTCGGCTCCTCAGCCAAAACGTAGGCAGACAGCTAGGATAAGCGTTAGGCCATTCATTGGAACTAAACGCCCTAGAAAATAGACCGAACGATGCACTGCCGTATTAAGCCATGGAATCATATAATGTTTTGTATAATATTATTAGTGTGGTTTGCTTAAAGTTTGATGTAAGATAAGCATATGTAAAATAGCGAAGTATGAAATGCAATAATTTTCCATGGTTAAGTATTATTTAGATTGTAGTAATTGATTCTGTACTAAGCTATTAAGTATGAACATCAACGGGTAGGTACTACCCAAGATATAATTATAAAACGCTAATAAGAAGAAAAGGCTTTTATAATAATACCTGGTTCATATTATTAACAAGCTATAAATGTACTATAAATACACACTACATCTATAATATTCCATGTGAATAATTATTTTCTTTCATTAGGAAATGGCGCGATTGAATCGAATGACGGAACAAGAACTCGAGGAACTCATCAACCAGCGAGTGAACGATAGAATGCTATGGGTCGAAGCTGCAAGAGCTGCTGCAGTTAACCCAAATCCTCGTGTAGGATGCTCCTACAAGACGTTTCAAGCTTGCAAGCCATCATCATTCAGTGGAACGGAAGGACCGATCGGTTTAACCCGATGGATAGAAAAGATGGAGACGGTGTTTAAAATCAGTGGTTGTGATGAAAAAGACATGACCAAGTATGCATCGTGCACTTTACAAGATAGTGCACTCACATGGTGGAAGAATTATGTGAAGGCGGTAGGAGGAGATGTAGCTTATGATACTCCATGGGAAGAATTCAAAGCAATGATAATCACCGAGTATTGTCCAAGGAATGAGGTTATTAAGTTAGAAGATGAGTTGCGAAGTTTGAAGGTGGTTGGTACTGAAATCACCAACTACAATCAGCGATTCATGGAATTGGTTTTACTGTGTCCTGAATTGGTTCCAACCGAAGCACGGAAGATTGAAATGTACAAAGGTGGTTTGCCCAAAAAGGTCAAGGCAAATGTTACAGCATCGAAACCTAAGACAATTCATGAAGCTATAACCATGGCGAACGAGTTAATGGATCAGGTCATTCTGGATAAGAAAGCATTCACTACTTAGGTGAAGGTATCGAGTAACAAAAGGAAGTGGAACGGAAATTATGATCGAGGTTACCAACAGCAATCTTTTAAGAAACCAGAAACCCCGAAAGGTGCGGGTAGCGGTTCAGGCTTTGGTTACAAAGGACAAAGTCCTTTATGCAACCGTTGTCACAAACATCATTTTGGTTACTGTAGTGTGTTGTGCACTAAATGCAATAGACAGGGACATCTTGCTGAAGATTGTAAGGCTCTCGTTACAAATGCAAATAGTAACAAGACTCCTGCCACCAACGCAAATAGAACTGCTTTGGCTAACATTACTTGTTTTGGGTGTGGAAAACAAGGTCACTATAAGAGCCAGTGCCCGAATCAGAATGGCGGACCTGCACGTGGAAGAGCGTTTGTTATTAATGCTAGAGAGGCACGAGAAGACCCGGAGCTTGTTACGGGTACGTTTACCATTAATAACTTATCAGCATCTATTTTATTTGATACTGGCGCCGATAGAAGTTACGTGTGTATAAATTTTTACACTAAATTGAATTGTTCATCATTACCTCTGGATGCTAAGTACTTGATTGAGTTAGCTAATGGTAAACTAATTAAAGCCGATAAAATTTGTCGTGATTGTGAAATAAATCTAGCCGGAGAAACGTTTAAAATCGACTTAATACCCGTAGAATTAGGAGGTTTTGATGTAATAGTCGGCATGGACTGGATGTCCAAAATAGGAGCGGAAGTTGTTTGTGCCAAGAAGGCAATTCGTATTCCTGGTAAGGATAAAATACCGGTGATGATTTATGGAGAGAAGGGTAATTCAAAGCTAAAACTTATTAGCTGTTTGAAAGCCAAGAAGTGTTTAGAAAAGGGATGTTACGCTATTTTAGCACATGTTAATAAAGTCGAAAAGAAAGAAAAGTGCATCAACGACGTGCCTGTGGCAAGAGATTTTCCTGAAGTTTTTCCGGAAGAATTGCCGGGATTACCTCCATTTAGATCGGTAGAATTTCAAATAGATTTAGTACCAGGAGCTGCACCAGTGGCTCGTGCTCCATATAGACTTGCACCGTCCGAGTTAAAAGAACTTCAAAGTCAGTTAAAAGAATTACTGGACCGTGGATTCATACGACCGAGTACTTCACCGTGGGGAGCTCCAATTTTGTTTGTTAAGAAGAAAGATGGATCTTTTAGGATGTGTATAGACTATCGTGAATTAAATAAGTTAACTATCAAGAATCGATATCCACTACCGAGAATTGATGACTTATTTGATCAATTGCAAGGATCATGTGTTTATTCAAAAATCGACTTAAGATCGGGCTATCATCAACTACGCGTCAAAGAAGAGGACATTCCGAAAACTGCTTTTCGGACACGTTATGGTCATTACGAATTTTTGGTTATGCCGTTTGGATTGACGAATGCGCCAGCTGTATTCATGGACCTCATGAATCGAGTTTGTAGTCCGTATTTAGATAAGTTTGTTATCGTTTTCATTGATGATATTCTTATCTATTCCAAGAGTGAGCAAGAGCATGAAGAGCATTTAAGGTTGATATTGGAGTTGTTGAGAAAAGAACAGCTATATGCTAAATTTTCTAAGTGTGCTTTTTGGTTGAAAGAAGTGCAATTTCTTGGTCACGTTGTTAATAGCGAAGGAATTCAGGTTGATCCAGCAAAAACTGAAGCTATTGAAAAATGGGAGACTCCTAAGACACCAACGCAGATACGCCAATTTTTGGGTTTAGCCGGTTATTATAGAAGGTTTATTCAAGATTTTTCCCGAATAGCTAAGCCGTTGACAGCGTTAACGCAAAAAGGGAAGAAATATGAATGGACCTCGGAGCAGGAGAACGCATTTCAAATACTGAAGAAGAAGTTAACTACGGCGCCTATATTATCGTTACCAGAAGGGAACGATGATTTCGAAATATATTGTGACGCTTCGCGACAAGGTTTTGGTTGTGTTCTTATGCAACGGAAGAAAGTGATTGCATTTGCATCCCGACAATTGAAGATTCACGAGCGAAATTATACGACGCATGACCTAGAATTGGGAGCAGTCGTGTTTGCATTGAAGATGTGGAGACACTACTTGTATGGGGTTAAATTCACTGTGTTTACTGATCATAAAAGCCTTCAACATATTTTTGATCAGAAACAATTGAACATGAGGCAACGTAGGTGGGTCGAGTTAATAAACGACTATGATTGTGAAATTCGTTATCATCCCGGAAAGGCGAACGTGGTGGCCGATGCTTTAAGCAGAAAGGAACGAGAACCAATTCGAGTTCGAGCAATGAATATAAAAATTCGCATGAATCTCAACTCACAAATCAAAGAAGTTCAACGAGAAGCACTTACTAAAGAAAATAAAGGAAATGAAATAATGAAGAAGTATGAGAAGCAACTCGTTATGCGGGAAGATGGAATTCGATATTTTACAAATCGTATTTGGGTACCGAAGTTGGGTGGATTAAGGAAGTTGATATTGAACGAGGCACATAAGACAAGATACTCGATACATCCTGGAGTTGGAAAGATGTATCAAGATCTTAAGACGCATTATTGGTGGCCTAATTTGAAGACAGACGTTGCAACATATGTTGGGGAATGTTTAACTTGTTCCAAAGTCAAAGCAGAACACCAGAAGCCGTCAGGGTTACTTCAACAACCAGAAATTCCAGAATGGAAATGGGACGGTATTACCATGGATTTCATCACGAAGTTACCAAAGACTGCCTGGGGATACGACACCATTTGGGTGATTGTTGATCGTCTCACCAAGTCTGCACATTTCTTGCCTATAAAGGAAACGGATAGAATGGAGAAACTATTACGATTGTATATAAAGGAAGTTGTTTCAAGGCATGGGATACCTATTTCCATTATATCCGATCGTGATAGTAGATTTACCTCAAAGTTTTGGCAATCACTACAGGAGGCACTAGGAACTCGTTTGGATATGAGTACCGCATATCATCCGCAGACCGACGGGCAGAGTGAAAGAACAATTCAGACTCTTGAAGACATGCTCAGGGCATGTGTGATCGATTTTGGAAACGGATGGGATAAATATCTACCGTTAGCAGAATTCTCGTATAATAATAGTTATCATGCGAGCATTGGAGCTGCGCCATTCGAAGCATTGTACGGAAGGAAGTGTAGATCTCCTATCTGTTGGAATGAAGTAGGAGATCGACATTTAACTGGTCCCGAGATCATACACGAAACGACCGAGAAGATAGTACAAATCAAGGAGAGATTGAAAACAGCCCGTAGTCGCCAAAAGAGCTACGCCGATGTCCGAAGGAAACCATTAGAGTTTCAGGTCGGGGACATGGTTATGCTAAAGGTGTCACCTTGGAAAGGTGTGATACGTTTCGGCAAAAGGGGTAAACTAAACCCAAGGTACGTAGGCCCGTTCAAGATCATCGAACGCATTGGACCGGTAGCTTATCGACTCGAGTTACCGCAACAACTCGCCGGAGTACATAATACCTTTCACGTCTCAAACCTTAAGAAGTGTCTTGCAAAGGAAGACCTCACCATTCCTCTTGAAGAAATCCATGTCGACGAGAAACTACAATTCGTCGAAGAACCAATTGAAATCATGGACCGTGAAGTTAAACAGCTCAAACAGAGCAATATACCGATTGTTAAGGTTCGTTGGAATGCTAGAAGAGGTCCCGAGTTTACTTGGGAACGAGAGGATCAGATGAAACGAAAGTATCCGCATTTGTTTCTCGATAACGCAAAATAGGTACAATTTTAAAATTTCGGGACGAAATTTATTTAACGGGGAGGTAATGTAACGACCCGTACTTTTGCGATCATTTTATACTTATAAGATTAATATTTACATAAATTAAACCTTGCCAACATGATAAGCAATCCAAATTGTCAAGACTTATATTTCCGAAAAGAGTTTTACACAACGTTTGACCGTCTAGTTTGACCGATGATATCACGAACTATACAATATATGATAATTATACGTTTGTGTATGTATATGTATATATACATATTTAACATGATTAATAAATGTTTTAATATCTCATTTTGTATTAATAACAATAAGTTACAAGTATATTTTGAAACTACTAACTTAAGTTTTCAAAACGATAACAATACGTAACGTTATTTGACATATATACTTAAGACTTATAATGTTATACATATATTGTATAAGTAATGTATTTAATTACTTTTAAAGAACTTAAATACATAAAACCATATAAGTGTATTCACAAAAGATAGCTATATTTGAATCCTCATTTCATTTTTCACAAAATTTCTATACGTATACCTAGAGTATTTGTACTCGTATCATACCTAGCTCCTATACGTATTTACTAATAGTAAATACACATCAAAATCACCACCTAACCAGCCATTATTCATGCCCTTAGAGCTAGGTAATTACTTTTGGATGATTACTTGACTAATTAACAAGATTACAAACTAAAATTTGTCCATGTATGCCCATGAAACACGTTTTTTATGGTGTATATATGTATCATCATTTTAGTTCATTTTTACTTCCATTCTCTAGCTAAAAACACACACACATTCAAGAGTCTTAAACTCCATAAACATTCAGCAACTTACCTTGAAGATCTAGCTTCAAAAACCATACTAAAACACCATAAGAAAACCATACAACAACACTTCAAGAAAACCTCCCAAGAACACCAACTTACTTCCAATCTTTCATCCACTTCTATCACCCTTTTGATTCTAGCTTCTTACTCCTCTTTTACAGCAAACTTATCCAAGGAACTTGAGGTAGAATCTATGTTCATAACCTTATTCAATTCATATATATATAGCTATCTTATTTTGTGGTACAAAAGTTTAACAACAAGAACATAGTTTGAATGTTTTCAAACTTGTTTGCAAACTAAATAGATCCTTCTAATTTAACTTTTAAAATACTTCAAGACATGTAACATAACTTATTTATATGTTAATTTAACAAGGTAAAACTTGGTTTTTCAAAGTATAAGTATTTTTAGAAAAATGGTCATTAAATGATTTTGTTGTAACAAAAATGTTTAACTTCATATGTTTCACTAATGTTTCACTTATGCCGTATGATTTTAAATATAAACCAAGGTATTTACAGTTCATAGTCTTAAAGAAGAACTCGATCCAAGAAGATGGCAATTTGAATCAACGAAAACGGATTTGTAACGAAGAAACTATGACCGAAACAAAATTGGTTATCCTAGATCATTTCAACTACGGGATCAATTGGAAAAAAATGATATAAATCACATATTTCTAAGATAACATGATATTTTATATATATGTACTTATAATTCAATTTTATATGGTTCAGGATCACCCGTAAACAATACGAGAAGATTATTCATAAGATCCCATGATTGTACGCAACACGTCATTTGACAACACCGGTACCATGGGTCAAGATTAATCTCGACCAATACATATATGATGGGGTTTTATTGATTTCGTTGGGGGTTTTATTTATTTCATTGCGGGTATATTAAACATCTAAAAATGAACCATTAAAATTGAATTACTAACATCGGACTGCTAACTACGGACTAAGGAATTATTCAAAGTATTAAAAGTATAACAAGTATATATTTATAACGTTTGTTTAAAAATGAAAACATATTGATATATTATATATGGATAGGTTCGTGATATCAACCGGGAGACCAAGTCAATTATCTATATCTTCAAAGACAACCGTGAGTATATAGTCCCACTTTTAAACTCTAAATATTTCGGGATGAGAATACATGTATTTTATGTCTTACATTATGGACACAAGTAACTGAAAAATATATTCTACGTTGAGTTGTACCACTGGCATACTTCCCTGTAGCTTGGTAACTAATATTTACAGCGGTATTGTAAACGCGAATCCTGTTGATAGATCTATCGGGCCTGACAACCCCAACCGGACTGGACGACCAGTATTCAACGGTTGCACAGTACTTCGTTTTGTGACTACACTTGGTACGGTGTAGTAAGATTTCATATTAAAGGGAATATGCGACGTGAAAATGTTAAGTATGGTTACCAAGTGCTCAACCACTTAGAATACTTTTATTAAACTGTTTATATACGAAATCTTGTGGTCTATATATATATTGCTGCCGGCATTAAACCTATATCTCACCAACTTTATGTTGACCTTTTAAAACATGTCTATTCTCAGGTGATTTCTAAAGTTTCCGCTGCATCATGTTGGATCTAACCAGGATCTTGCGTACGCATGTTTGTGTCAAAAATAAAACTGCATATCCGAGATGTTGTATTGTAAAATATGCTAGAAACCGTGTTGTTGTCATCATTTGTAAAGTTTGTAAGTCGAAGATTATCGCTAAACGTTAATCTTCTTTTTATTGTCTTAAGCTTGTAACAAAAATAATGGTTATGGTTTGTAATGTATAATATATGCAGTTTTCTTTCAAAAATGTCTCATATAGAGGTCAATACCTCGCAATGAAATCATACGTTATCTAACGCGTTCTTATGGTTAAGGACGGGTTATGACAGAACCGGAAGAAGAATCGGAACCGGAAGAAGAATCGGAACCGGATGAAGAAATAGAACCGGTGGGGGAAATAATAAAATGGTTAAGTAAAAGAAAATCCTCAACCAACCGACCAAGGTTAATTATGGTCAATGGTGTTTCCGCCAAGGAAGCAAAATATTGGGAGGATTACCAATTCTCCGATGAATTGGATTCCGACGAGAATTCCGATGATGTTATAGAAATTACCCCAACTGAATTTAAAAAGGCAAAAGAAAATAATAAGGGAAAGGGCATAAAAATAGAGAAATCTAATTCCAACCCCGATGAACTTTATATGTATCGTCAACCCCCGAAGTCCTTAAGTGGTAACAATGACCCGGGAACCTCTAAACCACCAGGTTTTTCTAAACCAATGTGGATAACGACGGCTCGTATTAGGGGAACATCATATATCCCTAGAAACTTGGCAAAACGAACCAAAACCGAAGAAGAAGAAACAAGCGAGTCGGAATAAGATAGTTGCATTCGTGTGGTGTAATATATGTAATATAGTGTGCTTATGCTTTATGATATATGTAAAAATTGCTTGTATTAATAAGTATTTTTTTATGAATCTAACTCTTGTCTATTTTACAGTATAAAAACACAAAATGGATAGACAACCCAATATTTTAAGAGACCTACCCGGAGACATGATTGATGAAATCTTGTCTAGAGTCGGTCAGAATTCTTCGGCACAACTATTTAAGGCGAGATCAGTTTGTAAGACATTCGAAGAACGTTCCAAGAATGCCTTGGTTTATAAAAGGCTTTCGTTCGAAAGATGGGGGATATCACATTGGGAAATCCATAAGTTACGATGTGTTTACTTTGACGCATATATTGCGGGGAACCCAAATGCTATTTTACGCAATGAGTTAAGAAATTATTTTGACTCAATATATCCGAATATTGGACTTCGTGATTTAGAAAAAGCGGCTAACATGCAACATAAAGAAGCATGTTATGCTTACGGATTAGTAATGTTCGCTTCTCACCAAAGTGAGAACAAGAACATCGGCCTACAACTATTAAACAAAACGTTCCCACAAGTGACGAAGTCGGTAATTGGGGTAAGAAATGAGGTTTTTAGATTGTTACGGGACTGTTGGACATTACGTAACCCTCGTCCCTTTGACGACGTTACAACACGCTGTCTTATCAACGGCCATAACGGTTATGTTCCACAAGACCAAGGATGGGAAGTAGTCCTAGTAAAACCAGAATGCATGACTTGTTTCTGGACGTATGAATTACGTGTCTTTATTGCCTTTGCTGAACGACTTGTGTACTAGCTAGAATTATCTTCACAACTATCTTGTATCAAAGTTATTGTGTGCTATATTTCATGCTTTATGTAAAATAAGCGGTATTGTAAGTTTGTAAAATATTGTATAAAAGTTTGAACGCGAGATATTATTATAATCAGTTTTTCATATAGAATTGTAGTAGTTGAATTGTATATTAGCTACTAAGTATGAACTTAACGGGTAGGTACTACCCGAATTTAAACTTATAAAACGCTAATATGAAGAAAAAGCTTTTATAAATGAGTTCATATTATGCTACGAAATACTATTAACTACTCTTGATATTCTGTATGATTAACTTGTTCCATTTGACTATTTTGAAGGAAATGGCACCGACTACTCGACACACCGTGAATATGAATGAAGAGGAATTCCGTACTTTTCTAGCTTCAAACATAGCCGCAGTATAGGCTGCGCTACATACCAACAATAACCTTGGATCTAGCAGTACAGGAAATCGTGTAGGATGCACCTACAAAGAATTCACTGCCTGCAAACCTTTGGAATTTGATGGAACCGAAGGACCGATCGGATTGAAACGGTGGACCGAGAAGGTCGAATCGGTGTTTGCCATAAGTAAGTGTACTGAAGAGGACAAAGTAAAGTACGCTACGCATACCTTCACAGGTTCTGCGCTAACATGGTGGAATACCTATCTAGAGCAAGTGGGACAAGACGATGCGTACGCACTACCGTGGTCAGCATTCAAGCACTTGATGAACGAGAAATACCGTCCCAGAACCGAGGTCAATAAGCTCAAGACAGAACTTAGAGGGTTACGAACCCAAGGATTTGATATTACCACGTACGAAAGACGATTCACAGAATTGTGCCTATTGTGTCCGGGAGCATTCGAAGATGAGGAAGAGAAGATCGACGCGTTTGTAAAAGGATTACCGGAAAGAATCCAAGAAGATATAAGTTCACATGAGCCCGCCTTGAAATTACCCGTCCTAATCCATCCGGACGAAGTCCATATCGATTATAAACGAATCACAATAGTTGATTACATCGCGAGGTACTTGACCTCTATATGATACATTTTACAAACATTGCATTCGTTTTTAAAAGACAAACTTTCATTTCATTGAAAGTTGACGACATGCATATCATTTCATAATACATCCAACTATAATTGACTTAATAATAATCTTGATGAACTCAACTACTCGAATGCAACGTCTTTTGAAATATGTCATGAATGACTCCAAGTAATATCTCTAAAATGAGCATATGTACAGCGGAAGATTTCTTTCATACCTGAGAATAAACATGCTTTAAAGTGTCAACCAAAAGGTTGGTGAGTTCATTAGTTTATCATAAAGAATCATTTCATAATTTTAATAGACCACAAGATTTCATACTTCCATTTCTCATAATCATACGTCCCATGCATAGAGACAAAATATCATTCATATGGATTGAACACCTGGTAACCGACATTCACAATATGCATATAAGAATATCCACATCATTCCGGGATCTTCCTTCGGACATGATATAAATTTCAAAGTACTAAAGCATCCGGTACTTTGGATGGGGCTTGTTGGGCCCGATAGATCTATCTTTAGAGTTCGCGTCAATTAGGGTGTCTGTTCCCTAATTCTTAGATTACCAGACTATAAAGGGGCATATTCGGTTTAATAATCCAACCATAGAATGTAGTTTCGATCACCTGTGTCTATTTCGTAAAGCATTTATAAAAGCAGCGCATGTATTCTCAGTCCCAAAAATATATATTGCAAAATCATTTAAAAAGGGAGCAAATGAAACTCACGCATATAAATATTGTAAAACAGTTAATAAAGCATTTGCATGTATTCTCAGCCCAAAAATGTAATGAGTAAAAAGGGATCAAATGAAACTCACCTATTGTATTTTGTAGTAAAAATACATATGACGACATTAGACAATCTGAACAATGCAGGATTGGCCTCGGATTCACGAACCTATATCATTTTGTATATTTATTAATACATATAATGGAAATTACATAATTTTATTTATATATTATTTATATATCTATGGTTATATAGGATTTATTAAATTCCATTTTTAAAACATATACTTTGTTTTTACATATTATTTCTTAGATTATATGTTATATATATTTACTTTGTATATATTTAAAATAATTAATATTTATTCATTTTGTTATATATATTTATATATTTATTCATTTACTTATATATAATTAATATATATATATATATATATATATATATATATATATATATATATATATATATATATATATATAAACCAAAGTTTTGTTATATGTAAGTACTTTTATAAATAATACTAATATGTTTGATATATAGTTATATAAAATATTAATATAGTTATAGCATATGGAATGAGTATATTTTACATACAAAATATTTATCTGTTAAAATGATGGTTTTTGATGATAATGATTTGCTAGTAATATAATATTAATTTTATCAATAATAATGATAATACTAATAATAATACCTATGTTAATGTTAATAATAATACTAATAATTATAAAATGTTACAAATACTAATATTAACAAAAATAATAATAATTTGTATCATTATCATGATAATGATAATAATAAGCGTAATTGTATTGATAATAATAATACCTATATTGATAGTACTAATATTTAATAGATTTTAATAACACTACATTTATTGATTTTTGATTTAGATAACAATAATAATAATAATAATAATAATAATAATAATAATAATAATAATAATAATAATAATAATAATAATAATAATGAATATGTGATATCAATACTCTTAATCATAAACATAATGATAATAATAATACTTATTCTATTAATAATAACTCAGTAAATGATACTATTTGAAGTAATAATAATAATAATTATTTTTAACAATAATACTAGTTAATAATAATAATAACACTAATAACAATAATAATGATAATCATAATTATAACATTAATATCTAATACTAATAACCATAACAATAATAATAATAATAATAATAATAATAATAATAATAATAATAATAATAATAATAATCATAACAATTAATAATAATAATAATAATAATAATAACTTTAAGAAAAAACTACCTCATAAGAAAGCCTTTAAAAAAGTTAAACTGCAGCGAACGGGACTCGAACCCAAGACCACTCGTTCCACGTTCTACTGCCTAACCAACCGTCTGTCTGTGGTTTTTCTCAAGTATAATGGATTCTAATTATATTTAACACTAGTTAGCAGGTTCTCCTTTCTCCTTCACTTCCAAACTCAAATACCCAAACCAGAGATCGATTCCATCCTTAACTACAGCTCGATTTATTCTTTGAAATGTAATTAGACACGACTAGATTTGTAATTAACAGGTACAAATTAAAAAAAAAAATCAAAACAGGCTGACTGGTTCACGAATGAAGAACACAAAAAAAAATGTGATTATTGATTTGCAGTTCGTTTTAGATAAAACCCATAACATGAACTATACTCTGAAACATTTATAGAAACTATATGGATGATCAATTTCAACATAAACATCACAACACTTTCGAATTTTTACGATGAACATACCTGTTGACTTTTGAAAATTTAGTTTGACTTCGAAAATTCTAATTCGATAATAAAATTTAGCATATGAAACTTTACAGACAGGTTACATGAGATGTTCCTAACAAGACTACAATTCCACATTTTGAAATTTTGTTTGAAATCGTGGTTTAAAAAAAAAAAAAAATAAGAACAGAGGTACGTGAACAGCTTTTCTTGATTTTTTTTGTTATTTTCGATTTCTGCCGATCAATGATATAAAGAAAGTGAGTATATAAGGGTTATAGAAACTGAATTGATTAATTGATGTGAACTTATAACAATATTAGACAGAAGGTACGAAATTCCCACTCAGGATGAATTATTCAGAAAATAAAATATTTAAAAGAATTTAAAAGCTGAAACAGATTGATAAAATAATCTTGGATTACTTCTGTGGACTAGTTCATGATTCGTACGATCAACAGACAGAAAACAATTTCTCCTACAGTTTGAAAGTGATGCTCAAATTGAGTAATTATTTATCTGCTGTAAAAGGATTTTTATAAATACAATCATATTTAATATTAATAATTATACTAATTTTCTTATTCATGTATATCTGTATATAACACACACACATATATATGTTAGTATATCTCTATTAGTATTAATATATCATAGTTTTTGTATAATCTCATCTTTATTTATTTTATTTTTTTTAAATCATACATAATCTTAATATTAGATATATCTATAGTAATGATATTCTTAATGTTATAATACTACAATTTATAATAATATAATAGTAATAACAATATTACTAATGATAATGATAACTATAAATTTATATCAATAATATATATATATATATTTTTTAACAATAATATATATATATATGCACATATATTTCGGTTTACAATTAAAGGTTCGTGCATCGTCGAAATTTGGTCAAAGTTAAATGAATGTATGAACACGGTTTAAAATTCTTGAGATTTAACTTAACAACTTTGCTTATCGTGTCGGGAACATATAAAGATAAAGTTTAAATTTGGTCGGAAATTCCCGGGTCATCAAAGTACCTACCCGTTAAAGAAATTTCGTCCCGAAATTTGAGTGAGGTGGTCATGGTTAACAATAAAAATGTTTTCATGATGAATATTAGTTGATAAATAGAGTTTTATCATCATTGAATAATTTGGATAAAACGATTCGATTACTCGAAGCGTACAAGTGAAGCTATCACAAAAGATTGATATAAGACATTAGATATTTGTCTTTACTTTTGATGTAGTCATGGTTGAATTCTGGAATTCAAGGGATTTAAAAAAAAATCTTGAAGATCTATAAGATCTGGTTCTTCGGGATTTATGGAAATTAAGATCTTTTTAATTAAATACGGTGATCTGCCTCGATTACTACGTCTGAATTTTTTCATTATAAATTTACCTTTTCCATTCCATTAGTTTTCACCACTTCTATACTCAATTCCCAAATTCAAAAGATTTATGAAAATGCTTAACCCTGTTCTGATCCTTGTTCTTATTCTAACTATCGTAATGATCGTTCTTCTTTTCCAACTCCCACCTGAAGAATCTGTTTAATTCTACTATGGTCTAGGGATTATTGTATTTATAATCCTCCCGTGTCTTTATATTGCTATACGCACTGATATCCACAGTTTGTAATTTCGGTGTTGTTGTTGGGCTTTATATTTTCCTTATATATCGGAGCTTCATGCTCTTTTTTTCTCTTCCCGACTTTAAATCAAGCGAATAATGGTCCAGAATTTGTAGATATAAAGTTTTGAATGATTATAATGTTTTAAGTAGGAATGAACGTGATAGCACAATTTGATTTTTAAATTTATCAACCACACGGAAGATAGAATCATCAAGAATACATTTTCTTAATATGTTTAGAAGTTAAGCGGAATGAAAGAGTTATGTAACATGGCACATGATTGAAATGTCCCGTTCTTATTGATTAAAAACGTTCCATATTAATTGATTTCGTTGCGAGGTTTTGACCTCTATATGAGACGTTTTTCAAAGACTGCATTCATTTTTAAAACAAACCATAACCTTTATTTCATAAATAAAGGTTTAAAAAGTTTTACGTAGATTATCAAATAATGATAATCTAAAATATCCTGTTTACACACGACCATTACATAATGGTTTACAATACAAATATGTTACATCGAAATCAGTTTCTTGAATGCAGTTTTTACACAATATCATACAAACATGGACTCCAAATCTTGTCCTTATTTTAGTATGCAACAGCGGAAGCTCTTAATATTCACCTGAGAATAAACATGCTTTAAACGTCAACAAAAATGTTGGTGAGTTATAGGTTTAACCTATATATATCAAATCGTAACAATAGACCACAAGATTTCATATTTCAATACACATCCCATACATAGAGATAAAAATCATTCATATGGTGAACACCTGGTAACCGACAATAACAAGATGCATATATAAGAATATCCCCATCATTCCGGGACACCCTTCGGATATGATATAAATTTCGAAGTACTAAAGCATCCGGTACTTTGGATGGGGTTTGTTAGGCCCAATAGATCTATCTTTAGGATTCGCGTCAATTAGGGTGTCTGTTCCCTAATTCTTAGATTACCAGACTTAATAAAAAGGGGCATATTCGATTTTGATAATTCAACCATAGAATGTAATTTCACGTACTTGTGTCTATTTTGTAAATCATTTATAAAACCTGCATGTATTCTCATCCCAAAAATATTAGATTTTAAAAGTGGGACTATAACTCACTTTCACAGATTTTTACTTCGTCGGGAAGTAAGACTTGGCCACTGTTGATTCACGAACCTATAACAATATATACATATATATTAAAGTATGTTCAAAATATATTTACAACACTTTTAATATATTTTGATGTTTTAAGTTTATTAAGTCAGCTGTCCTCGTTAGTAACCTATAACTAGTTGTCCACAGTTAGATGTACAGAAATAAATTGATAAATATTATCTTGAATTAATCCACGACCCAGTGTATACGTATCTCTGTATTGATCACAACTCAAACTATATATATTTTGGAATCAACCTCAACCCTGTATAGCTAACTCCAACATTCACATATAGAGTGTCTATGGTTGTTTCGAAATATATATAGATGTGTCGACATGATAGGTCGAAACATTGTATACGTGTCTATGGTATCTCAAGATTACATAATATACAATACAAGTTGATTAAGTTATAGTTGGAATAGATTTGTTACCAATTTTCACGTAGCTAAAATGAGAAAAATTATCCAATCTTGTTTTACCCATAACTTCTTCATTTTAAATCCGTTTTGAGTGAATCAAATTGCTATGATTTCATATTGAACTCTATTTTATGAATCTAAACAGAAAAAGTATAGGTTTATAGTCGGAAAAATAAGTTACAAGTCGTTTTTGTAAAGGTAGTCATTTCAGTCGAAAGAACGACGTCTAGATGACCATTTTAGAAAACATACTTCCACTTTGAGTTTAACCATAATTTTTGGATATAGTTTCATGTTCATAATAAAAATCATTTTCTCAGAATAACAACTTTTAAATCAAAGTTTATCATAGTTTTTAATTAACTAACCCAAAACAGCCCGCGGTGTTACTACGACGGCGTAAATCCGGTTTTACGGTGTTTTTCGTGTTTCCAGGTTTTAAATCATTAAGTTAGCATATCATATAGATATAGAACATGTGTTTAGTTGATTTTAAAAGTCAAGTTAGAAGGATTAACTTTTGTTTGCGAACAAGTTTAGAATTAACAAAACTATGTTCTAGTGATTACAAGTTTAAACCTTCGAATAAGATAGCTTTATATGTATGAATCGAATGATGTTATGAACATCATTACTACCTTAATTTCCTTGGATAAACCTACTGGAAAAGGGAAAAATGGATCTAGCTTCAATGGATCCTTGGATGGCTCGAAGTTCTTGAAGCAGAATCATGACACGAAAACAAGTTCAAGTAAGATCATCACTTGAAATAAGATTGTTATAGTTATAGAAATTGAACCAAAGTTTGAATATGATTATTACCTTGTATTAGAATGATAACCTACTGTAAGAAACAAAGATTTCTTGAGGTTGGATGATCACCTTACAAGATTGGAAGTGAGCTAGCAAACTTGAAAGTATTCTTGATTTTATGAAACTAGAACTTTTGGAATTTATGAAGAACACTTAGAACTTGAAGATAGAACTTGAGAGAGATCAATTAGATGAAGAAAATTGAAGAATGAAAGTGTTTGTAGGTGTTTTTGGTCGTTGGTGTATGGATTAGATATAAAGGATATGTAATTTTGTTTTCATGTAAATAAGTCATGAATGATTACTCATATTTTTGTAATTTTATGAGATATTTCATGCTAGTTGCCAAATGATGGTTCCCACATGTGTTAGGTGACTCACATGGACTGCTAAGAGCTGATCATTGGAGTGTATATACCAATAGTACATACAT